>NC_090446.1:162163328-162465750 GCF_031143425.1 Pleurodeles waltl | reverse complement strand
ACTCTCACGTGTCTGTGCCCTTGGCACAGCTTGCCCCTGCCCCTGGTTCCAGGAATATCATTGTCAAAGGTGTAGTGCTCTAACTCAGGAGCCTGGACTGGAGGCACAGTCCTCGGTATACAGGTTTGGGGGCGACTGGGTGTCTGAGATGTTGAAGCAAAGGTGCTGGGAGGACTCGATGTGGCCACAGTGAGGTTCACTGGTATTGTCTGACCAGGTTGCCGGGATGGGCCAGAACCATCCTCAACATCTAGACATGCAGGAGTGGTGTCCACACAGAGGGCATCATCCATGGGTGTAGTGGCAGTCTCTTCAGTGGACTCAGTATTTGCAGTGGCAGCGAGACCTGTTGATGTGAGAGATACAATGTGAGAAGTTGTACTGTGACATCTACCTCCAATAGTAAACAGTGACATTTGGTTAAGGCCATTTTCATATTGTATGTAAAGATGTTCCTTATGTGACAGGTTCACATTCTATCAGCTGTATTTACCTGACATTTGAGTAATATACCAATTCCATTTCATTCAACTAGCTCCTGATTTTATTGCCACTTGGTAAGATGGTCATAGACTCATTTACTGCCAGCAGTGCAGGCTACACTGTGGCCGGGCAGGATGTAGTTTAGGTCCTTTTAAGATCTAGTTAACAGTTAAGTAGGCAGAGCCAGAACCTTGTTGTATATGTGATAGTTGTCATCCTGTGGTCAGTACACTGTGAATGCGTCTGCTGCCAATACAATTCATATGATTCATTTTGGGGCCTTTGATCTGCCTCAACTTTCTTTTGGCACGCAGGTTGAGCTGTCCTTCCTGTCCACAATATCTTCATCTTGGCATAGCTGCTCAAGATGGCTCTAGGTGTTTATCTACATCACAGAGTGTACCCTGACCTGTGTATTGGCTCCTGCCAGGTAGGTTATCTTCCCTTTGTGAGTACACAGACAGATGTACAATGTCATATGATCACTGGCCTGGTAATAGGAGTTACAGAGGCTGACCATCCTGGGATCTAGAGTCCTAAGATATTACTCCAGGAACCACACACAGTAAACAGATGTAATCCTCTCAGGTGGGCACAGTTCAATGGCTGTGTAGAGGGAGAAGGGTCATTGGACCTGGGGACACTGTGTTGGCTGAGCTGAGTGAGAGTAGCAGTGTCTCCTGGGCCCAGCATTCTTGTCAGTGCCTGTCCTACCCACACAGTAAACAGATGTCATGCTGTCAGGTGAGTACAGTTCAAAGGCTGAGTAGAGGCTGCAGGCTCATTGGAGCAGGGGACACTGTGTTGACTGAGTGGATACATCCATCCCTTTCAAAACCTCTACTACAACCTTGCCACCTTCTGCAGATCTATGACAACTTTGCAACCCAAGATCTGCCTACCTCACCCGCAACCACCACACATAGTGGCTCCAGACTCCAGTAGACGTTGCCCAAATGGACCACCCTCACCTCTGACAACACCCTCAGGATCATTAAGAGCATCCACTCCGGAGCCCCCTTGGATTCCTGCCTTCACCACATCTTCTAAAGAGCCGGCACCGCTATCGCATTCGAACTCTGCTCCATCAAGAGTTCCATTGAGTCACCACCTTCCTGGAAGACTGGAAGCACGCAGAGATCAGGCCCCAGCTGAAGAAACCCTCTGCCGACCTGATGGACCTCAAGAACTACAGATCCATCTCGCTACTCTCCTTCCCAGCCAAAGTCATTGAGAAAGCTACCAACTGCCAACTCTATGAGTTAATCGAAATGAACCACATCCTGGACCTCTCCCAATCGACTTTCAGAAGCAACCACAGCACAAAGATCACTCTTCTCACTGCTACAGATGACACCTGCACCCTCCTCGACTGAGACAAAACTGCTGCCCTCAACCTCTTGGACCTCTTGGACCTCTCAGCCACATTTGACACCGTGTCCCACTAAGCCCTCTGTGCAAGACTCCACAACACCGACATTTGCGACAAAGCCCTAGAATGGATCTGCTCCTTCCTCACCGGCTGAACACAGAAAGTCAGACTTTCACCGTTCAACTCAGAACTCATAGAGATCAACTGCATAGTGCCTCAGGGATCCTCCCTGAGCCCCACCCTCTTCAACATCTACATGGCCCTGTTTTCAGACACTGTCAAATGCCACGGACTCAATATTGTCTCCTACTCCGACAACACCCAGCTGATTATCTCCCCCACAAACAAACCCACAGCTGCCAAGAACAACTTACACAACCGGATGAAGGGAGTCACCAACTGGATGAAGGACAGCTGCCTCAAGCTTTAGTCAGACAGGACCGAAGTCCTGATCCTGGGCTCCATCCCCCCCTACCTGGGTGGACTCCTGGTGGCCCGCAGTGCTCGGAACCTCGCCCCCACCCACTGACCACACATGAAAACTTGGCATCATCCTGGACCCCTCGCTCCCAATGAACCACCAAATCTGTGCTGTTTCATCCTCCTGCTTCCACATGCTCTGCCAGCTTCGTAAGATCTTCAAGTGGATCCCCACCGTATCCAGGAAAATGGTCACTCATGCCCTCGTCAGCAGCAGACTCGACTACGGCAACGCACTCTATGCTGGGAACCACCCAGAAACTCTTAAAGAAATTGCAGGACATCCAGAATGCCTCTACTAGACTCATCTTGAACATCTTACACTGCAGCCACATCACTGGCCACTTTAGAGACCTTCACTGGCTACCTATCAAGAAAAGAATTATCTTCAAGCTCCTCATGCACATCTACAAAGCCCTCCACAAGGCTGGACCTGCATACCTCAACCACTGCCTCTCCTTCTTCACTCCCACCAGACATCTCCACTCCACCCAACTCGCTCTGGCCACCGTCCCACGGATCTGCAAGATCATGGCTGGAGGAAGATCCTTCTCCTACCTCACTGTGAAGACCTGGAACTCCCTGCCTCTGCACCTCAGGCAATCACCTTTTCTACCACAATTCAGGAAGGACCTCAAAACTTGGCTGTTCAACTAAACCACAGATCCACCCCCACCCATTCAGAGCCTTGAGACCCTTACAGGTGAGAAGTTGTGCTGCATAAGACTCCTGATTGATTGATTGATTGATTGATTGATTGAGTGGAGTGAGAGTAGCAGTGCCTCCTGGCGTTACCATTCCTGTCAATGCCTTTTCTACCCACAAAGTAAACAGATGTCATCCTCTCAGGTGAGTACAGTTCAGAAGCTGAGTAGAGGGAGCAGGGTCATTGACACAGGGGACACTGTGTTGGCTGAGTGGAGTGAGAGTAGCAGTACCTCCTGGCCTTAGCATTCCTGTCAGTGCCTGTCCTACCCACACAGTAAACAGATGTCATCCTCTCAGGTGGGGACAGTTCAAAGACTGAGCAGAGATAGCAGGGTCATTTTGAGCAGGGGTGTTCTGCTTCAGACTGTGAGGAAACACAGTGAAAAGAATGCAAAGAATGCAACACTCTTAATCTGAGTAATGAATGTATTAAGGCACTTTAGAAGATTCATACACAGAAAGAATAACGTTATTTCTAGTGCAGCAACACATGTGCAATTCTAAAAATGATCACAGCAGTAGAATAATAATGATCACAGAAACAGATAAAATGCAATACTTCAACAATGAATAGTATACATATATATGTATATTCTGCATGCACAACTCAAAGGTAAAAATAAGAATTAAAAATGCATCACCATGAGGCTTGATAACAACATCATCCCTTTGTCTGCCAACTTTATGTCATGGAACCCGGGCAATCAAAAAGAGGGAGAATGCCCGCATGGGGACTATTTTCTGGGCAAGGTAGTGCTTCCTAGATGACCTCCTTCTTCCCAACCGTCAAGCTTCCACTACCTTAGATACTTTTAACAACATTAAGGGGAAGATTCTAGAACCCCCCTGCCAATTGAGTAAGTTGTTGTTAAAACTCTGGCTGTACAAGGTCACTGTTGAAAGAGAATGTTTAGAGACTGGCCAGATCTCAAGGTGCACTTCCAAGACCGAGCTGTTCCCTGACTTGCCATAAACATTCTCAGCCTGGTACATCTTATCATTACTACTCCCCCGTGTTATGTGCCCTTCCTTAGTAAGAAAGAGCAAAAACACGTTGCACAAGCTGTGCACTGAAAACTACCTGCACCACTAATGTGATGGTGTTTGCAGCTAAGCCCAAAATGGAGTCGGTGGTCAAGATGGAGCCGGTGGTTAAATACAGATAGTATTACAAGTTGACACTGTGTTGGCTGGGTAGAGTAAGAATAGCAGTGCCTCCTGGCCTTAGCATTCCTGTAGGTGCCTGTCTTACTCACTCAGTATATAGATGTCATCCTCTCAGGTGTTAAATTCCGATGTGGAGGCGTCAATCAAAGTAATTTCGAGTAGGATACACTGTTCAAGTTTTTGTAATGGTGAAACAGTGCGTTCTGGGAATTGTAGTGATGTCAGTCCTTGTACTACACATACTATACAGAGTTGTTGTTGCTACAGGTGAGTCTAGTTCACATGTTGAAGGCTAGACAGGGGTCTCTGGACAGTTGGAAGGTGGGCTGGTGAGTGGTTTTACAGTGAAGTTGGCAAAATGTGATCAGTGAGCATGCATGACAATACATTTTGGTGATATTTAATATTGTGACTTACTCGCCTCCACTCCCCCAGGTAGTCCTGTCAAGCCCTCAAGATGCAGGATGGACAAGACCTTCTCCTCCCAGGATGTGAGTTGTAAAGAGGAGGTAGGGACCCGCTGCCAGTCTTCTGGACATGTAGCTGGTGCCTGGATGCCATGGAACGTACCGTCCCTCTAAGGTCATTCTACCTCTTTCTGATGTCTTCCCTTGTGTGTGAGCCTACAGCTCTCACTCTGTCGACTATCCTTTGCCACAATTCAATTTTCCTGGTGATAGAAGTGTGTTGGACCGGGGCTCCAAATAGATGTGGCTCAAATCTAACGATTTCATCCACCATGACCCTTAACTCCTCTTCAGTGAAATAGGGATTTTTCTGGGGTGACGTGGCGGTAATTAAAAAAATAAGTGGTGGGAAATTAACAGATGGTAAGTTGATGGGTTTGCGTAATGCAAATGGATGTGATTGGAAATAGCAATGTATTGAAGATGTGGGCTATTTGCTTTGGGAAAGTTGTGGGTGTGCCTAATCTATAGTTTGGTGTTTTATTTTTAATGTGCTCTGGCTTGGGTGTTTGGCGTTGCAGATGCACAGGATTGTGGTTTGTGAAGGTGTATGTGTTATAGTGTGCTTTGCAGGTGTGTCGGGTGTGGCAAAGTATGTCAGCTGTGTTGTTTTGAAATCCATCCAATGTGGTGATGTGTATTACTTCGTTGACCGGGAACTGCCGTGGTTCGGACAGCCATTGGCAGATCACCATGCCAGTCTGCCACTGCAACTTTGTGCTCGTAATAGATTCGGTAGTTGGTTGACTGGCTGTTAGTGTTGGTGGTCAGACCGCCTATTTCCCACCCTCTAAAGTACTGGTTGTGTTGGATATTTGACAGACTTTTGTCGGTCCTGCCTGTGTGACTCATAATACTGTGGTCTGTATAACCTCCATCATGGCGGTCTTTCAGAGGCCGCCACTGTGGCAGTCTTGCAGTCTGACCACCGAACTTAAAATTAGGTCCTTTATGTCAACCGCCTGCCTTCATGAGCAGCAACTATAGTTTCAATATCAAGAGACAAGGATTTATGAAAAAGAATGCACCACTATTGTTATGTTTTCATAGAAACAGAAGACATGACCAGCCCATTTTTTTGGAGAGAAAGAATATCTTTTTGTTTAAGGTGGGTTTCTTGTAATGCTGCAACCTGACATTTTAGCTTGGATAAAAGAATGATGTTTGACTGGGTTTTAAAGATCTTTGACGATCCATGAAACAATGCATAAATAACTCATAATAAACAGTCGAGAAAGAGTGAGAACATTCTCCATTCATGTAAACAACTGTTAGACAGGATAAAGACAATGTAAAAATAAAAAATATGTGCAAAAAACAAGGCAACAATAAAATGAGGTTGTAAAATTGGGATCAAAATATAACATAAGAGGAAGAAAATGCTAGAGAAGAGAAAAAGAGAAAGAGGAAGATGAGAAGAAAAGAGAGAAGAAATGGAAGAAATGAAGAAGAAAACAGGGAAAACTGAACTCCCCATGTTGAACAAAGAAGAAATGGCAGAAATTTGACAGACTATAACTATGAAATATATTGATGATTAAAGTGAGAATAGGTAGGAGGAGGTTGAGCTCAAAAATGGAAGAAGATACCAACCACAGGCAGCCCCGCCGACATAATGATATAATAGGTAAAAAGATAGGAAAATAGAGAATGAAGAAGTTACATGTAAATATTATAAAATTGTGGATCATATCAACATAAAGGAGAGACATAATAAAAGGCATAACACTAACCAACAATGATGGGACAATATAGACATGTGGAGATGAGGGAAAAGAAACACAGTCACATGGAACATGGAACATCAGTTCAAATGTGAGGGATAATCCATGTCCCTATAAAGAAAAAAACATATTTACAGCTGTAAATAATGAATATGAAACATTTGTTCAACAAATGGAAGGCACTGGCCTTCTCTGATGAGTGAGAGTTGCTTTGAAAGTGAACATACAACCAACTTATTGTATGTTAAGTTCAATATTAAGTTCAGAGGAATCACTGGCATAATATTGATAAATACAATACTGAAACACAAAAGTACTAGAAAATTAATATTGTTAACAAAAATATTGGCTTTCTATATTAACTAATAAATCCACAAATATCGAGAACACAAATATTGATGTTAAAAATATTATTTTTTATTTATATTGAAAACACAGATAACAGAAACAAAATTGTTGTCACACTAGTGAAAACACTACTAATACAACAACTAAGTGAACAACAAACCCACAAACAACATTATAACTTACACACTGATCCTCCCCTTACATCATCCCCTACCCTCAAAACCCTTAAAACATTTGAAAAGGACTTACATGTTACAATGAGCAGTAACTCCTTACCACGACCTGGATCCTGGAAAATAGACTGAAAACAACTCAGACTATAAAACAGAAGATAGCAATAGAAAAATGGCCACTAACTAAAACTAAAAAAAGACTATCCTCCCATAGAGGTGGATTGGTAATAATTTGAAAACGTTGAATACATATATTAAAAAAAAAAATGTAAAAATAATTAAACGTATAAAACCATTTAAAGTATAAATAAAATAATAATTTAACATATAAACAATTATTTATGATATACTAAAAAAGGTTTGATAAAATGATGTTGCAAATATGTATGTAAAACTATTTAATACATGTTATAAAATGTTAAACAACGGAAAACCTGGAAATTGTATAACGAACAATACTATTTAAATAGGATTTTCATTTTTATGTAATATTAAAAATGGTTTATTTATCCATATATATGTTTATTTTTAAGTTGAAATATATGTTTGAAAACATACAAATATACATTGAATACAATTTGAGTCTGGTGGTCTAGTGAATGACAGATTCATAATTAGGCCCATTAACTGTTTCTACTACATACAAATACAATTTAAGCAAAGAATTTCAGAACAAAATGATAAAATTAAATAATCACTCTCCAACGTAAACCAATTTTAAGAAAAGTGTGGGACATTAAAGTTGTTGCATTTACTATTCCCTGGCCAATCTAAACTAATTTAAGGATGTGGCTAAACCCTAGAAGTGTGGCATCTACTATTCTCACTCTAATCTACACCAATCTGAGGAAGATGTTGGACAGTAAATGGATGACAGTTACTATTTTGACCCCAATCAAAACCAATTTGGGGAATGTGTTGGACTCTTAAGGGGTCACATTTACTATTCTCACTCCAATCTAAACCAATTTGGGGTATGTGTGGATACTAAAAGGGCAACTTTTACTACTCCTGCGTCCATCTACACAAGTTTGGGAATGGTGTTGAACACTTAAAGGGGGTTTTACTATTTCCACTCCAATCTAAACTGTTTTGGGGAAGGTGTCGGACACTAAAAATGTGTCATTTACTAATCCCACTCCAATCTAAACAAATTTAGAGAAGGTGCTGGGCACTAAAGGGATGACATTTGCTAATCCCACTCAAATGTAATCCAATTTGGGGAAGTTGTTGGACACTAAACGACAACATTTACTATTCCAAGTCCAATCTACACCAATTTTGAAAAGGTGTTGGACAATAAAGGGGTTACATTTACTATTTCCACTCTTACCTTTACCAATTTGAGGATGCTGTTGGAGACTAACGGGATGACATTTACTATTCCTATTAATAATTAAAAATGTGTGTATAATATATTATTTTTATCACTAATAATAACTAATATGTTTTTTAAAATATTTACCAGCATTCTGAAATTTTTAACATTAAAAATCAGATACTCCCAAATGAACAACCATTTTTTAAAAATATATATTTAAAAAAATATTTTCATACTAAATTTAATACACTTTAAAAAATATATTCCCCATAACTGAACGTTTTTCAAATTTTAAACTTGATACAAATTTGATTACTGATTTTTATCAACAAATTTTTCATAAATAAACCGAAACCATATAAATATAAAGCAAAATATAAACTGACACATAATTATTAATACATATTTATGTTATTTTGATATGAGAAATAAATGTTTCTTAAACATTATAAATAAATGTAAATATAAAAATAACATTTGTCCAAAAACATTTTTACATTTATATTAAAACTTTCTACATCAAAAATGTAAATATTTATTTTCAATACCATGTTGTACATTTAAAAAAAAAAAAAAATTAAACATTTTATTTGAAAAATTCCATTATGTCACATTATTAAACTAAGTTTACATTTTTATTTTGTATTGATGTGATATAGTTTTAAATTTATTTTAAAATTGACAATTAAATTAATTGCTTTTAATTTAATATAATGTATACATATTTTTTTATACACTATTTTATTATAAACTGTTATTTATTGAAATTAATACTGTAACAAAAGAAAGTTGCAAAGAAAGAAACAATACTGATTTGCATATCATTAAAATAATGCAAATTAAACTCACATTAAATTATTCACTTTTTAATAATTTACCAATCCTTATCCCCTAAAAATGCAGTGTCCTAATACTAAAGAAAACGTTATGAATCTGTCATTTTTAAACATTGAAACAACAAATACTAATTTTAGCAGTTTCGCAACTAATGAATAATCTTCCTAAAAACGCAAATAAAAAATTATCAAGCAAATATTATCAAACACACTACGATAAATTACGTATACAATAACACTTACAAACAATATTACATGCAATATTTTCTAAATCGATATTTTTACAACAATATTAAAAATAACATTTAAAATGACATTGTTACCTAGGAAATTTGTGTTGAGGATATTTTTGACATCCTGATACTTTTGACACAACATTTTTGTATCAGAATGTTTTTAATTAGATATTTTGTCCAAACACCATTCAGAGACAAAATGTTATCTAACTATTTTGGGGATATTAAGCTTTACACATGCCATCATATTGGAGTCTTCTGTGCCTTAAGTAATCCCATAGATTCTCAAGCTGTTTCATCTATACAGTTTTCTTAATCTTTAGTATCTTTTGTAAGAAGAATTTCATCGGTCAGCTTATCTACTGTAGCCGCAATGTCCAGAGCATTGTTAATTCTCTGCTCAACCTCTGAAATTGTGGAGTCCACGTTGGACCATATTTATTTGATGCATTGAAGAGCGACATTCATTTCTGCCATAGAATGTTTCAAATTCTTAATTTTATCCATAACATCCTCCGAGCGTTAAATGGTGAGGAGATTTTTTAGGAGAAATGGTATCTTTCTTTATCTTTTTATGAACATTGCCAGTAACGCTTTAAGAGGATTAATAGGAGATGCAGATGAGGCAATGGATTTGGATGTAGGTGGGAGCTGCTAATCCATTACGTCCAAAACAATATAATTTGCTATTTAAGAAAAGACGAAAAGTAACATAGTCTGCATTAATTTCAAGTAGACAATAAAGTCTGTTAACAGATTTTAAACAAGAAAGTTGAACAGGAACTTGCTGTGACAAATGTAAATAGTTTTGTGTGATAGCAGAGTTAAATGAGGGACTAGACACTTAGGGGCTGATTACGAGCTTGGCAGCTGGAAAAATTCCTGATGAGGAGACTGCCACGGTGCTGTCAGGCACCCCACCAGCCCCATTACAAGTTTTCCACTGGGCTGACCGGTGTCAGCCCCATAGAAAACTCGTGGCAACATTGGACTCGGCTCCACATGGAGCTAAGTCAAATGCCATTGCACAGGGGGCACCATTAGCGCCCTTGGAATGCGCACTATCTGCTAAGCAGACAGTGCACATTCCAACGGTGCTGCCCATGACATTGTCTTGGACAGGGAAGGGGCCACCCCTGTAGCCCCCAGCACTGGTTCTCGACTAGCCTTTTCATGGCGGGTGATCATCTGTTGGAAATAGGGTTTCTAGCTGGCTAGGGTATGCACCTAAGCCAGGCAGAACCCACCCAGTCTAGTCAGGGCAAGGAGTTACACGTCCAAGATAACCCCTGCTCACCCCATTGGTAGTTTGGCACGAGCAAGCAGGCCTATCCCAGAGGCAGTGTGTAAAACGTTTGCACAAAACGCATAAAACACGTGACGCAATATCCCCACCACAAAGGAAACACAACACAAAGTTATATAAAAATAAACTGTATTGTACACAACATTATTAGACCAAGCACAGGTCAGTCATACCCTGCTACCCAAGCAGTTGAAAGAACGTTACACAATACTGTTACTGTCCAGAAATCAGCAGTAGTCATATATAACACACAGGTTACTCTTTATTCTGCAACACAAGCAGTAGTCAGGAAAACATTACTATAAAAATGTACTTGTCATGAAAGTATCATAAATGCCCATACCAGGAACATTAGAAAACAGATGGCAAGTCATAAAAACATATCAGCATGCCATGCCCATAAAAGGAACACCAGCAAATATATGGCACATCATAGGAGAAAACAGGTTAATATACCAGTCCTTCATGCCCATACCAGGAACATTAGAAAAGTGTATTTCTATTGCCAGTACCTGTTTTTATGATGAAAAGGCACTTCTAGTGCCATGAAGTAACTGGGGGCTGGCGCTCCTTTGTGCCCCAACAGGGGACAGTTTATAATGGGTGAGAGGGGTGGCTCGCACCCCCTCCAGTTTTTATATTGGAGCCCCTCCCCGGGCCTGCACCTAATCGAGCGCTCATGGTCTCTGCCAGCCCCTCAGGGCCATGACCGGCTTTCCCGGTGGAGTAGATCAACAAAATCCAGGGCTAAGCAGTGTGGGGGGCCTCCGATGAGGCTTCCTGCCTGCCTGCGACCAAAAATGAGGGCCCGAGGGCTGGGGAGCCTCCAATGAGGTGTCCTCCCCACCCTTCTCCGCAGAGGGCTGACTCCTGTCACCCGACCTGGTACAAGTCAGCTGCAGCGCGCCTGGGCCACAGCGGTGAACAAGCACCAAAGTGTATGCCTGCCTGTGCCCCGGGGGTACCAGCAGTTCTGGAGTACCCCAGGGGTACCAGGAGCAGCATGTCTCCGGCGAGCTTGAAATTGATAACCACGAGGTCTCAGTGGTGATTCTGGAAGCGGCAAAGCGCTTTGCAAAGCGCAAAGCTGGGTTGAAACCACAGCGCTCCCCAGGCGCTTTTACAATTAAGTGGGGCACTTTCCAAGCACCACAGCAGCAGGCAGAATGCTTTTCCAGGTGCTAATTTCACAAGAAAGGAAGCTTTTCTCCAGGCTACAACAGGTGATGGCAGGGGTATGGGGCCAGAGCACACAGCCCCTAGGGAACACACAGACGGAGCACAGGGTGGCAGGGTCCAGCAGCAGGCCAGCACAAAGGGTTGACATCAGTGGCAGTTCTTCCAGGTGACCAAGCAGGTCACAGGTCAGCACAACAGCAGCAGTCCAAGGCGGTTCCTGGTGAGTCCCTCCCGCAGCATTCTGTGTCCAGTTACCAGTATGTTTCTTGTTCCCAAGTGTTCCCAAAATGTGGGCAAACTGTGGACGCAGGCCCTATGCTAGCAGGCCTAAGACAGGTTTGAAAGGCTACTTATGTGGGTGGCGCAAGCAGCGCTGCATGCCCACTAGTAGCATTTATCACTGTACAAGGGACTTACAGGTTAATTAAATGCACCAATTAGGTATTAGCCAATCATACCAACTTTAGAAGGGAGAGCACCTGCACTTTAGGACTATCAGCAGTGGTAAAGTGCTCAGAGTCCTAGAGCTAACAGTGAGAGGTCAGACAAATTAGGAGAAAGGAGGCAAAAAGTCAGGGGATGAACCCGCCAAAAGGGCCAGTTCCAACAACCGCCATGAAAAAGCTGGCAGAGAACATGGTTGTAATAGCACAGTGGAGCTGACTTCAGCTCTGCCGAGGCTGATCACAGCCATGACCACCGTCATCCCAGCTGGATCAAAGCTACTGGCCGGGACTGCAGTCTTTTAGCATTCTGACCGTCTGGGTCGTAATGTGGCGGTCGGACCTACACTGCAAGCCTGGAGATCTTCTGACCGCCAGACTCATAACAGGGCCCTTATTCAGATATTTGAACAGTGGAGCAGCATTAGAGGCCTGGATTAGCTTCCTTGCTTTGACCTTGTAGAAAAGATCACATCTGAATTAGCGAGAGAGAGTCCAGTCATCCCGAAAGGATGAGCGCAGCATCATGGGGGGGACAGTATGTGTCAAATTCAGACTGCAGGAGGGAGCCAGGAGAAAATGGAGACTGCGATGGCACTGTGTGCAGAGCGGTGAAGGTCAAGGGAAAATCACTGTAAAGACTGATGAGTTGTTGTAAAAAAACTCACCCAGCTGCTGTGAGAAAGTAGCCTCTTTCTAGCCTTGTTACGCCCACTTTCGACCTGTTTGTGAGTGTATATCAGGGTGTTTTCACTGTCTCACTGGGATCCTGATAGCCAGGGCCCAGTGCTCATAGTGAAAACCCTATGTTGTCAGTATGTTTGTTATGTGTCACTGGGACCCTGCTAGCCAGGGCCCCAGTGCTCATAAGTTTGTGGCCTATATGTATGTGTTCCCTGTGTGATGTCTAACTGTCTCACTGAGGCTCTGCTAACCAGAACCTCAGTGGTTATGCTCTCTCTGCTTTCCAAATTGTCACTAACAGGCTAGTGACCAATTTCACCAATTCACATTGGCATACTGGAACACCCTTATAATTCCCTAGTATATGGTACTGAGGTACCCTTATAATTCCCTAGTATATGGTACTGAGGTACCCAGGGTATTGGGGTTCCAGGAGATCCCTATGGGCTGCAGCATTTCTTTTGCCACCCATAGGGAGATCTGAATATTCTTACACAGGCCTGCCAGTGCAGCCTGAGTGAAATAACGTCCACGTTATTTCACAGCCATTTACCACTGCACTTAAGTAACTTATAAGTCACCTATATGTCTAACCTTCACCTGGTGAAGGTTGGGTGCAAAATTACTTAGCGTGTGGGCACCCTGGCACTAGCCAAGGTGCCCCCACATCGTTCAGGGCAAATTCCCCGGACTTTGTGAGTGCGGGTTCACCATTTCACGCATGCACTATACATAGGTCACTACCTATGTATGGCGTCACAATGGTAACTCCGAACATGGCCATGTAACATGATCCCCCGGGTCTCTAGCACAGAACCCGAGTACTGCCAAACTGCCTTTCCGGGGTCTCCACTGCAGCTGCTGCTGCTGCCAACCCCTCAGACAGGTTTCTGCCCTCCTGGGGTCCAGTCAGCCGTGGCCCAGGAAGGCAGAACAAAGGATTTCCTCTGACAGAGGGTGTGACACCCTCTCCCTTTGGAAATACATGTGATGGCTGGGGAGGAGTAGCCTCCCCCAGCCTCTGGAAATGCTTTGATGGGCACAGATGCGGCCCATCTCTGCATAAGCCAGTCTACACCGGTTTAGGGATCCCACAGCCCTGCTCTGGTGTGAAACTGGACAAAGGAAAGGGGAGTGACCACTCCCCTGACCTGCACCTCCCAGGGGAGGTGCCCAGAGCTCCTCCAGTGTGCCCCAGTGTGAGGGACTAGACACTTAGAGGCTGATTACAAGCTTGGCAGCTGGAAAAATTCCTGATGAGGAGACTGCCACGGTGCTGTCAGGCACCCCACCAGCCCCATTACAAGTTTTCCACTGGGCTGACCGGTGTCAGCCCCATGGAAAACTCGTGGCAACATTGGACTCGGCTCCACATGGAGCTAAGTCAAATGCCATAGCACAGGGGGCACCCTTAGCGCCCTTGGAATGCGCACTATCTGCTAAGCAGACAGTGCACATTCCAACGGTGCTGCACATGACATTGTCTTGGACAGGGCAGGGGCCACCCCTGTAGCCCCCAGCACTGGTTCTCGACTAGCCTTTTCATGGCGGGTGATCATCTGTTGGAAATAGGGTTTCTAGCTGGCTATGGTATGCACCTAAGCCAGGCAGAACCCACCCAGTCTAGTCAGAGCAAGGAGTTACACGTCCAAGATAACCCCTGTTCACCCCATTGGTAGTTTGGCACGAGCAAGCAGGCCTATCCCAGAGGCAGTGTGTAAAACATTTGCACAACACGCATAAAACACGTGACTCAATATCCCCACCACAAAGGAAACACAACACAAAGTTATATAAAAATAAACTGTATTATACACAACATTATTAGACCAAGCACATGTCAGTCATACCCTGCTACCCAAGCAGTTGAAAGAACGTTACACAATACTGTTACTGTCCAGAAATCAGCAGTAGTCATATATAACACACAGGTTACTCTTTATTCTGCAACACAAGCAGTAGTCAGGAAAACATTACTATAAAAATGTACTTGTCATGAAAGTATCATAAATGCCCATACCAGGAACATTAGAAAACAGATGGCAAGTCATAAAAACATATCAGCATGCCATGCCCATAAAAGGAACACCAGCAAATATATGGCACATCATAGGAGAAAACAGGTTAATATACCAGTCCTTCATGCCCATACCAGGAACATGAGAAAAGTGTATTTCTATTGCCAGTACCTGTTTCTATGATGAAAAGGCACTTCTAGTGCCATGAAGTAACTGGGGGCTGGCACTCCTTTGTGCCCCAACAGGGGACAGTTTATAATGGGTGAGAGGGGTGGCTCGCACCCCCTCCAGTTTTTATATTGGAGCCCCTCCCCGGGCCTGCACCTAATCGAGCGCCCATGGTCTCTGCCAGCCCCTCAGGGCCATGACCTGCCTTCCCGGTGGAGTAGATCAACAAAATCCAGGGCTAAGCAGTGTGGGGGGCCTCCGATGAGGCTTCCTGCCTGCCTGCAACCAAAAATGAGGGCCCGAGGGCTGGGGAGCCTCCAATGAGGTGTCCTCCCCACCCTTCTCCGCAGAGGGCTGACTCCTGTCACCCGACCTGGTACAAGTCAGCTGCAGCGCGCCTGGGCCACAGCGGTGAACAAGCACCAAAGTGTATGCCTGCCTGTGCACCGGGGGTACCAGCAGTTCTGGGGTACCCCAGGGGTACCAGGAGCAGCGTGTCTCCGGCGAGCTTGAAATTGATAACCACGAGGTTTCAGCGGTGATTCTGGAAGCGGCAAAGCGCTTTGCAAAGCGCAAAGCTGGGTTGAAACCACAGCGCTCCCCAGGAGCTTTTACAATTAAGTGGGGCACTTTCCAAGCACCACAGCAGCAGGCAGAATGCTTTTTCAGGTGCTAATTTCACAAGAAAGGAAGCTTTTCTCCAGGCTACAACAGGTGATGGCAGGGGTATGGGGCCACAGCACACAGCCCCTAGGGAACACACAGACGGAGCACAGGGTGGCAGGGTCCAGCAGCAGGCCAGCACAAAGGGTTGACATCAGTGGCAGTTCTTCCAGGTGACCAAGCAGGTCACAGGTCAGCACAACAGCAGCAGTCCAAGGCGGTTCCTGGTGAGTCCCTCCCGCAGCATTCTGTGTCCAGTTACCAGTATGTTTCTTGTTCCCAAGTGTTCCCAAATTGTGGGCAAACTGTGGACGCAGGCCCTATGCTAGCAGGCCTAAGACAGGTTTGAAAGGCTACTTATGTGGGTGGCGCAAGCAGCGCTGCATGCCCACTAGTAGCATTTAATTTACAGGCCCTGGGTATAAATTTATCACTGTACAAGGGACTTACAGGTTAATTAAATGCACCAATTAGGTATTAGCCAATCATACCAACTTTAGAAGGGAGAGCACCTGCACTTAAGGACTATCAGCAGTGGTAAAGTGCTCAGAGTCCTAGAGCTAACAGTGAGAGGTCAGACAAATTAGGAGGAAGGAGGCAAAAAGTCAGGGGATGAACCCGCCAAAAGGGCCAGTTCCAACAACCGCCATGAAAAAGCTGGCAGAGAACATTGTTGTAATAGCACATTGGAGCTGACTTCAGCACTGCCGAGGCTGATCACAGCCATGACCACCGTCATCCCAGCTGAATCAAAGCTACTGGCCGGGACTGCAGTCTTTTAGCATTCTGATCGTCTGGGTCGTAATGTGGCGGTCGGACCTACACTGCAAGCCTGGAGATCTTCTGACCGCCAGACTCATAACAGGGCCCTTATTCAGATATTTGAACAGTGGAGCAGCATTAGAGGCCTGGATTAGCTTCCTTGCTTTGACCTTGTAGAAAAGATCACATCTGAATTAGCGAGAGAGAGTCCAGTCATCCCGAAAGGATGAGCGCAGCATCATGGGGGGGACAGTATGTGTCAAATTCAGACTGCAGGAGGGAGCCAGGAGAAAATGGAGACTGCGATGGCACTGTGTGCAGAGCGGTGAAGGTCAAGGGAAAATCACTGTAAAGACTGATGAGTTGTTGTAAAAAAACCTCACCCAGCTGCTGTGAGAAAGTAGCCTCTTTCTAGCCTTGTTACGCCCACTTTCGACCTGTTTGTGAGTGTATATCAGGGTGTTTTCACTGTCTCACTGGGATCCTGCTAGGCAGGGCCCAGTGCTCATAGTGAAAACCCTATGTTGTCAGAATGTTTGTTATGTGTCACTGGGACCCTGCTAGCCAGGGCCCCAGTGCTCATAAGTTTGTGGCCTATATGTATGTGTTCCCTGTGTGATGTCTAACTGTCTCACTGAGGCTCTGCTAACCAGAACCTCAGTGGTTATGCTCTCTCTGCTTTCCAAATTGTCACTAACAGGCTAGTGACCAATTTCACCAATTCACATTGGCATACTGGAACACCCTTATAATTCCCTAGTATATGGTACTGAGGTACCCAGGGAATTGGGGTTCCGGGAGATCCCTATGGGCTGCAGCATTTCTTTTGCCACCCATAGGGAGATCTGAATATTCTTACACAGGCCTGCCAGTGCAGCCTGAGTGAAATAACGTCCATGTTATTTCACAGCCATTTACCACTGCACTTAAGTAACTTATAAGTCACCTATATGTCTAACCTTCCCCTGGTGAAGGTTGGGTGCAAAATTACTCAGTGTGTGGGCACCCTGGCACTAGCCAAGGGGCCCCCACATCGTTCAGGGCAAATTTCCCGGGCTTTGTGAGTGCGGTTTCACCATTTCACGCGTGCACTATACATAGGTCACTACCTATGTATTGCGTCACAATGGTAACTCCGAACATAGCCATGTAACATGATCCCCCGGGTCTCTAGCACAGAACCCGGGTACTGCCAAACTGCCTTTCCGGGGTCTCCACTGCAGCTGCTGCTGCTGCCAACCCCTCAGACAGGTTTCTGCCCTCCTGGGGTCCAGGCAGCCCTGGCCCAGGAAGGCAGAACAAAGGATTTCCTCTTAGAGAGGGTGTGACACCCTCTCCCTTTGGAAATAGGTGTGATGGCTGAGGAGGAGTAGCCTCCCCCAGCCTCTGGAAATGCTTTGATGGGCACAGATGCTGCCCATCTCTGCATAAGCCAGTCTACACCGGTTTAGGGATCCCCCAGCCCTGCTCTGGCGTGAAACTGGACAAAGGAAAGGGGAGTGACCACTCCCCTGACCTGCACCTCCCAGGGGAGGTGCCCAGAGCTCCTCCAGTGTGCCCCAGACCTCTGCCATCTTGGAAACAGAGGTGTTGCTGGCACACTGGACTGCTCTGAGTGGCCAGTGCCATCAGGTGACGTCAGAGATTCCTTCTGATAGGCTCTTACCTTTATTACTAGCCTATCCTCCTTCCTAGGTAGCCAAACCTCCTTTTCTGGCTATTTAGGGTCTCTGCTTTGGGGAATTCTTCAGATACCGAATGCAAGAGCTCACCAGAGTTCCTCTGCATCTCCCTCTTCACCTTCTGCCAAAGGATCGACCGCTGACTGCTCAGGACGCCTGCAAAACCTCAACAAAGTAGCAAAGATGACTACTGCAACCTTGTATCACTTCATCCTGCCGGCTTTCTCAACTGTTGCCTGGTGGTGCATGCTCTGGGGGTAGCCTGCCTCCTTCTTGCACCAGGAGCTCTGAAGAAATCTCCCGTGGGTCAACGGAATCTTCACCCTGCAACCACAGGCAACAAAAGACTGCATCACCGGTCCTCTGTGTCCCCTCTTAGCATGACAAGTGTGGTCCCTGGAACTCAGCAACTCTGTCCAAGTGACTCCCACAGTCCAGTGACTCTTCAGTCCAAGTTTGGTGGAGGTAAGTCCTTGCCTCCCCATGCTAGACTGCATTGCTGGGTACCACGTGATTTGCAGCTGCTCCGACTCCTGTGCACTCTTCCAGGATTTCCTTCATGCACAGCCAAGCCTGGGTCCCCGACACTCTAACCTGCAGTGCACAACCTTCTGAGTTGTCCTCCGGCGTTGTGGGACTCCCTTTTCTGACTTCGGGTGGACTCTGGTTCACTCCTCTTCTAAGTGCCTGATCCAGTACTTCTGCGGGTGCTGCCTGCTTCTGTGAGGGCTCCCTGACTTACTAGGCGCCCCCTCTGTCTCCTCATCCAAGTGGCGACATCCTGGTCCCTCCTGGGCCACAGCAGCATCCAAAAACCCTAACCGCGACCCTTGCAGCTATCAAGGCTTGTTTGCGGTCTTTCTGCGTGGGAACACCTCTGAAAGCTTCTTCACGACGTGGGACGTCCATCCTTCGAAGGGGAAGTTCCTAGTCCTCTTCGTTCTTGCAGAACACCAAGCTTCTTCCATCCAGTGGCAGCTCCTTTGCACCCTCAGCTGGCATTTCCTGGGCATCTGCCCACTCTCGACACTGTCACGACTCTTGGACTTGGTCCCCTTGTCCTACAGGTACTCAGGTCTGGAAATCCACTGTTGTTGCTTTGCTGGTGTTGGTTTTCCTTGCAGAATCCCCCTATCACGACTTCTGTGCTCTCTGGGGGTTGTAGGTGCACTTTACACCTACCTTACAGGGTCTTGGGGTGGGCTATTTTTCTAACCCTCACTGTTTTCTTACAGTCTCAGCGACCCTCTACAAGCTCACATAGCTTTGGGGTCCATTCGTGGTTCGCATTCCACTTTTGGAGTATATGGTTTTTGTTGCTCCTATACCTATGTGCTCCTATTGCAATCTACTGTAACTTTACATTGCTTGCATTACTTCCTTTTGCTATTACTGCATATTTTTTGTATTGTGTACATATGTCTCGTGTATATTTCTCATCCTCATACTGAGGGTACTCACTGAGATACTTTTGTCATATTGTCATAAAAATAAAGTACCTTTATTTTTAGTATATCTGTGTATTGTGTTTTCTTATGATATTGTGCATATGACACCAGTGGTATAGTAGGAGCTTTACATGTCTCCTAGTTCAGCCTAAGCTGCTTTGCCATAGCTACCTTCTATCAGCCTAAGCTGCTAGAAACACCTCTTCTACACTAATAAGGGATAACTGGACCTGGCACAAGGTGTAAGTACCTCTGGTACCCACTACAAGCCAGGCCAGCCTCCTACAGCTGCTCCTACACTGCTCCAACTCTAGGGCCATGTGTGGAGTTGCAACGAAAGTGGAAAGATCTGAGTAGAATCCCCGAATTTCATCAGACAGCCAGAGAGCTACATAATGGCAGCCATCTTGTGGGCGCTCGCTCAAGCCTTTCCAGAATACTCCAGTCTTGACCTCTACACAATAAAATTTTGCTTGCAGCTTCTGCTATTCCTTCACAGGTGGGAAATGAAACCTAGGGTCAAATTCATAAGCCCCCAGTGCCACCTTGCGCCACATTAATGTCATTATTTGTCACGTTAATGTGGCCCAACGAGGCCAAAATCCCCATGCCGCAATCATTGCGCCACTAGTAACCCTTTGCACTACATTATTCCTGTGCAGGGCATAGTGTATGCAAAGGGGAATTCCCCCGTTAGGGGAGCTGGAAAAATGGCCTAAGGAAATCTATGGATGAATCTTTGGAATGGGGCCCTATGTACTCTGCAGGAGTATGGCCAATATTTTGGTGCTACTCGTGCAGAGTACATCAATAGAGTCATGAGAAATGACGCTATTAACCCCTACCCTGTGCCATGGTGCGCTGTATTTTAAATACTGTGCACACATGGTGACGGTAGGGAGGTGCTAAGGGGTGCAGAGAAAGTGGCGCTGCACTCGGTGCTGCGCTGCTTTCCATAAATCTGCACCCAAGCGCCTTATCCGGAATTTGGCAGACTGGCTACTCGGTCATAAACGTGGCATATGCCCCGCTCACCATATCATAAGTGCATCATTGTCAGTGGCACTTGCAAAATGCAGAATGGGATATTTGCCACGTTTCGGCAGAGTATACCATCTGCCAACCTCTAAATAAGGCCACAAGATTCACATTGCCCCTTCATTTGGGCCGAAAGAGGATAGCTGGCTGAAGGTGACAGACATGATGAATTGTCTTTTGTTATCAGAAGTCTTTTTTTTTTATTTTCTAATCGCATTTCACATTTCCATTTGGCAGGTGTAGATCATTGTACGGCCTACACTTCCCCAACATAGCTAAAAGGTAAAATCGCCAACACCCCTGCAGGTTTTGTGATGATGGAAATCGGTCTGTGCTGTGGCAACCACTGCCAATTAAAAAAAGCAAAACGACGTGAACTGTTTTTGACAGCTCCCCTTTCCAAGTGACGTTGAGAATCCAGTCAAAAAAGACTGGAAAAAATAAGCTGAGAGAATTCTATTGAGTGCACCACAACTTCATTACGAGATCCAAGAGGCAGACATTTTCTACCTGTTCTCTATGAAGGAAACTTCCTTTCCTGTTATATGAACCATGTCACCCCGCCCCCACCCCCGCAGTGTTCAGACAATGTATTTCTGTCAGTGGAAGGGGCTTAATTTGCGACGAACCCATGCCAGTTAAGGTCGGTTCGAGCCGAGAAAGATCTGGGCTTGGCCCATGTACAGGCTGCATGAGGTCATGACCACCGAAATACCTATGCTCCTGCCTTAACAATGTGCCAAGCCCCTTGAAATAATACAGGACAAAGAAAGAACACATTTTTGAAACAACATAGTAGTAAAGATTACTATCAGATGACTAGTTTACTGATATTTCATTTTGACGATAACATTTTGTACAAAAAAAGTATCAATCTCTGTCTTTTACAGTCGTTAAAAATAAAGGAGAAACGCTAATTTATAAGCATAATAAACCATTATAGATTGCGGCTCTCAAAACAAATTCTGATAATTAGATTAAAGATAGCTCTGGTTCAGCATGGCTGCTGGCATTGTTTGCCAATAAAATAAATTGCAGCATGTTATAAAAATACAGTTGTTAAAACAACATGTAAATGTTGAGTGGCCTGTTTTGTTCGATAATTAATATTCCGTGAAACGAATTTTCTTATGTCAAGTTCACCTCAGTGTACTAAGTACAGGATGTTCCTTTTTGCAACTGTATATCACCCGGAACTGAAGCAGAACACGCATTTTTTTTTTTAATACTGATGCTCAATGTAGACGTTCTGCCCGAGCAATGAACTAGAAGGACATTTCTTTGTACACATCAGCAGAGAAGGTAGCAGTTCAAAATAATAACGGGAAACCTATTCAAAATAATGACTGTCCTGCTCTAACCTTTGATAATTGTGCATTGTGCGGCACACCACAGTTTCCATTTCTTACCAGTTGAATAAGATTTTTTTTTTTATGTGAAGAGTCTTGAGGGGTTTACAGGAAGAACAATTTAGTAAAATTAAATCCAAATGCACCGCCTCTACTTTAGAGCACTTCCAAAGCTAATAGGTTTCCCCTTAGTGTTTACTCTTTTCATGGGTGAGTTTGTGTGTGTGCGAGTGTGCGTGTGTGTGTGTAGTCTTTGCAAATGTGTGATTTACAAGTGATTGACTGAGTGGTTGACTGAGTGAATGAAAGGTAAGGAATCATTGAGGGGTGGGGGTGAGTTAGTTAACAGAAAGATGGGTGGGAGGCTAGATAAGAGGCAATGGGAAGATCCTTGGGTGATAGAGGTATCAGCATGTGGGTGGATGAGTCTGTAAAGGGACTAAGGGCCAGATGTAGGAAGCACTTTGCGAGTCGCAAACGGCAAAATTTGCCGTTTGCGACTCGCAAATGCGTGATTCCTATGCAGAAATGCATTTTGCGAGTCGGGACCAACTCGCAAAATGCATTTCCGAATCGCAAATAGGAAGGGGTGTTCCCTTCCTATTTGCGATTCGCAGTGGTATGCAATTCCATTTGCGACCGCGTATGCGGTCGCAAATGGAGTCGCAGTTACCATCCACTTGAAGTGGATGGTAACCCATTCGCAAACGGGAAGGGGTCCCCATGGGACCCCTTCCCCTTTGTGAATGGACCCCATATTATTTTTTCAGGGCAGGGAGTGGTCCAAGGGACAACTCCCTGCCCTGAAAATTCCGAAACTAAAGGTTTCGGAATTTTTTGAAATGCAGCTCGTTTTCCTGTGAGGAAAACGGGCTGCACTTCAAAAAAAAAAAAAACCTTTATTTAAAAGGCAGGTCGCTAACATGGAGGCCTGCTGACGTCAGCAGGCCTCCATGTTTGCGAGTGCCTATACTCGCAATGGGGTCGCAAACTGCGACCCACCTCATAAATATTTATGAGGTGGGTCTTTGCGACCCCATTGCGAGTTGCAGAAGGTGTCTCAGACACCTTTCTGCATGTCAAATTGTGAGTTGCAATTTGCGAGTCGCTGGGACTCGCAAATTGCAACTCGCAATTTGGAACCTTGCTACATCTGGCCCTAGATGAATAGGGGATATGTAAGTGGCTCAATAATTTAGTGTATGTGTGAAAGAATATGTGGGTGGAAGAGTTATTGGGTATTTGTGGATGTGTGAGTTTGTGAATGAAGAATGCAACTTGATGGATAGATGAGTGAGTAGATAAGTGGATGGTGTATAAATATATATATATATATATATATATATATATATAGAGAGAGAGAGAGAGAGAGAGAGATGGCAGAGGATGGATTGCTGAGTGGGTGATGGATGGGACCGTATGTAGTTTCTGAGTAGTGAATGAGGGAGTGACTAGACAAGTGAGTAGATGAAGTTATGGCTAGGTGAGATCTTGAAGGTATCTCTCAGCATGACAGATTCACTTCTGAAGTTCAGAAAGGAGCTAGAAGCTCACCTCTTCAAGAGACATTCTTCTTTCTTTGGATACTTGTATGTTAGCTCCTGGGAACTTGAAAATGAAATGAAGACATGTTTTCCCTCCTCACTTTCTCACTTTGTACATGATAGTGAATTATCTTATAACTCTTTCCAACAATATATAATACTCCTTTCCTCAATTTTGATGTGCAGTTTTACGTTGCTCTCTAGTTAAGTCATTGTTGTATAGGTACAAATAAATCTATGCACAGATGTGTACAACAGGAAGAAAGTGCCTTCCTCTTGTCAATATAACAACCCCCCTAATTTGCCATGTCATAAATACTTTGTCATTTACTTAATTGTGACTGAGATCTGGATTGAGGATTACTATGACACTTTATATGTGCTTGTAGACGTTCCATTTACGATGGTAAGGCTAAAATATTGTGTGATCATTATTCTGTATCGCATGTAACCTGTGTGTCTGTAAAAAGACACTTTAGATCTGGCTTTATCAGGAAATCAGCCTAAAATCGCTGTTATGGTTTTCCAACAAGTAAAGGAAGCAGCCTGGTCAGATTACATAACTCTGACTTCGAGTATTGCTTTGAACTATGACATGAGATGGAACCCAAGAAAAAAACGAATGCTTTTCTCAGAAAGCCAATTATCATTCCAAACTTTACAGATTAAAATGGTGTCGAACTCAATTCAATCCACTTCGGGCCAGATGTACTAATAAAGTGGTTTACGATTTCCTAATAGCAATTGTTTGTGATTAGCTATTAGGAAATTGCAAACTGTGATGTACTACAGTGTCTCAGACATGGTTTGTGATTCCCAAATAGGTCGTTAGGGACCTGCCTCATTAATATTCATGAGACAGGTTGCAATTTGCGACCCATTTGGGAATTGGCCACAATCACCGGGATGGTGCACTGCTGGGGTTGGCAGACCCCCATGTCTGTGATTGCTTTTTAAATAAAGCTATTTTTTTTGTAATGCAGCCTGTTTTCCTTAAAGAAAATGGGATGTATTACAAAAATAAAAATTAAAAGCTTCCTTTTTGTTTTTTTCAGAGCAGGCAGTAGACCTTGCTCTCAAAAAATATTTGTGCCCCCATTCACAAAGGGGATGGTGTCCCTTGGGGACCCCTTCTGTTTTGCAAATGGTTGCCATTTCTTTTCTGAAGTCAGTAAAGTATGAATGTTTTTGCAACCGCATTCCGGTTGCAAAACATTCACACATTCCAGTTTGATTTGGGATTAGGAAGGGACGCCCTAAACACGCCCTGCCTAATAACGAAATGCAAAAGCAAAATATGATAAGGTAACAAGTTACTGAGTCACATTTTGCCTTTGGTAAATGGCAAATAGCAATTTTTGGGGCACAAGCAGCTTCGAAAATTCTTCCTACATCTGGCCCTAAGCTTCTAAGACGAAACTATTAAAATATATAGGACTTTATTACTCAAACTGACAGATAAAGGTGCAAGGCCAGGGAATTTGGATAATGAGAAGAAAATGACGACTTAGAAGACAGGCAAGTGATCGAATAAGGTCATTGTATGACTCCATGACAGAGATGATAAAACAAAACTAATCTGAAATAAAGTACAGTGAGGATTATTCGTTTCACACAAGTCTTTTTTGTTTTTTTTGTCTTTCACTCTCTAAAACTAACAAGAGCTTTGTTTTGTGTTTGTTTCACATGATCCACGGTCTAAATCAAACATAGAACTATTTGATAAAGACATAGTGAGATCATTCTTGAGAATAAATCCATGTGGCCTGACAGAGAACTATGTAAGAGTGTCTAGCATAACCATGAAGGTGATGCTTGCTGAAACTAAGGCAATAGCACTGATAGATGTATGTTTTAACTGGTAAAACTATGCTATTAAATTCTTTAGCAAGAGTTCCCAATTGTACTGGAATGTACATTTGTATCACTATTTCAAGACTACGATATTTCCGATCTCGGGTCCCTCCCAGTGACCCTGCTGTCTCTTTTATCCATTGTTCCAGGAAAGTGGAGAGGTATGTCTGTCCTTAAACCTCCTCTTGTTTTAAAGAACGTTAAATGCTGCAAGTACCTTTACAAGCAAAGCAGAAGAAAGACAATTTACAAAAGCATTGAAACATGGAGTGATTTACTCAAGGATATAAACCTTTTTTTCACAAAATAATATTCTTGAGCATTCGCTCAAGCCAATGCTCATTTTATGTGCTGTGTAGCTGACCCAATCAGTAGTCTTGATGAACTTTTTTGCAATTTATTTTTAACTCAAGAAGGGTAAGAAGAAATTATTTTGCAAGTGATCAGGTAAAATGGTGAACAAAGCATGCTATGTCTGCTTTGTTAAGGACATGTTTTTGTCAAGTCCAATATTTACTATGGCTATCTCGTTTATCACAGTCAAAGTATACTTAAGGTAATTAAAGGTATCATGCCTCTGGTACAATCTATCTAGTATACCAGGTGTTTTCTCAAAGTCATATAAACAGTTCTGCATAATTCACCAAGTATTCTTCCATCAATGTGCCAGGATATAGCAATGTCGCTCCAACTAGTGATTCCTGGCACACGTCCTACTATACTCTTTAGAGATGCTATTTGTCCTACAGTCCATTCACCCTTGTCTTGTTCTTTTGAACTTGACATTCGGAGAATAAAAGATTTTCTTCAAGAAAAAAACACTGAACTGCTAGCAGTTACAATCCTACCCTACTGAAAGCTAATACACGTGGGAAAACACTCAGGTCAATTTAGGAGAAAAAATACCCAGATTACAGGAAACCCATCAAATAAAAGACTGGATGAGGCTGAAGGGTCCCAGCCAGGGGCAGAACAAATTAGGTCAGCCTGGGCGCTTTAGACCTAGTTCAGGACACAAAATAATATTTCCCTGTAAAAGAAAGTTTCATTTCTTACCCTTAACTAAGGACATCTCAAGGAAAAAGGCAGGAAGAAAGACCTTAAAATCTAAATACTGTAAGAGAGCCCAATTAAGATGTAATGTGCTGCCAATGGTATGCGCTTAACATAGACAATGGACACTCTTATAAAAATGTAGAAGTATCTTTGAGACATTGTGTCACTTATTTTTGCAGTTTGTTGCAAGTGGCATCTGTTGCATACCCCAAATACCTGTACTGATCTATGTCGTTTATTCCCTACATCTCTCTCTCACTGCTGGACTCTAAAATGTATGGCTTCTCTGCTTTTATGATAATCTTATTTTGGGGCTTCACTGTGCTGATTAGTGTACTAATACCTTCCGCTGCCCAATTCTTTTGACAGCATCCCTACTATCTCAATTCTCAGTATAGAAAAGTAAATTTTTTATGCTATATTTTGCATGTTCAGGACCACAGTGTGAATGGGGTAGTGGGTTGATTGAAAATTGTAAGTTCCCAAACTATCCTCTTTATAGTTTTTAGCAATGCTAGTCATGTAGGGCTAAGAGGGCAAGCAATGGGCTTCACTGTGATGTTGCCAATGCCAATGTGTGACACGAATAGTAACCTGGAAAGAAAGAGCCTTATAATGTCATTTTAACAATTGACTTCATAATATGTCTTTGGTGGTCATTATGATCTTGGTGGTAAACACCGCCCCGCTGACTGTAACTACTGCCAACAGGCTGGCGGTCCGTAATGCCAAATAATGAAGCAAATTAAAAACAAGTAGTGGTCCATCCACACACCGCCATCTTTGTAGTCCAGACGAGTATGGAGGAGGGCGCCCACAGGCCGGTGGAAAGGACCTACCCGCCCACCAAATAATGAAACACAAGACCGCCATTGGTTCCTTGGCGGGAACCTCCACCAGGCAAAGCGTGGCAGAAACTAACAATATAAACGGACACACTCACCAGAGGCACACAGAACACACCGACATGAAGAGAGAGTTGGAAATAATGCCAGTGCTGCTCCTTGCCATATAACTCCAGGACCGTGACCGACGACGACAGTGGTAAGTACCGCAGCCTAGTACACATGGGATGTGCAAAGGGTACTCCACTCAAAAGGGGCATCAATGGAGCAGCCAGGCACCTCAGGGAACAGGGGCAGAGGGTGGCAGGGGAGGGGACTTACGTCTGGAAGTGGGAGGCTTGGGCTTAGGTTTGGGAGGTGGAGGGGGTTTGGGCTTGCCCTTGGAAGGAGGGGGAGTGGGCGTGGACTGGGGGATGGCAGAGGGAACTGGGGCAACACAGGGCTTCTTCCTCCCTGGAGA
The DNA here is from genome assembly GCF_031143425.1 of Pleurodeles waltl. Classification (NCBI taxonomy): domain Eukaryota; kingdom Metazoa; phylum Chordata; class Amphibia; order Caudata; family Salamandridae; genus Pleurodeles; species Pleurodeles waltl. Next base: position 162,437,936 of record NC_090446.1, on the reverse strand, counting down.
AGGGGCACAGTAATGCGAAGGGCGGACTGGGGCGGACTTGGACATGGAAGGAGTGGACTGGAAAAGGAGATAGGCATGTTTAGGGACAAAAAGGGGTGGGCCAGTGGGTTCGAACAGGTCAACAAGGGAGAGGAAAAGCTTCTTAGAGGCAGTTGAAGGGGGTTTGGAGGCAGGTCTGGGAGTGGAGGTTGAGGGAGTGCTTGTACCAGGTTTAGATGTGCCGGACATGGATGCAGGTGCCTATAAAGTATGCAGGTGTGTGGTGTGGATGTCTGCAAATATTTGAGTGTTTTTGGAGGAGGGAGGATGGGCACAGTGGCAGAAGACAAGCTGCCAGTGTACCTGGATGTTGTCTGGGTGTCTGCAGGTCTGGTGAGTGTGTCTGTCAATGTAGTTGTGTTGAGTGCAGGTGTGGTGTCTGGGGTGCATGTCTGGATGTCAGATGTTGTGGTGACTGAATGATTGGGGGCAGTAGCAGTGACTGAGGGTGCAGTGCATGTGGGTGTGCATGGTGACGTGACAGACATGGTGGCGGGGATTGACACACTGGGGGAAGTGGAAGTTGTTGTGTGTGCTTTGGTATGTTGGGTGTGTGCATGTTTGTGGTGTGATGTGTGGTGCATGTGTTTGTCAGTGTGCTCTTTGTGTGTTGATCTGTGTGCATGGGTGTCTTTACGTGTGCTTGGGATGGGTGAAGGGAGTGCGGTGCTGGAAGGGGTAGAGGTGGTGCGAGGGGGGATGGAAAGGCCAGGGACACTGGCTGCTGTCAAAGAGGAGACCACAGCCTGAAAAGATCTCTGTAGGCCAGACATGGCACCGTAAATGCCTTCCAGGTATGCATTGCATTGCTGCATCTGTGATGCTAGCCCCTGGATGGCATTCACGATGGTTGTTTGCCCTACAGAGATGGTCCTCAGGAGGTCAATAGCCTCCTCCATGTGGGCAGCAGGGCTGACTCGGGCAGGGGATGAGGTGCCTGGGGGGAAAGGGAAGCCCACCCTCATGGGTGAGCGGGCACAGGCAACTGGGTAAGGCGCAACTGGGAGGGCAGTGTTGGCATGGGGGGTGGTGGAAGGTGGTATAGAATGAGTTTGCCCAGTAGGGTCGGCCACCACCAGGGAGCTCGCATCAGAGGAGGTATCAGAGTCACTACCTCCAGTGGTAGTTGCGTCCCCCGTGGTACTCCCCTTGCCCTCCAACCCACTGGTCCCCTTGGCGTCCGTCGACTCTGCCTCCTTGGAACCATGGGCTGCTGCATTCCCACTCGCTGGTGCCATTGCTCCCTTGCTAGATGAGGCTGATGGACACAAAGGACACAAGAGCACAGGGGTGGAGAGACAAAACAAGGGAGAACATTGTCAAAACCTGAACATATATACATCTCTGGCTCACAAACACTTCCATCTAGGTCACACACTTACACGCAGCACATACAACATACGTCATGATTGTACCCCTGACTAGTGGCCATTACCCCAGAATACACCACATAACCCACATGAAACATGGACTTGATACACTGTGTGAAGTATACCCATGAGAGACCATACCCAACCAACGCACTTACAAGTCCATGAGGCCACAAAGCATACCAGATGACAGAAAGGGGATCCCCCATGGACCTATAGAGACTGACCACACTAGCCCTCACACCATCCCAGGGGCTTTGAGGTGGCAGGACTGCAGGAACACACCTGTCCAAGTGCTTGGCACTAGAATGCATGCATACCAAAGCACCAACATACATCCATCAAAGCATATCACAACAGTGTTGGTATTCACCCCCTTGTGGCTGCTGTGCTGCCTTCAAGCGCCCATCCAAATCTGGGTAGAGCACTGCCAGAATTCAGGTTATTAGGGGCTTCAGGGTCTGACGGGCACCCCTTCCTCATTGGGAGGCCTTCCCCAACTGGGCCTCTCCGGTCTTCCTGGCCCAACGCCTCAGGTCCTCCCACCGCTTCCTGCAGTGGGTGCTCTGCCAGTTGTAGACCCCCACGGACCACACCTCCTTGGCAATGGCTTGCCACAGGCCTTTCTTTTGATGGGCGCTGACCTGCATGGGACATACAGAGCAAAAAAGCAGACGTTAGTATGTGTGCACCACATACATATGACATGTCGTTCCCTACGGATCGCCCATTGTTGAAAGGCATGTTTTCAACTCACATACAGTACATGCCAGACAGTCTACGGCTGGATAGTTACACATCGAACCCACATGCATACAGGCATCCACCACAATCACACACATCTAAGGATGACGGATGCGAACTCACCTGCGCCTCTGGTCGTCCACACAACTATGAATACAGGAGTAGGACCCCGTCCACCAGCTTCTCCAGCTCCTCCGAAGTGAAGGCCAGGACTCGTTCCCCTGCAACCAGTGCCATCTCAGGGACCAGAGTCAGGACACAGCAGCACATGCAGTGGAGTACCACCCTGCACGGGAATCAGGAGTCAAGTGTCAAGGGTCCAACAAAATGGCGTGGCTACCGCGGCGGTGTCCTCCGTCACCACCGGCGGCGATCATGATTGGCCCAGGTTCCCCATTGACAACCATGTCATCCAATGACCGGGTGCACAGCAGTGAACACCGCCTTCCACCTTGACGATTAACGCCAGCAGAATGAAGTCACTTCCACTCTATCATACCTGGATGGCAGACGGCCGTCATTTTGCTACCACCACGTCCCCATAGCCTGGCCAGGGGCCTCATCCAAGGTCTCACACTCTCCGCCCTTAGTCGCTAGCTCACATGAGTCTCTAATCCTCACATGTACCCATCTTTGGAAGTGTGCCAACACTGGGATGCCATTATGACAGAGTTAACTCAGCACACATTTGGCTGACCGTGTACTTCATACTTTGCATTTGTGTGTGTTAACTGCATGTTGCACCAACAAAAATACAGTGACATCATGGGATGCAAGTGTAAGTTTACACTCAGATTGTGTTCTTTCCTCCCCCATAGGTACAGACCCATGTGGTGTGGGAGGGCCCCATCTGTATACAGACCCCTGGTTGATCTGGAAACTATGGAGGAACGTCACATCATTATTACCTACAGAGTCAATAGAGCTACTATCCATGACCTCTGTGCATTAATGGATCCTGTACTGAAAATAGCAGATCCAAATCAACATGCCATCCCTACAACTGTGCAAGTGCTATCTATACTCCATTTTTTGGCTACGGGCTCATTTCATGTACAGTGGGAATGGGTGCAGGGGTCTCACAGCCAATGTTCAGCCTCAACCTGTCGAAATTCCTGTATGCCTAATTTCAACACGTGCAAACATATGTCCAGTTTCCCCAAAGGGCTGAACTTCCCACCATCAAATCTGGATTTTATGACTTTGCTAATATCCCCCATGTGATAGGTGCCATTGATGAAACCCACATAGCTCTCATACCCCCAAGACTGAATGAAGAGGTGTACAGGAATTGGAAGAACTATCACTCCATGAAACTACAATTGGTATGTACTGCTGACGACTACATATCACATGTCAATGTCAGGATCCTAGGCTCAGTCCATGGTTCTTTTGTCCTGAGAAACAGCAGTGTACCACACATGGTGGAACAACTACAAGGAGACAGAGGATGGCTCATAGGTGAGTGTGTATGACACTGGATAAGTTCATGGCTGACAGCAAGACTATACGCAAGCAAAGTCAGTATATTAAGGTCCTGTTTCACCCACTTTTGCAGGTGATTCTTGCTACCCCAACTTGCAATGGCTCCTGACACCTGTGGGGAATCCTAGGACAGATGCAGAACAGAATTATAATGAGGCCCATGGACGTACTAGGAGGGTGATTGAGTGTACTAAAGGTCTCCTGAAGGCTAGATTTTGTTGCACCCATCTCTCTGGGAGATCCCTGTGCTATGTCCCTGACAAGGTGTGTAAGATAGTGGTGGCCTGCTACATGCTTCACAACTTGGCTGTGAGGAAAGCTATTCCCCTTCTTGAAGAGGGGGGTGCTGTCCAACCAGCCCAGCAACCTCAGAGAGGGGATGAGAGTGGTGGTGAGGAAGAAGAAGGGAGAGTTCTCAACTCCAGGACCCAGCTAATCCGCCTATACTTCTGGTGACCCTAAGGTACTGTTCAATGATGCTGATGTATTCACTGCATAGTTTCAGTCTGACTCATGTAATTGGTAATGTGGTGTCTATATTCAGTGACAATGCTAACTGATGACTGAAGTGGCATGTGCCAGGAAACCCAATATTATGTACAGTGTGGCATACTTCAGACACTAAAGTCCATTGGATCCCCTCCTGCAATAAAGGTATGATTATGAAATTGACTGGCTAACTAATTCACACTCACAATTCATATCTAATATTGACGAGGAACATACGATTTGAGTGCATAGGTGTATTTATTGAATGGCAAAATAGACATAAGTGTTGGAACAGTGAAAGGGAGGGGGCACATGGTGCACAGACATACTCAGGGAGAGATGCTGAGCTGTTGGTAGCACTGGGTTTTGGTCCATGTGGCCATTGGAAGATGATGTGATGGCAGTGGCATGTCAACAAGGTAGCACAGTGGCACACAAGGGAGACAGTTCAAGGCAGTGTCCTGGCTAGTGTTCTGGGCTTGCAGGTGGGTGGAGGACTCAGGCTGGCTGTGGTACTCGTGCTACAGTACCCCTGCAATGTAGGCCTTGGTGGCATTGAGCTGTTTCCATTGCTCCATGGCCTCCTGGTGGTGTGCTACCTGCAGCCTCTGATTCTGCTCCAAGGTGGTCAGGATCTGGCCCATCCTGTCCTGGGTATGGTGGTATTCTCCCAGGCCCTCAGATATCACCTCCTGGGCTGCTGCATCCATCCTTTGGCCACCCCGCCTGGACCACTGATTCCCTCCCACTGTCCCTAGCCCCCTGTGCCTGTGTCCCCTGCGTAGGTCTGGCAGTCTTACTTGCAGCTGGTCCTTCATCATCCTGCCTGTTGGTGGGTGTAGACTCTGGCCTCTGTACATGTGGGATACCAGTCCGTGCAGGATAGCCAGGACCTTCTCCTCCCAGTCTGTGTATTCGGGGGGGAGGGGGTAAGCGGGGGACCACTACCAGTCTTCTGTTTGGCAATGTTGTGCTGGGATGCCATTGACTGAACCTTCCAGCGCAGGTTGTTCCATCTCTTCCTGATGTCATCCCTTGTGTGTGGATAGTTTCCCACTGCTTTGACCTTGTTGACTATCCTCTGCCATAGCTACATCTTCCTGCCCACGGGTGTCTGCTGCACCTGTGCCCCGAATAGTTGCGGCTCGACCCTGAGTATTTTGTCCACCATGGTCCATAGCTACCTATCTGTGAATCGGGGGTGCTTAGGGGGTGCCATTGTGTGTGTTGTGGATGGTGTGCTGTGGGTGTATTGTTGAGGGTGCTGTCGTGTGGTTGTGTGTGTGGCTTCTAAAGGTGTTTGGGGTTTGTATGTGTTTCGGTGGTGTATTTGTGTGTGAGACTTGTGTGATGTGTTCAGTGTATGCGTGTTGTGTTGTCAATCTCTGTTGTGCTATTGGCGATGCAAAGGATTGTGGGGTGTGTGTGAGCATTTTATAGTGTTGTGGATGTGTGTAAGGTGTGTGTGTTTCAAAGTTGCCAGTGTGTGCTTTTGTTGTTGGTGGGTCCCATTACTGGCCATGGTGGTCTGTACCACCAATGGTCGTTCGGCATTCACTTTCCGCCATGCTGATTTGTGCTTCATTATTTTGTTGGTGAAGGATTTGTCTGCATGGCGGTGGCGGGTGGTGTGTACTGCCATTCCACTGTTGTAGGCCCTGGTGGTGAGTGGTGGTTGTAGGATTTTTGGAGGTTTGAATTTTTGGCATCATTATTTGGTGGTGTGCAGTCTACCGCCACTGGCGGTCTTCTGTGTTCCGTCACCACTGCGGTCAGGGGTGATTATCACCAAGTTGATAATGAGGGCCTATATCTAATATTGAAGTTTCCAAATAAGTTGAATAAAGTCAAAACCACACACTTGAAATAAGAAAGACTGCTCTGAATAAAGAAAGCGCAGGTGTTATTATTGGTGACGAGTTTACATAAATTCAAAAGAGGTATATCATTTAAACTCTGATTTGTTGAAAAGAAATTGCAGAAGAGATACAGCATCATCTATTTCAACGGTATACACTGATGGAATACTAAAAAGTAAATCTGTAAGGATACTATCAATCCTTGCGTGATGCCCTAACGTCCTAAACCTTATGCTTTTTTCTGCACACTGTTTTAATGTATGCTAGGGTCAAAAGGCTCCCTATCTGCAATGCTTAATTTGAGCTAGTGGTTTCTGGTGCTCAGCACTGGCACTTATTCTGTCTAGTTTAAAGATGAGCACAACAGCAATTGTTTCTTAATTTGATATACATTAAATTTACATTAAAAGGGCTAATACCTGCCTTCTAAACATTCTTAGCGAGTGTTGGGCACTTGGAATAGTCCGCACTGCCACACTTGTAGAAGTGTTATGGTCAGCATTGGCAGCACCAGAAAGGGAAATGGGTGGTGCAAGCTGCAGTGGCCTGCGGACAATGGCCCTACCACTTATTTTTTTACAAATCAAGCGCTGCCTACCTGCTTCAAAAACTATGTGATTTTGTCACAATCCTTCTATGTTGCAAAGATCTCACTAATAACTTGATTGTGATTTAGTACTGGCCAGTCCTGCTTATATTTAGAGGAAAATCATGTTTTTCTTTTTTTTTTAAAGTGCACATAGTACATGTCTCTGGAGCATGCCCTATCATGGTGTTATACCACTATTACAATAGCACAGAGATCTATATTCTTTTTTCTCTACATCTATACTTCCTTTGATTGTGCTTGGCTCTGTTCGTACAGTGACACAACACTGTTGACAGGCCATTATGTGTATTAACCTCTAATACTGATTTAAAGTATATTTTTATATTTCACTTGTGACAGCACTAAAACTCCAAGGTTAATGCAACCTTATGTGAACTCCTGCATATGCAATTTATTTGCCAAAATAGTGTTCAATTACTTAAATAAATGGCACAAATTCTAATTAACCTGCTTAGGAAAGCGTGATAAGCTTGCCTTAACTCACTAAACCTCAGGACACTCAATCGAAAGCTAATATGCCCAAGTGTGAGCACTATTTTTCTGAGAAAGAGCATAGCAGCCTCCATGCTCAAAGACAAGAATCTGGAGACCTTCTCACCAACTCTGTATCATTCATGTCCTTCATGTTGGCATAAAAGACAGTGGACAAAGGGAAATATAACTATCTATCTATCTATCTATCTATCTATCTATCTATCTATCTATGTAGATAGATAGATAGATAAACGTATATATATAGATATAAATATCTATCTATCTATGTATATATATATATATAAATAAATATATATATATATATATATATACAGATATATATATATATATATAGATATATAGATATCTGTATATATATAGATATATAGATAGATATGTATATATATATATATTTATATATACACACACATATATATATATATGTGTATATATATATATATATACATTCCTATATATATATATATATATATATATATATATATATATACATCAGAAAACAAAATTAAACAAATGCTACTCGCATACTCAGGATTCAAGGAAAAGCAAAGTTCATTTTAATCCAACCACAACGCGTTTTGGCTGACACAGCAGCCTTGGACATGTGATAAATACCACCAATAAGCCTTTACTAAATACTATCCCTTCATAGACATAGAAATGAGACAAAAAACAAGTAACTCAGATAAAAACCCACAAACCACAACCCCATTGCATATACAAAATTAATATTGATAATAGTTAGTCTGGTCTATACTACTGAACATATCCTAATATATAAATATTAGTATAAATTGTCCCAACAAAAAAGAAGGAAAGAAAGCAGTGTAACATAATAAAGTTAATACTCCACTGGACCATAATATAAATAATGAAATATTATCAATTTAAGCCCAAATGGAAATTGAAACACGTAATAGAAAATATACACTGTAAATCTACATTCCTAACCTTGATGGCACCAATGCTAATTCCCATGGATTTACAAGTTTCTATTGACAATCAATATTCCCAGAACAGACTAACTATGCCAATATATATAGAAATTCATTTTCTTATCTGTAAATCTAAGAGAGTTAGCAGTACTAATGAAGTTTTTGCAATTGAGCAAAGAGAGATGATCAAGAGATTCGAACAGCCGGGATATCCTGAGTGGGTGATCAAAAAAGCAACTGACAAAATTAAGGGGATAAAAAGAACTGATATCCTATTTGACAATACCATCAAACAAAAGACAGATGATAATGATGAGACTAGACTTATCATGACATATAATGAGGACACAAGACAGATTGATAAAATTATCTTGAAGAATTGGAAGATCTTGAAGAATGACCCCGTGATTGGGGGTTCAATACAGAAAAGACCACAGATTACTTATACTTATAGAAGAGGACTTAGTTTACATTATATTTTAAGATCTAATGAAATTACTACTATTCCTCAACTTAGACAACATAATTTACAAGGTTTCTTTCTGTGTGGACATTGCAAGGCATGTCGCAATAGTGTCATGCGGAAGCAATATGCTTTATGTAAACCTGGGAAAGTTAGGCAAATCAATCAATTCATAACCTGCAGTACTCCATTTGTGATCTACACACCAGCGGTCTGTACACTGGAGGATGCCGCCATCTCCTCACATGTCCAGCGGACGGTGCCTATGAAGGACAACAGCGAGCACAGAGTCAACCAACTCAGAGGTACGTACACACAGCTTACACAGAACACGATTCATAATCTGAAATTTGCATGTATGAATGTTTAGGCAAGGCCTAGGTATGTGTGACGCACTTAAAAAATTAAGCCATGTGGGCACCTGAAATGGCGGCTGCCTGACCTGTAAAGTGGGACAATGGGATATGAGGTAACTGCGCTGGCGTTGTACATCGTCGCGCTAGGCGGTCGAAGACCGCGGCGCAATTCTGCATTGGTTAACATTGGACCCTATGGGTCCCAAGAGCCAATGACGATGTACGGCGGCGTTGACGGTACGCACCACCGCGGACGTGACCGCCATTTTCTATCTGTTCAATCACTCGATACCTGATCTTCGACAGGAGAGGATCTACACTGCAAGTGCTGCTGTGACCTCAGTCTGGAAGAGACAATGGCTCGTGCGTCTGGGGAAAGGGCCCCTGCCTTCACATCGGAGGAGTTGGAGAAACTCGTGGATGGGGTCCTCCCCCAGTTCACGCTACTCTGCGATCCTCCAGACAAACAGGTACGTACACTGGGAGCATGCTGTATGGGCTATGCCTGTGTGGAGTGGGGTGGATGAAAGATGGGGGGGGGCGAATGAGGCGTGCATGAAACGACAGTGAGCGCATGTGCCACATGGCAAGGGTAGGGATGGGGGCCAATGACTGTGATGGTGCAGTTTGTAATAACTTCTCTTTTTCCCCTGTACAATTCATGTAGGTCAGCCCCCACCAGAAGAAGGACATCTGGCATGCCATCGCCAAGGACGTCTGGACCCTGGGGGTCTATCACAGACGGAGCACCTACTGCAGTAAGAGATGGGAGGACATTCACCGTTGGAGCAAGAAGACGGCGGAGGCCCAGCTGGGGATGGCCTCCCAACGTGGGAGGGGTGTCCGTCGCACCATGACCCCCCTGATGTTCAAGATCCTGGTGGTGGCGTACCCGGAGTTGGATGGGCGCTTGAGGGCATCACAGCAGCCACAAGGGGTTGAGTACACTCTCATTCAGCTGATTCAGCACGCAGTGGAGGTGTCTGGGTGGGGGGGTGGGCTGTGGGTTTCCCTAGGCCAGGGCGATTGTGCTAGTTAGGTCACCTTCTTCTGGCAGACCCTGTGGCACCCCACCCCACCTGTGTACAGTGCCAACTACACCTAGTCAGGCTCCTGTGACATCCATGTGTGCAGATGTCGGCCATAGCCTTATAGGCCATGTCCCAGGGACTGAAGAGTGGACCCCAAGTGCGCGGCGTAGTGCAGGAGGCTTCTGTGTCTGTCGTGTCCGCCAACAGTAGCAGTAATGCATGCACTCAACATGTATTTCTTCTGTCTTCCCCCCCCTTTTTGTGGTCTCCCTGTTCTTGTGTGCATTAGCAACATCAGGTGGAGGAGCAGTGGCACCGGAGCAGGAGGGAGCTGCATCCCAAATGGCCCTGGAGGGCGACACTACGGAGTCTGAATTCACCAGTGGGACGGAGGGCGAGGGGAGCTCCACGGCAGGGACAGGAGCTGACACCAGTGATACAGACTCGTCCTCTGATGGGAGCTCCCTTGTGGCGGCAGCCACATCGGTGCCCCCTGCATCTACAGGTACAGCCGCCACCCCCCCTACCAGCACCGCCCTCCCAGCAGCCCCTCAGCCGTTGCCCCGTGCCCGCTCACCCAGGAGGGTGGGCATCACCTTCGCCCTAAGCACCTCAGGCCCTGCCCCAGTCACCCCTGCTGCCCTCAGTGAGGAGGCCATTGACCTCCTCAAGTCCCTCACTGTTGGGCAGTCTACCATTTTGAATGCCATCCAGGGTGTAGAGAAGCAGTTACAACAAACCAATGCATTCCTGGAGGGCATTCATTTTGGTCAGGCAGCCCTTCAGCAAGCATTTCGGACTCTGGCCTCAGCACTGATGGCAGCCATTGTCCCTGTCTCTAGCCTCCATCCAGACCCAATCACCTGTACCTCATCCTATCCCAAGCACACCATCAGACCAGCATGCACACACCTCAACACACAAAGGAAGCTCAGGCAAACGTAAGCACCACACATCCCATAGGCACTCATGCAAGCATCATACCCATGCAGACATACCAACATCCACTGCCTCCACTGTGTCCCCCTCCTCCTCAACTCCCTCCTCCCTCCCAGTCTCGTCTCCACTCACACCTGCATGCACTACATCTACAGCCACTACTTCCATCACCAGCACACCGACCACCACACGCCGCTCACGTGCAGTCACCACCCCCACTACAATTCACACATCCCCTGTGTCCTCTCCCAGTGTGTCTGTGATGCCACCTCCCTAGGTACACAAACGCAGGCACACACCCACCCAACAGCCATCCACCTCACGACAGCCTCCAGCGCATGCACCTTCACCCCCTACAGCTACTACCTCTTCCTCCACTCCCAAACCCCCTCCTGCTACCCGTCCCGGTGTTCCCAAGAAACTTTTCCTGTCCACCCTTGACCTCTTTCCCTCACCTCCCCCACCCCGTCAGTCTCCTAGGGCCCGACTCTCCAGGTCCCAACCTAGCACCTCAGCCACAACATCTCCGGGACCAGTGGTGCCAGTAGTCACCGGATTCTGGAGTGCACCAGGCAGCAGGGCAGCCAGTGTGGCAAGGAGCCACAGCAGGACAGTCCCTCACCTGTCAAGCATCAAAAGTTGGCCAGTGCCCGGCGGGAGAGGGAGAAGACTCCAGCCACCAAAGCTGCTCCCAGGGGTACAGGTGGGAGTGTGGAGTCAGCTGCGACACCTTCCAAGCTGGGGAAGGGGCACAAGAAACTCAGCAAGTCTGTGAAGAGCAGCACGGCGGAGAGGACCACAATCATCCCCGCTGCCCAGGAGGCCACCGCCATCATCCCCGCTGCCCAGGAGGCCACTGCCATCATCCCCGCTGCCCAGGAGGCCACCGCCATCATCCCCGCTGCCCAGGAGACCACTGCCATCAGCCCTGCTGGGCCAGAAAAGACCGTCAGCACCAGCCCCGCTGGGCCAGAAAAGACCGCCAGCACCAGCCCCGCTGGGCCAGACAGGACCGCCAGCACCAGCCCCACTGGGCCAGAAAGGACCACCAGAACCAGCCCCGCTGGGCCAGAAAAGACCGCCAGCACCAGCCCCGCTGGGCCAGAAAGGACCGCCAGCACCAGCCCCGCTGGGCCAGACAGGACTGCCAACACCAGCCCGCGCTGGGCCAGAAAAGACTGCCAGCACCAGCCTCGCTGGGCCAGAAAGGACCGCCAGCACCAGCCCCGCTGGGCCAGACAGGACTGCCAGCACCAGTCCCGCTGGGCCAGAAAAGACCGCCAGCACCATCCCCGCTGGGCCAGAAAAGACCGCCAGCACCAGCCCTGCTGGGCAAGACAGTTCCGCCAGCACCAGCCCCGCTGGGCCAGAAAAGACCGCCAGAACCAGCCCCGCTGGGCCAGACAGGACTGCCAGCAGCTGAGTCGCTGCCAAGGACCCCGCCGCCACAAGCACCGCTGCCAAGGACACCACCACCACAAGCACCGCTGAACAGGACACCGCCGCCACAGGCACTGCTGAACAGGACAGCTCAGCCACAAGCACCGCTGAACAGGGCCCCGCAGCCACAAGCAACGCTGAACAGGACCCCGCCGCCACAAGCACCGCTGAACATGACACCGTCCGCCACAAGCACTGCTGAACAGGACCCCGCCGCCACAAGCACCGCTGAACAGGACACCGCCGCCACAAGCACCGCTGGCCCATGAGCGCCAAGGGCACTGATGCTACTGAGTCCGCGACGAGCAGGATGAAGCACTCTGGGCACAAAACCCCGTCCAGAACCAGTGGAGATCTACATCCACTACCTCTGTCCTTGGCAGGATGAAGCACTCTGGGCACAAAGCCCCCTCCAGAACCAGTGGAGAAAGGCATCCACTACCTCTGTCCTTGGCAGGATGAAGCACTCTGGGCACAAAGCCCCCTCCAGAACCAGTGGAGACTGTTATCCACTTGAGAGACTGTGGCTTTGCACTCCCCAGGATTGCACAGTGTGCAAACCACCCACTGTAGAGACTTGAGAGACTGTGGCTTTGCACTCTCCAGGATTGCACAGTTGGCAAACCACCCACTGTAGAGACTTGAGAGACTGTGGCTTTGCACTCCCCAGGATTGGACAGTGGGCTTGGGGCCCCCTCGTGGATTTGGCGTTGTGCACTCAACCGGCTGAGGTGCCCCCCTTTTCCCTTCCCCCTGAGGTGCCTGTTTTATTTCTATCTGATGCCCCTCCAGTGTTCTCTCCGTCATGTTCGGGTATTGAGTGTGGGCCTCGCCCATGCAGTGTGGGCCCAGTGTTCCACGGACTTCAATGGAGCAATACCTGGACTACTATTCTTGGTGTATATATATATATTTGTTTATAGTGTATATATATATTTTAGCATACTGGCTTTTTATAGATTACAATGGTTACATTCATTTCCTTTTGTCTTTGCATTCTTCCGGGGGGGATTTGGGGGTGTAACTGTAATGTATCATGCTGTATTAGTGTGTGTGTGTCGTGGGTGAGGGTGGGGATGGGGGTGTTGCGTGTTGCTTGTGTCTGTCCCTGTTTTTTCCCTTCCTCATCCCCTGTGTCGTAGGTGCAGTAATCACCGTGGTCTTCGCCGCCGGCGTTCGTGCTCCTGGTAGAGGAGCAAGAAGATAAGGGCGGGGAAAATGTGAAGCTCTGGTTCCATGGCGTCCTGGTTCCTTGTGGGGTGTGTAGAGGTTAGCGTTTTCCCTTCGAAGTCCTGTTTCCGCCGTGTTTTTGTTCGCAGTGAATCCGCCCCGGAAAAGGTGGTGAATTTGGTAGGTTGTGATACTGTGGGCGGTACATTGTCCTCCGCCTGTCTGTTGGCAGTGACCGCCATGCTGTTTGTTTGTACCGCCGTGGCGGTCGGAGTGTTAAAGTGGCTGTCTTTGTTGGCGGTTTCCGCCACGGTCGTGATTCCAGTTTTTTTACCGCCGGCCTGTTGACGGTCTTACCGCCGCTTTAACACTGACCGCCAGGGTTGTAATGACCACCATAGTGTAAAAAAATGGGTTTTGGAACATGTGCGTGCTATTACATCTGTTGACGAGCACTATCCAGTAGCAAGGCACTTTAAAGACAAACATAACTCTGATTGTACCCAGTTATCCTACTTTGGTATTGAACATGTTCCTCCATATCATAAAGGAGGTAACAGAGAATTGACATGGAGGAAAAAAGAGTCAAAATATATTCTAGATTTAGAGACTAAGACACCAAAAGGATTGAATATGGGTGAAGAATTGAATACTCACTTATATGACTATTAATGATATAATGGAAGCCATGATAGAAACTTGCGAATTGATTATTAATGAAGTTGTTGGAATCCATTGGAGTATGTGAATAGTAGATTTTAATATGTGTAATGGAGCTAATTTATGAAATTTTGTACTTAGGTGTTGATTAGATTTGTAGATATGTGGTGGTCACTCCTTTATTTATTTACTTATTTATTTATTTATATATTTTTTCAGATATAATGGGTCGTATGGAAAACTACTGAACTCTGCTTGCCATTGCTTTCTCTATATTGTACGTTATTGTTGGGAGATCTCTTTGCAGATTTACAGATAAGAAAATGAATTTCTAAATATATTGGCATAGTTAGTCTGTTCTAGGAATATTGATTGTCAAGAGAAACTTGTAAATCCATGGGAATTAGCACTGGAGCCATCAAGGTTAGGAATGTAGATTTACAGTGTATATTTTCTATTACTTGTTTCTATTTCCATTTGGGCTTAAATTGATAATATTTCATTATTTATATTATGGTCCAGTGGAGTATTAACTTTATTATGTTACACTGCCTTCTTTCCTTCTTTTTTGTTGGGACAATATATACTAATATTTATATATTAGGATAGGTTCAATAGTATAGACCAGACTAATTATTATCAATATTAATTTTGTGTATGCAGTGGGGTTGTGGTTTGTGGGTTTTTATCTGAGTTACTTGTTTTTTGTCTCATTTCTATGTCTATGAAGGGATAGTATTTAGTAAAGGCTTATTGGTGGTAATTATCACGTGACCAAGGCTGCTGTGCCAGTTGAAACGCGTTGTGTTTGGATTAAAATGAACGTTGCTTTCCTTGAATCCTGAGTGTGCGAGTAGCATTTGTATAATTTTGTTTTTTGATTTATTGATTACGGGCTTGCTCGTGCCAGTTCTCGGACCACCCCTAATGGGCCGATTGAGTTTCATTATTGAGCATTTGGATCTGTTTGTAAAGGAGAACTCTGTGGCCAGCCGCCATTAGAAGACGCTGCATTTGCATTGGCTCTTTGTGAGAGCGTGTGTTCTTTTGACTTCATAATATCCAGCAGTAAGCCGGAACGGTGCTCAGTTACCCTCGGAGAATTCCGCTTCAGATTAAGTGAACTTTCGTTTTTTGTTCCACTTATATGTCAGTGACTGCGTCTCCGACGCTGAAGTTCACAACGGTATGTTGACGCGTTACGGGAGCGTAATGAAAGGACCCTTACTTCCGAATTAACCTTCTTTCGATTATTACCTAATTAAATATCGCCTGTTGCGGAGGAGTGTCATAGGTACAGGAGCATATTAAAAGGACCCGTTATTTTCCAACGAACGGTTCTCCGATTACCAGCTAACCAATTATCGGCTGCTGTGGAGGAGAGTCACAGGTGATTAGCGTATTTCACCCATGCTGGGTGGACCTGCCTGCGAGCTTGAGGTATGTGAACTTCCTCGCCGATTTTTTCTTATGGAAGCAACAAAGGTGTTTCCTTTTTTCTCACCGTTGGAACTTTTCTGTTGAATCATATAACTTTGACTGGTATAGTCAAAATTGAACTTGGTACAGTGGCAGCAGCATTATTAATAATTAATTTTTGGTTACATTAGGCAAGGGGAGCTGGGAATTTCTCCTAGGGAATTAGAGGTATTTGTGAATTTCAGTTTTGATCACACTTTGTTGTAGCACTATTGTACAATGAAAGATGATGTAGAGAATGAGAGGCGGTTGGCAGCACAGACACTATTTTCCAAAGATGTGGTTAAGAGGAGTTCTCATACTTACTGTCAGGAGCGTACTAATGACTTAAATACTTTGTTACACAAATTGGAGAAACTGTGTAAAGCTGAAATATCTAAATGGTGGGAAGCCACATCCCTTCAAAATTATGTTGATCAACAAATGGTTCCAAGTGGCCTACGTATTTTTATTACACCATCATATAAGACACCCAATCCGGAGATGCTAAATGAATGGGCAGAAAACTCAGCCTTTAATTCTAGACATATGCTTCAGATACTTATTAAATATGCATGGCATGACTGAAAAGTTCTATTAGGGGATATTAAGAAAATGAAGTATGACCTTGATCTACGATCTGAAAAGGAAATGATATCAAAATTTATGGAGACAATGAACATGAGATTAAAGAAATATGAGGATGATATTAAAATTAAAAAACAACACAAATTACATAGAAATATAGGTGACTATGAAAGTGGAAGAATTTTGACTTTCAGTAGGAAATTAGACCATCTACATAAATCATCCTCTACCACTCACCCAATGGAGGAGAGACTATCCATTTTCGGAAGCGATGCGGAAAGTACGAGGGAGTCTGATACTCCTAGTTCTACGGAGAGTGAGAAATCCATTGAGGAAGTCACTAACAAACCAGCGACTTTTTTAGACGAATATCGCCTGCTGCGACGTGGCAGGCAAGTCTCCAAGAATCAACAAGGCCAAACTTCAAGTTACAAAGGCAGGACATCAGGTCGAAGAGGAAGACGGGGCGGAGTCAGAAGAGGTGAGAAAGACTCAGAAATCACAACAAGAACAGATTTCAATATGGGGCAAGTGGGAAAAATAACAAGAAGCTCCAATCTGCAGACATAATGGATATCAATATGGTGAATAAAACAATTGTGAATTTATCCAATTTTATATTATCTGAGAGTGATAAATCGACATTATGTTTAGGTCTTTCATTCTGTCCTACTGAACGCTTTAACTATGCTGAGACAAGGATTGATTTTTTAAAGTTTATTAGAAAACTGAAATTGAGGAAATGGTTCAAACAAAAAAATTCACATTATGTGGGGGATGGAAGTTCCCAAAAAGATGACCACCATGATGTGCTTATTATCAACGGTATGGATTCTTTATTGGCACTGTATGAATTAGAGAAAAATGTATTAGATCCTAGTGTAACTAATAATGTTAATCAAATTCTTGATGAGTTGAATATTACTTATGATCTGTCTGTTCCAACTGGTTTTAAGCCTAAATCAACATTTTTCCCTATCATGAATCATGATAACATTGATACATTTTATGACATGGTGGTTAAAGATTTGACTCAATTTCGACGTAAAACATGGTTTAAACCTAGATGCAACCAAAACGTGACTCAATCTCAGAGAACTTTGATTACAACTTTGGCCAGTGATAGAGATACAATTGTTTGCCCCGCTGATAAGGGTGGGAACATAGTACTGATGGACAAACAAAAATACATTGAGGAAGTTATGCGTCAACTTAATAATGCACAGTTCTATAAGGTTACCACTAAAGAGGTATATACCAACAGCATTATGGGGATTTGGCAGTTGCTTATGGAATGGAAAGATAAAGGTCTATTGATATGGGAAGAATACTGTTTTCTTAAAAGAGACTTTCCCAAATTACCGGTGTTATATATTCTTCCCAAGATTCACAAAAATAGAACTAACCCTCCAGGGAGACCTTTAGTATCATCGTGTGGTAGTGCATTGGAGAATGTTTCCAAGTACGTGGATTATTTTTTGACAGCGTTTGTTGTTAAGTTGCCATCGTATGTTCGTGACACTAAGGACTTCTGTGTAAACTGGAAGGTATTGTATGGGAAGATGATTTCTTGTTATTGACTTTGGATATCAATTCCCTTTATACTATTATTGATCATGACAAAGGCATTGCAGCCTGTAGACATTTGTTACGTACTAGATCGTTAAAATATTTGGCTCACACAGACATGATAATGGACATGATAAGATATTGTCTAACTAATAATTTTTTCTGTTTAATGGGGTCTTATACCAACAGACTCTTGGGACTGCGATGGGTACTAGCTTTGCTCCTAGTTTTGCCTGCCTTATTTTAGGTTGGTGGGAAAAGATCATTTTCAAAGATAAGGAACGATATCCAGAAATCAGCCAGGCAATTTTATGGCTAAGATATATTGATGACCTTTTTATTATTTAGAGAGGAACTGAAGAAGAAGCTACACAATTTGTATGCAAATTAAACAATAACAATTTAAATATAGGTCTGACCTATAATATGAGTAGATCTTCAATTGAATTTCTGGACACCCTGATAAAGATTAGTGAGCATAAGATTAGTACCGAACTATTTTGTAAAAGTACAGCAGGTAACAGTTTATTACATGCTTCTAGTGGTCATCAGAAAATTTAAAATGGAGTATCCCTTATAGAGAATTGTTAAGAGCTAAGAGAGTTAGCAGTACTGATGAAGTTTTTGAAATTGAGCAAAGAGAGATGATCAAGAGATTCAAACAGTGGGGATATCCCGAGTGGGTGATCAAAAAAGCAACTGACAAAATTAAGGGGATAAAAAGAACTGATATCCTATTTGACAATACCATCAAACAAAAGACAGAAGATAATGATGGGACTAGACTTATCATGACATATAATGAGGACACAAGACAGATTAATAATATTATCTTGAAGAATTGGAAGATCTTGAAGAGTGACCCCGTTATTGGGGGTTCAATACAGAAAAGACCACAGATTACTTATAGAAGAGGACGTAGTTTACATGATATTTTAAGATCTAATGATATTACTACCATTCCTCAACTTAGACAACATAATTTACAAGGTTTCTTTCCGTGTGGACATTGCAAGGCATGTCGCAATAGTGTAATTCGGAAGCAATATGCTCTATGTAAACCTGGGAAAGTTAGGCAAATCAATCAATTCATAACCTGCAGTACTCCATTTGTGATCTACAAACTAGAATGCCCATGTCTAAGATGGTATGTTGGTAGTACCAAACATAGGGGGTCATTACAACATTGGCGGTAAAAGCCGCTTACCGCCGTGCAGAAGACCGCCAATACACCGCCGCGGCCGCGGAATTCCACCACAGCTTTTATGACCCACATCTCGGAATCAGCCGAAACTCAGACACCCACACAAGTCCGCCACACCAAAGGTCAGTGATAAACTGGCGAAAACAAATCCTCCACCGTCACGCCAACAGAAACACGCCCATGCTATCACGACACACAAATCCACGCGGCGGTCTTTCAACCGCAGCATTCCATTGGCGGTACACACCGCTGCGCTCAAAATTCACACCCATCTACAAAATACCACCACATTTGACAATTCCAAATACACACATCTGATACACATACAAACACCACTCCCACACACCAAACACAATACAAAACACCCACCCACATCACCCACAAACCCCTATGACCAAAAATTTGAGACGAAGGCGACAGAGAGATAGCACAGCAATAGGCAACCCCACCACACAGAGGCACACAACACCGTCACCCACACAACATCCACGCACAAAATACCACACACCACTACACATCACCACACTCATCACCACATACACCCCACACACATCACCTACACCACCCGATGGCACATCAAAGACACCCCAGGTTTTCGGAGGAGGAGCTCAGGGTTATGGTGGAGGAAATCGTATGGGTAGAGCCACAGCTATTTGGATCACAGGTGCAGCACACCTCTATAGCTAGGAAGATGGAGCTATGGCAGAGAATTGTCGACAGGGTCAACGCGTGGGACAGCACCCAAGAAATCGGGAGGACATCAGGACCTACGGGGAAAGGTGGGTTCAGTGGTCTCCAGGCACAACATCGCGATTCAGCGGACTGGTGGCGGACCCCCACCTCCTCCCCCACAACTAACAACATGGGAGGAGCAGGTCTTGATCATTATGCATCCAGAGGGCCTCGGAGGAGTCGGTGGAGGAATGGACACTGGTAAGTCTAATCTTAACTATCATATCCCCCACCCTACCTGCATGCTATCACACACCCCCTCCCTCACCCCCTCAACTATCCCTCCAACTCCTCACTAATGTACTAAGAACACAAACCACCCATCCCAACACCAAGCCCTGCATGACACAACAAAGCATGGACACCCATCACTAAAGCATGCCCACTGCACATACCCATAACACCCCCCAACCATCATCACACAAGCCCCCACACAGGAATGCTAGCACTGGGGTACATGCTCACCCACCTATAGCACACCATGACACACACACATGCAATAATCATGCTTTTATACCCCTGCAGGACCACTACCTAACATCACCAGACAGGAGGGTCCAGACATCTCCACCCCACCCACAGAAGAGGCCCACAGTGATGACAGCAGCTCTGGCCAACTGGATCCAGATGACCAGCCAAGACCATCCTGGGCCTCGGGAGAGTCGGTTCCTCTCGCACAGGCACAGCCCACCACAGACCTTCCACCCTCTGGTAACACCAGCACAGCACCCACCCAGCGGGCCCATACCTCCGTACCCAGGACACGTCAATCAGCTATGTGTCCACCACTACATGGAACCCAGGATAACCCACAACCCCAACAACAACAGGGACCTGGGGTCAGTGGCAGTGGGCACACGGTCCAAGGGACGGAGGCACAGGAACACAGGGGAACTGGGAGGGCTGCTGTGCGACAGGAGGCGGACAGGCCCAGGGAACCCCTCTCCACGAGGCACTCTCCTCCATCATGGGAGCCTACCACCACTCCCAGGAGACGATGGCTACGGTCCTGGCCAAGTTTCAGGAGACCTAGCGCCTGCAGGATGAACAGTATTTGGGGTTCAGGGAGGAGCTCAGAACCATCAGCTCCACCATGGGCAGCATCGTAGGGGTGCTGAAGGACATACAGAAGACCATGAGGGACACCGTGGCACTCCAAGGGGCCCCTGACACTAGCCTGGACGATGAACTGCCCACCACCTCTGCCGGCGCTAGTGGACAGGACGACCCGCCACAGGACCACCACACCAGCACCCCACCCCCTGCAGACCGAGAACCACCCCGCAAGCGGTCCCTGAGATCCAGGAACAGGACAGAGCAAGATGGCAAGACCCCCACCAGGAAATGAGACCACCCTGATTGTCATCCCATCGTCCCACTTTGTTACCCTGTCCAGATTGGAACTGCCCCAGCTCCACATCCTATGCCCATATGGGCAGTGCACCTGTGGGACTAATAGACTGGACTCTGCCATGGACATTCCTCCACTATCACCCATCACCATTTTGCCACCCTCTCCAATAATTAGCACTTCAATAAACACCCTTGAACCACAAAACAATCTGGAGTCAGTCTGTGATTTTGTAAATGTGTATTATCTATGACAATGACAAAATCCGTTCGAAAATGTAATGTCAACATACCTATGTAACACATCAAAAGGCCATGAAGGATGCAAGCAGATGACACACGTTGGTAACCACACCTGTGAAACCGTAATGGAAATGTGCCACTCAGTTAGCAAATACTGCTTCAGATTGACAGACAGGATAGAGGTATAAGTGTGAAAGTAAATATAATAGTAAAAAAATTGTTCTCACCTGTGTGCCACTGGAAATATTGCTGTATGACAGAGTCCCTGTTGTCAATGTCTTCTTCCTCCTCATCACTGTCCACAGGCTCCACAGCAGCCACAACACCGTCATCTGGACCATCCTCCTGCAGAAAAGGCACCTGGTGTCGCAAAGCAAGATTGTGCAGCATACAGCAGGCGATGATGATCTGGCACACCTTCCTTGGTGAGTAGAATAGGGAACCACCTGTCATATGGGGGCACCTGAACCTGGCCTTCAGGAGGCCGAAGGTGCATTCGATCACCCTCCTAGTCCACCCATGGGCCTCATTGTAGCGTTCCTCTGCCCTGGTCCTGGGATACCTCACTGGGGTCAATAGCCATGACAGGTTGGGGTAACCAGAGTCCCCTAATAGCCACACCCGGTGCCTCTGGAGTTGACCCATCACATAAGGGATGCTGCTATTCCGCAGGATTTAGGCGTCATGCACTGAGCCAGGGAACATAGCATTTACCTGGGAGATGTACTGGTCTGCCAAACATACCATCTGTACATTCATCGAATGATAACTCTTCCGGTTCCTGTACACCTGTTCACTCCTGTGGGGGGGGAACCAAAGCCACATGGGTTCCATCAATGGCACCTACGATGTTGGGGATATGTCCCAGGGCATAGAAGTCACCTTTAGCTGTAGCCAAATCCTCCACCTGAGGGGAAACGATGTAGCTCCTCACGTGTTTCAGCAGGGCAGACAACACTGTGGACAATTCGTTAGAAAACATGGGCTGGGGCATCCCTGAAGCCATGGCCACTGTTGTCTGAAATGACCCACTTGCTAGGAAATGGAGTACTGACAGCACCTGCACTTGAGGGGGGATCCCTGTGGGATGGCAGATTGGTGACATCAGATCTGGCTCAAACTGGGTACACACTTCCTGGATTATGGCACGGTCAAACCTGTAGGTGATGATTAAATGTCGCTCCTCCATTGTCAATAGGTCCACCATCGGTCGGTACACCGGAGGATTCTGCCATCTCCTCACATGTCCCAGCTGACGGTGCCTAGGAAGGACAACAGTGACCACAGAGTCAACCAATTCTGAGGTATGTACCCACAGCTACACAGAACACGACACAAAATACAAAAATCTTCCTGTATGTGTGTTGAGTCCAGGCCTAGGTATGTGTGACGCAGTTGAAAATGAAGCCATGTGGGCCCCTGAAATGGCGGCTGCCTGACCTCTAAAGTGGGACAATGGGATGTGAGGTAACTGCGCTGGCGTTGTACACCGTTGCGGTAGGCGGTCGAAGACCGCGGCGCAATGCTGCATTGGTTAACATTGGACCCTATGGGTCCCAGGAGCCAATGACGAAGTGCGCCGGCGGTGATGATATGCACCGCTGCGGACGTCACCGCCGCGGACGATACCGCCGCGGACGTTACCGCCATTTTCTATCTGTTCAATCACTCGATACCTGATCTTCGACAGGAGAGGACCTACACTGCAAGTGCTGCTGTGACCTTTGTCTGGAAGAGACAATGGCACGTGCGTCTGGGGAAAGGGCCCCTGCCTTTACTGCACAGGAGTTGGAGAAGCTCGTGGACGGGGTCCTCCCCCAGTACACGCTACTCTACGGTCCTCCAGACCAACAGGTGAGTACATAGGGTGCAAGTTGTATGGGCTATGCCTGGGTGGAGAGGGCTGGATGTAAGTAGGAAGGGGGTAGAGTTATGCGAGCATGAAGGACTGTGAATGCATGTGCCACATGGCAAGGGTAGGGATGTGGGCCACTCACTTTGATGGTGCAGTTGGTAATGACTTCTCTTCTTCTCCTGTACATGTCATGTAGGTCAGCGCCCACCAGAAGAAGGATATTTGGCGTGCCATCGCCAAGGATGTCTGGACCCTGGGGGTCCACCAGAGACGGAGCACCCACTGCCGTAAAAGATGGGAGGACATTCGCCGCTGGAGCAAGAAGACGGCGGAGGCTCAGCTGGGGATGGCCTCCCAACGTGGGAGGGGTGCCCGTCGCACCATGACCCCCCTGATGTTCCGGATTCTGGTGGTGGACTACCGTGAGTTGGATGGACGCACGAGGGCATCACAGCAGACACAAGGGGGTGAGTACACTCACATTCTCATGACTTTGCGCGCAGTGGAGGGGTCTGGGTGGGGGAGGAGGGCTGTAGGTTTCCCTAGGCCAGGGCGAGTTCCGTAGGCTAGGCCCCTCTGTAATGCAGGCAATGTGACACTCCACCCCACCTCTGTAGAGTGCCGAACACAGGTATACATGTCCCTGTGTCATCTATGTGGGCAGATGACACTCATAGGCAAGTAGGCCATATCCCAGGAACTGCATCTGTAGAGGCCAAGAGCACGGTGTAGTGCAGGGGGCAGCTGTGTCTGTAGTGTCCGCCAACGGTAGCGTTAAGCCATGCACTCAACCTGTCTTTCTTCTGTTTCCCCACCCCTTTTTGTGCTCTCCCTGTTCTTTTGTGCATCAGCATCATCAGGTGGAGGTACAGGGGCACCGGAGCACGAGGGGGCTGCGTCCCACATGGCCATGGAGGGCCACACCACGGACTCCGAATACACCAGTGGGACGGAGGGTGAGGGGAGCTTCACGGCGGTCAGCGGATCAGCAAACAGCAACACGGACTCGTCCTCCAATGGGAGCTCCCTTGTGGTGGCGGCACCATCTGTGCCCCCCACTTCTACAGGTACAGCCGCCACCCCCCCTAGCAGCACCGCCCTCCCAGCAGCCCCTCAGCCTTCGCCCCGTGCCCGCTCATCCAGGAGGGTGGGCATCACCTTCGCCCCAGGCACCTCAGCCCTGCCCCTGTCACCCCTGCTGCCCTCAGTGAGGAGGACATTGACCTCCTCAGGTCACTCACTGTTGGGCAGTCTACCATTGTGAATGCCATCCAGGGTGTAGAGAGGGAGTTGCAACACACCAATGCATTCCTGGAGGGCATTCATTCTGGTCAGGCTGCCCATAATCGAACTCTGCAATCTCTGACCTCAGGACTGATGGCAGCCATTGTCTCTGTGTCTACCCTCCTCCCTCCAACTTCCTCCACCCAGACCCAATCCCCTGTACCTCAACCTATCCCAAGCACACCATCAGACCAGCCTGCACACACGTCAACACACAAGGGCAGCTCAGGCAAACATAGGCACCACACATCCCACAGGCACTCACACAAGCATCACCCACATACAGACACACCAACATCCACTGCCTCCACTGTGTCCCCCTCCTCGTCGTCTCCCTCCTCCCTACCAGTGTTGTCTACACTCTCACCTGCATGCACTACCACAACAGCCACTAGGACTCGCACCAGAACACCCAGCACCACACCCCGCTCACCTGCACTCACCACCCCCACTACCATTTACACGTCCCCTGTGTCCTCTCCCAGTGTGTCTGTGACGCCCCCTCCCAAAGTACACAAACGCGGGCACACACACACCCAACATCCTTCCACCTCACGACAGCCTCCAGAACATGCACCTGCACCCAAATCACCAAAAGTTACACCTCCTACAACCACCTCCTCTTCCTCCACTCCCAGACCCCCTCCAGCTACCCGTCCCAGTGTTCGTCAGAAACTTTTCCTGAGCAACCTTAACCTCTGTCCCATCACCCCCCCCTCCAATTCATAGGTCCCGTAGTAGCACCTCAGCCAAAAAGATTCCGGTACCAGTGGTGCCTGTTCGAGGTATGTGGAGTGCACCGGGCACCAGGACAGCCAGTGTGACACGGAGCCAAAGCACTGCCAGTCCACCCCCTGTGAAGCACCAGAAGTTGGACAGTGCCCGATGGCAGAGGGGGAAGACTCTTGCCGGCAAAGCCACCCACAACGGTCCCGGGGGGAGTGTCGAGTCAGCTGTGACTCCTCCCAAGGTGGTGAAGGGGCAGAAGAAGTCTCCAAAGTCTGGGAAGAGCAGCACGGCGGAGCAGGCCGCCATCCTCCCCACTGCCCAAGACGCCACCGCCAGCCCCATCGTCACTGGTCAGGAGACCACTGTCGGAGTCAGTGCCCAGGAGGGCAGCACTATCGTCACTGGTCAGGAGACCACCGTGGAGTCAGTGCCCAGGAGGGCAGCACTATTGTCACTGGTCAGGAGACCACCGCCGGAGTCAGTGCCCAGGAGGGCAGCAATATCGTCACTGGTCAGGAGACCACCGCCGGAGTCAGTGCCCAGGAGGGCCCCGGCAGCCACAGCCCTGCTTGGCAATGAGGGACCGCCATGGCACACACCGCTGCACAGGTCAGAGACAGCAAAGTCAAGCACCGCTGAACAGGGCAAGCACCGCTGAACAGGGCAAAGACCGGCATGGCAAGCACCGCTGAACAGGTCAGAGACAGCAAAGTCAAGCACCGCTGAACAGGGCAAGCACCACTGAACAGGGCAAGCACCGCTGAACAGGGCAAAGACCACCATGGCAAGCACCGCAGAACAGGGCAAGCACCGCTGAACAGGGCAAAGACCGCCATGGCAAGCACCGCTGAACAGGTCAGAGACAGCAAAGTCAAGCACCGCTGAACAGGGCAAAGACCGCCATGGCAAGCACCGCTGAACAGGGCAAAGACCGCCATGGCAAGCACCGCTGCACAGGTCAGAGACAGCAAAGTCAAGCACCGCTGAACAGGGCAAGCACTGCTGAACAGGGCAAAGACCGCCATGGCAAGCACCGTTGAACAGGTCAGAGACAGCAAAGTCAAGCACCGCTGAACAGGGCAAGCACCGCTGAACAGGGCAAAGACCGCCATGGCAAGCACCGCTGAACAGGGCAAGCACCGCTGATCAGGGCAAAGACCGCCATGGCAAGCACCGCTGCACAGGTCAGAGACAGCAAAGTCAAGCACCGCTGAACAGGGCAAGCACCGCTGAACAGGGCAAAGACCGCCATGGCAAGCACCGCTGAACAGGTCAGAGACAGCAAAGTCAAGCACCGCTGAACAGGGCAAGCACCGCTGAACAGGGCAAAGACCGCCATGGCAAGCACCGCTGAACAGGGCAAGCACCGCCAACTCAAGCACCGCTAGCCCATGTGCGGCAGGGGCAGTGACGCAACAGGGACCGTCACGGGGTGAGTGATGCACTCTGGGCACCAGTCCCCCTCCAGAACCAGTGAAGACATGCATCCACTCCATCTATCCTGCACAGGATGAAGCACTCTGGGCACCAGTCCCCCTCCAGAACCAGTGGAGACATGCATCCACTCCATCTATCCTGCACAGGATGAAACACTCTGGGCACCAATCCCCCTCCAGAACCAGTGGAGACATGCATCCACTCCATCTATCCTGCACATCATTACAATGGTTGAACTCATTTCCTTTTGTCTTAGCATTCTTCCGGGGGGGTTGGGGGTTGTTACTGTGATGTTCGGAAATCATTGGTGTGTGTGTTGTAGTGGGTGAGGGTCGGGTTGGGGGTGGGGGTGTTGCATGTGTGTGTCCGTGACTTTTGCCTCCCCCCTCCCCATGTCGTAGGTGCAGTACTCACCGTTGTCTTTGGCGCCGCCGTTGCTGATGTTCGTAGAGGAGCAGGAAGACAAGCGCAGGGAGTATTTGGACTTCCGCCTCCATGGTGCCCTCCTTCCTCGTGGAGTTTGTTCAGGTGAGCGTTTTCCCATTGAAATGGCTGGTTCCGCCGTGTTTTTATCCACGGTGAATCTGCCCTGGAAAAGGTGACGGATTGGCCTGTTGTAATACTGTGGGCGGTACTTTGTCTTCCGCCTGTCTGTTGGCGGTGACCGCCGCGCTGCTTGTCTGTACCGCCGTGGCGGTCGGAGTGTTAAAGTGGCTGTCTTTGTTGGCGGTTTCCGCCACGGTCATAATTCCCTTTTTTTTCCACCGGCCTGTTTGCGGTTTTACCACCACTTTAACACCGTCCGCCAGGGTTGTAATGAGCCCCATAGTGTCAAAAAACGGGTTTTGGAACATATGCATGCTATTACATCTGTTGACGAGCACTATCCGGTAGCAAGGCACTTTAAAGACAAACATAACTCTGATTGTACTCAGTTATCCTACTTTGGTATTGAACATGTTCCTCCATATCATAGAGGAGGTACCAGAGAATTAACATTGAGGAAAAAAGAGCCAAAATATATTCTAGATTTAGAGACTAAGATACCAAAATCATTGAATATGGGTGAAGAATTGAATACTCACTTATATGACAATTAATGAGATAATGGAAGCCCTGATAGGGTCTTGCGAATTGATTATTAATGAAGTTGTTGGAATCCATTGGAGTATGTAAATAGTAGATTTTAGTATGTGTAATGGAGCTAATTTATGACATTTTGTACTTAGATGTTGATTAGATTTGTAGATATGTGGTGGTCACTCATTTATTTATTTACTGATTTATATATTTTTTTCAGATATAATGGGTCGGATGGAAAACTACTGAACTCTGCTTGCCATTGCTTTCTCTATATTGTACGTTATTGTTGGGTGATCTCTTTGCAGATTTACAGATAAGAAAATTAATTTCTAAATATACTGGCATAGTTAGTTTGTTCTAGGAATATTGATTGTGAAGAGAAACTTGTAAATCCATGGGAATTAGCACTGGAGCCATCAAGGTTAGGGATGTAGATTTACAGTGTATATTTTCTATTACTTGTTTCTATTTCCATTTGGGCTTAAATTGATAATATTTCATTATTTATATTATGGTCCAGTGGAGTATTAACTTTATTATGTTGCACTGCCTTCTTTCCTTCTTTTTTGTTGGGACAATATATACTAATATTTATATATTAGGATAGGTTCAATAGTATAGACCAGACTAACTATTATGAATATTGATTTTGTATGTGCAAGTTTCATTATCGATCATTTGGATCTGGATATATATATATATATATATATATATATATATATATATATATATATTATATCATACTGATATTAGGTCTATAGAGTCACCATAACAAAATGTCTGCAGTCTATAAACACCATAATATAATTATATATATATATATATATATATATATATATATGTATATATGTGTATATATAAATATATATATATATATATATATATATATATATATATATATATGTAGATATATATACATATATATATGTATTTATATATATATATGTATGTATATATATGTATATATATGTATATATTATGGTGTTTATAGACTGCAGACATTTTGTTATGGTGACTCTATAGACCTAATATCAGTATGATCACTGGACAGGAGTAGGGATCAGAATATCCAAGTTTTCAGAAGATTGCATTTAGGCAAATAGTTTGTTTGGCTTTTAATGTAGAGAGACAAGAAGTTTAGTGCTTTCTATACAGTAGAAGTAAGTGAGGCCACCTTGGTGCTCCTAGTGGATTTTCGTCAGTACCAGGAATTGTTCGAAGGAGGAAGCAAGGGTTCTGGTTTGGATGTAAGGAACACAATCTTTCCCTGCACAAATGAGCACAGAGGTGTATACTTTTCTGAAACAAAATCTTAAGTTCTTGAACAGTATCCTTTTGGGAATAGAAAACCAGTGTAGCTCGGCCAAATTGTATGAGAAAGATGATCTCAAAGGGAGACCTTAGATAAAATGTGTAGTAGAGTTTTAAATAATCTGTTAGCGATTCAACAGTAATGCTTTTGTCCTACATCTGAGATATCACAATAGCCTACATGGAATCAATAGACAATCAAGACATGTAATCATGGACTTAAGTTGTTTGGTGATTTGAAGAAAGTCAGACCTTTCCATAGTCGAGTTTATGTTTATTTTCAGAAAAAGGAAGCAAACCCTCAACCACCAACCTAGGTGGCATGCTTCATTACTGGGGTAATCCTCATTGGATCCCATATCTGGTGGAACGGATGGACTTCAAAGTTGCATGGCCTCTTTTATGGAGATCTTACGAGACTGTGTTGGCATCCAAATACATGTGGGTTATAACTGCCTATAGATTCCCCAAAGTTTATTTTTCAGATGGAACATATGGTAATGTTAACGTTAATCTCAATAGAGGATATGGAGGATGACCAATCAGCCCCCCACCCCACTGGTTGACATGTTTGAGCTGTGTTCTCTGGACTCATGTGAGGTTCCAATAGTTTTTCAAGTCTTGGAGCCTGGCATTCCTTGTATTGTGTTACTATCCTAACTACTTACCTCTACTTAAATGTCATCAGGAAGTTAAAAGTGCAGGTGGCCCTCTGTTGAAATCATTAGTGTGGTCTTCCACCAAACTTATTTCCTTCAATCCTTCTGTTTTCTGAATTATTTTTTGGGGCATTAGGACTCAGTGCACTTTACCACTGCTAAGCAGTGCTAAAGTGCTTGTGCTATCCCCCTAAAACATGATAAAATTGGCAAACACATGATTGGCACATTCAATTTACTTATAAGTCCCAAGTATATGGTACTACATGGACTCAGGGCCTGTAACTTAAATGCTACTATTCAAATTAGGAGCACCAATCAACACAAGTATAATCTTTTTCCTGTGATAAAATGCAATGAAGAAACATAACAAAAGCACTAAATCACTATTGATGCTACATACATTGTATATTTATAATTATTTATTTATTGGATTACCGTGGAAGTCTAGGTGTACTTCCCCCTTGCTCTGACCATTAATTTACTTTCTCTTCTTTCACTAGTGAAACTGCAGCACTCATTGTGCCACCCACTAAAGTAGCCATTTAAAGCATGTCTGGGGTCTGCCATTGTAGCCTGCCGTTCAGTTTCAAACTGTCAATTTGTCCTGGCAAAAAATACATTTTGCTAGGCCATAAAAAACCCATGGGGCAGGGTGCATTGTATTTAAAACATAGAGCATGTGTTTTTCACTACTGTAGGGTCTATGGGGGTCATTCCAACTTCGGCGGGCGGCGGAGGCTGCCCGCCAAAGTTCCCCCGCCAGAAGACCGCCCCGCGGTCAAATGACCGCGGCGGTCATTCTGACTTTCCCGCTGGGCGGGCGACCGCCAAAAGGCTGCCCGCCCGCCCAGCGGGAAGGACCCAGCAACGATGAAGTCGGCTCCGAATGGAGCCGGCGGAGTTGCTGGGGTGCGACGGGTGCAGTGGCACCCGTCGCGATTTTCAGTGTCTGCTAAGCAGACACTGAAAATCATTATGGGGCCCTGTTAGGGGGCCCCTGCACTGCCCATGCCAGTGGCATGGGCAGTGCAGGGGCCCCCAGGGGCCCCATGACACCCGTTCCCGCCATCCTGTT
This sequence comes from Pleurodeles waltl, assembly GCF_031143425.1. Classification (NCBI taxonomy): domain Eukaryota; kingdom Metazoa; phylum Chordata; class Amphibia; order Caudata; family Salamandridae; genus Pleurodeles; species Pleurodeles waltl. The sequence goes on along the minus strand of NC_090446.1, from coordinate 162,407,274 downwards.
CCTGGCGGTAGAAACCGCCAGGGACAGGATGGCGGGAAGGGGGTCGGAATCCCCATGGCGGCGCTGCTTGCAGCGCCGCCATGGAGGATTCCTATGACCAGGGGAAAACCGGCGGGAAACCGCCGCGGTCAGAATTGGCCAGGAAGCACCGCCAGCCTGTTGGCGGTGCTTCCGCGGTCGTTGGCCCTGGCGGTCCATGACCGCCAGGGTCAGAATGACCCCCTATATCTCTTATTAGATAACTTTGGGTGACCTTAATACATTTAATATGTGTTATCCTTTCATTGGGAACAGATAGGAAGGCCAAGTTTGGATTCTACTAAATTGCATATGTACTTTAAAATCCTCTTTAATAGTAAAGTCAAATTTTAAGTCACACTTTTGAAAATGGCACTTTTAGAAAGTTGGCATATTTTTGTCCTACCCATTTGGTGCCTGCTGACCCGGACTGCTACCAGTCCTGGGTCTCATGACTTTGAAGGGCTTAGATGTTGGGCTTTGTATATTTTTTCCCAGACATTGAGGCAAAAGGGGACTAGGTGTCCCCATGACAGGATTGCTGGGGGCAGAGCTGTTCCCTGCCCCACATGCACTTCAAAGGGCTGACTCAGGCACACACACATGGAAAGGAACCTGCTACTAAAAATTTTACAACAAGATGATGTGTGGCATCTAAAAGTCTTTCACTTCAGAGACTGGCACCAGGTATACATATAGGACCCTTAGAATACCTCTTCTGCATACTCCTGGACATTTAGAAGACTTTAGAAGGACTTTATTGTTTCACAAAAGACTGCCCTACTTCTACTGGAGGACAGCCCTGGTGCTTAAGGGTTGCCTTGCTCCACAGAGGTCTACCCTGATACTCAAGGCTGCCTTGCCGCCTGTAGGAGTGCTGGATCATCTCTTTGAACCTAAGACTACCAGAGTTACTCTGTTGTGTGAGTTACAGGGACATAACAAGCTCCAGAGACCTTGCACACTGTGCCTAATCTCTGTTGGAGTGAGTCCTAACCTCTCAAGTGGTTCACCCAGGTCTTGGTCCCAGGAAGTGGCGTTAGAGGCACTGCTTTTTCTAACCCTAAAACTTGGGACTTTGAAAAGGTTTCACCTAAAAGTGGCAGAAGAACTGATACAAGCCCCGGACCTACTTCACAGCTGATACCCCAAGGAACATTGCCAGTAGGGCTGACTCCGAAGTAGCTCCCTTTAAGTTAATTTTTTTCTACAGCCACATATCCTGTTCAGTCTTGTTGTGGGTTCTCCTTAGTGCCTGGGTTGGACACCCTTATTTTAGCCTTAGGCCTATTGCTTTTACATTTAACGCTTGTGGCCTGATTTAGATATTGGTGGACGAGTTATTCCATCACAATGGTGATGGATACCACCTCCGCCAATATTTAAATCCCATTATATCCTATGGGATTTAGATACCGGCAAATGGGATATCCATCACCGTTGTGACAGAGTAACTCGTCGGCCAATATCTAAATCAGGCACTGGGATACATTTTACTTTGTGTTCCTATTTTTTAGCAAGGCTTGTTTTAGCTAATTGCTTTCATATTGTAATTAGCAACTTAATTTTGCGAAGCCATAGTTGCTAGTGCTACACATTTTATCAGTCCTTTGGACACATTTCACTTTGTGCCCTATTCAAGGCTGTCATGGTTGGTACATGATATTCTAACTTGTATTGCCACTCCAGGAGCTCAGGAGCCAGTTCCCAGGACTTAGACACATTAGTACATCAGGCTTGTTCTTAGAGCACTGTAGGAATTATTATATTAACACCACATTGGCCTAAAAGGGGCAAAGAGCATTGCAGTCATGAATGTCCTGCAACACCCATCATTCCTTTGACAGCTTTGCTAATCCTGGTGCTGAGTCTTCAGCTACCTGAGAGACACCAAGCAGACTCTTGCCAAACTCATCAGGTATGGGGTCAGGGTCCCATCCTTAGATAGGGACAAACAGAAAGGTTACCATCGCTATGCTCTCAGATTTTAGATAAAGGATGTAAATAGGAATTTTTAGGCTTATAAGATCATACAAAGATGGTGGGGTTGTTTATCTGCTTCACACTAATTGTATTGATATCACTTTTTTATATTTCATATGTCTAATTATGGCAGCCCATGCTTTTTATATTTGGATGTAATTCCTGCCATAAATGCATTGAAATACATTTTGAATCTCTTATTCAGCCTTGGCACAAATGAGCCTCTGAGTAACGGAGCAAAAAGCGTATGATGTGTTCACCATGACTTCCCTGAGGAGTCAGAGTGTCAGTTTTAGGTTGCCACAAAATACCTTTCCTTTCTACGTTTGGGTGAGGACCTGTGGGCCAGCCAGGAGTTAGGCCGACAGCTTCCAGATGGTGCGGGACTGACTCAGTCACCCACACTCCGTGGTGCTACCACCCTAAAACACGCAGTCTTATTATCAAAATAGGAACTACATGACAGCAGGACCTCTTGGCAATGGTGTCCATCTTCGTGGAGCTCTCTTTGGCTGCAGCATCATCCCACTGGAGGTATGCGACTTCCGAAAGGTTTTCTAAATACAAAGGTGCAAATGTTCACCAGGCTTCTCACCAACAGCGACAGCTTCCTCAGTCTGGAAATCTGGGTTATCTCACTCAAAGCCTTTTCCCACCATTGTCAACCATTTTACCAAGTCTTTGTCCAGCACTCCCCCGGTGATGAAAACTCCTCCTTGGACACATCTTGCTACCTTGGCCCGCTGAACTCTACCTTCTCCTGGACTTTTCTTCAAAATTTATTTTAAGTCCTAGGGTAAGGTGAGACTGGGCCTAATCTACCTTGTGTAGCCAACCCACGCTCCATTGCGGACAGCCTCAAGTTTTGATTTTGCCCTGGGTTTGTGCGACCAGATAGCCATGGTTAGCTCTTTGCTCTCTTAGGCATTCTTTTTCATTGAAAAAATATATAACTCCAGTTCTACTGATTGAATTTAATTAGTTTTAGTGTCATTTTATTTATTCTTGTATCCTATTTTATTAATCGGTTTGGGATTTTTCTTGTGCTGTGTTTTCATATTGTTTCTGTTTATGTTCTTCATAAATACTTTACAAAGTGCCTCTAAGTTTGACCTGACTGCTTTTGTGCTAATATACCAGAAGGTTAAGCATCAGTTAATTTAGTGACATTTGTGGTTCACCCCTTATGGGTTGTGGTTGTTGCTTCAGTATGGTTTTCACTCCCCCTAACCAACAACCCAATTTCCGACACCCTCAAACACATGCCTCAATCACATTCATTTGCCTCTATGCAGGTTATTCCAGTACTCCTGTTCTTGATTGGTATTGTCTTAAATAGGAACCCTCATTGGGTTTTTATGGGGCTTCCATGGAAGGAGTACCAAAAGATTTATCTGCAGTCACACATTCCTCAATAGAGTCTCCTGCTTTCAATACCTATTTGTACAGTATGCCTATTAAGTACTAGACTAGAGAGTAACCAATGCTATCCTAGAGTACTGACAATCTTCAAGAATAAAATAGCAGGAAGCAGATTAACAAGATAGTATCTGTTATAAGGAAGCCACAACAATTCTTCAGTGCCAGTCTTTATTTTCCATCTCTACTGCTCCATCTTCAGCTCTCCACACAGCCTTCTCTTCACCTCTCTCCTCAACATTCTACCGTCAACTCCTGTCCCTCTAACTGACAGAATGTTCCACTCCAAGGGAAATAAAAGTGGAACATAACATACTACCTTCTATAATATTTCCTACTAAACTCTTCCCATGGATAAACCAATTTACAGAGACAATTCCCTTCATTATTTACACTTTTAGAAAAAGTTTAATACAACACATCTTCCCTTCCAACAAAACATTAACAATTGTCACAAATCATTTATATATAAACATATATTTTTCCATTGAATATTTTCAGGAGACACTACCTTTGAGAAAATGCAGTTCATTTATAGTAAAGGCCTCATTACAACCTTGGAGGTCGGCGAAGGCCGCCCGCCAAGGTTGTACCGCCAAGTTGCCACCAATGCGGCTGCACTCCCGCCGGCCCCATTTTGACATCCATGCTGGACCGGCGGGCGGAAACAGAGTTTCCACCCGCCGGCCCAGCGGGGATGTCGGCCGCAACATGGGAGCCGGCTCCTAATGGAGCCGGCGGTGTTGCGGCCGTGCGACGGGTGTAGCTGCACCTGTTGTGCTTTTCACTGTCTGCTGTGCAGACAGTTAAAAGCAGTGTGGGGCTGTGCCTGGGGTCCTCACGACTCACCTTCCCACCAGCATTTCCATGGCGGTCTCTACCGCCATGGACAGGCTGGCAGGAAGGGGACTCGTAATACCCTGGGCAGCGCTGCAAGCACCGCTGCCCTGGAGGATTAAAACCACCGGAACAACCATGGTAAACCGCCACGGTCGTAATCCGCAAGATTGTACCGCCAGCCTGTTGGCGGTACAATCTCCAAAACAGCCCTGGTAGTCTTTGACCGCCAGGGTTGTAATGAGGCCCATAGTCTTTATGCCAAACAGGAGGTTTAATTTGTCTGCTATTTGTTCTTTTATTATAGCCTCTTTCTGCGGGATCCTGTGGATCTTCCCTACTCCCGCAAGCTTCATCATGATTTTCTCCACTATCCTCAGGAGACAATGGCTGTTTGACGATCCTATCCATGCTCCAACATTGACCATTTTCCAATACAACCACATTGTTTTTCACCTTAGCAATACCTAAAGGACCCATAAATTTGGTGTTTCTCATATTTGATCCTATTCCACGTAAGTTTTTTTTTAACATACACCCTATCCCCCACTTTCCACCGTTGTTGTTTCATACCATGTTTAACATCATACCTTTTTAATAATCATTTTGGTGCAGAGATAACTTAAGTCTGATATGCGGGGGCGCAGGTTCACTTTTCTCCCCTCCACCTAACCAGGAAGGAAAGAATTTTGTGCTCAGTTTCCTGCCTTTTTGTGCTGAAAATGGAGAAACTTTAGTAACCGAATTTGGAGTTGTATGGTAAGCCCATAACATGTCTCTGATAGCATTTTCGACATTTAACTGATTGACACTAGCTAATTAGATACACTCCTTGATCATACGGTTGGTTCCGTCAATCAGACAATTTGCCTGTGGGCAATTCAGAGCTGTGGTGAGGTGGTTTATACTGAGGGAAGGGAGAAAATCCTTCTTTGTTGATGAAGTCAACTGAACACCATTATCGGTAATAAGGGTAGCTGGTATGCCCTCAATAGCAAACACATCTTTAACGAAATTAAAAACCGATTCTGTGGTGATTTGGTTTACTAAATTTGTAGTTATCTAATGTGAGTGATAATCAATTAATACTAAGGCAAAGCGTTTGAATACTCCAGTCATGTTGATTGGCCCAATGATATCTAATGCCAATTTTGTCCAAGGCTTGTCAGGAATGGATACAGGGTAAATAGGGACAAACCAATTTTGTTTTGTCACTTTGACTTCTGCTTCAATCATAGAGTCCATATTAGGGAACCAATATCGTTCCATAACACAGGATTTGGTTAGACTTCTGCCTAAATGGCCTTCATGGGCAAGCATAATGATTTTGTGTCTCAAACTTACTGGAGGTATTAATTTATCATTTCTGAATACAAAATTTCCATTTTCTTTTATTTTGTATCTCACTTCCCAGTAGCTTTTGATGACCTCACCCAGATCCTTCCTGGATTCTGGCCATCCTTCTTTGGCTAACAATTTTAGTAAGGAAAAAGATTCGTCATTTTGATATGCAGAAATCCATTCTTCATTATTGATTGAAGGTGTTGAAACTATTATCACGGGATACTCTGGGGTTTCATAGTCCTCCCTTACGTCTAATGGGACTCTAGATAGGAAGTCAGCAGCAGTATTTTTATTGCCAGGGAGGTACTCAACTTCAAAACAGAAGCTTTCAAGCCCAAAGATCCACCTAGCGATCCCTGGAGTGCTGTTGTAAGACCCCTTTGTGGAGAATACATAGACTAATGGTTTGTGGTCTGTGCGTATGGTAAATTGTGTACCCCAAAGAAAGAATTTAAAATGTTTAACAGCCCAGAAACATGCCAGAGCTGCTCTTTCAATGACCGAGTAATTAGATTATGCTTTGCTTAAGGCCCTAGACATAAAAGCCACTATTCTCTTTCCATCAATGACTTGAGATAAGGTTGCCCCCCAATCCCTACCTGCTGGCATCTGTAGTGAGAATAGTTTTTCTTTTAGGATTAAAGTTGCATAGATAAAGTGCTGCTAAAATGGCCTGCTTAATCTTTTGGAATGCGTAATCATGACGTTCTATCCATTTGTAGGGGATGTGATTCTTCAGTAACTCTCTAAGATCTAATAATATTTCTCAGAAGTTCTTGACATATTTTGCCATGTATTCAGCGAGACCCATGAATGACTTAAGTTCTTCTTCATTCTTGGGTGCCTCCGCTTTCCTAACTGCTTCTACTAGGGAAGGTTTAGGTTTAAACCCATCTTTTGAAATGGTATGCCCTAAATAATCCACTGAATTGATCCCAATTTGGCATTTTTCCTTCTTTAATGTCAGTCCAGCTGTTTTCAGTTTACTCAGAACTCCTCAAGTTTATGTTGTGTTCCTCTTCCATGGCTCCGTATATTACAGTGTTGTCTTGGAAACAGAGTTTTAGGAGCATCTCCTAAAATATGCTGCATGATTTTCTGGAATACAGCAGCAACGGACACAAGCCCAAAAGGCATCCTATTGAACATAAAGGAGCCCAAAGGGGTAGTAAATGCAGTAAGCCATTTAGAATCTGGGTGCAGTTCTACTTGATGGTATGCACTGGAGAGATCTAGAATCGAGAAACATACTGCTTCACCCATGGTACTCAAGATCTCATAAATTACAGGAAGAGGGAGTCTTTCCACCCAAATGTTCCTGTTCAGGGCTCTTAAATCAATACATACCCTGATGTCATTGCAATTATTTTTTTAGCAATAACAATGGGAGATAACTATTCAGAGCTTTCAATAGGTTGGATTATAACTAAGGATTCCAATCTCTCAAGTTCCTTTCTAAGGGCATCTTTAAGTAAATGGGGTACCGGTCTGGTTTTATGTAGAATGGGTTTAGATTAGGGTTTCAACTTGATTTTATGTTGGAAGCCTTTCAGTAAACCCAACTTCTTACTAAAAAGTTCTGGGAACTCCTGAAAAAATTGCTCTTCTGAGTTGGGTTTGTCGATGATTAAAACTTGCTCTGGATTGTTTGGATCCAATTTAATTCCTAACTCCCTCTCATGCTGCCAAACCCAATAGACTAGAGCCCTCCTCTACCACATAAACTTTCCCTACTGTGGCTTGGCCCTTGAATGAAGTAAGGGCTCTGAACATGCCTTTACAAGGAATAGGGTCTTTGTTGTAGCCTTTGGGATTAATGTCTGGTTTTATTAATTTGGAAACATTTCCATCACCAATTTTGTCAAAATCCGAAGCATTTATAATTGTGAAAGGTGAGCATGAGTCAGCAAAGACTTTTATCGGATTGACATCAATGAAAACTCTACACTCCGGGTATTGAGAGGGAATAAACTCTTCATTTTTAACCTGTAGGACAATCTTTTTAACTTCTTGAGAGCTCTCATCCAATTTCTTACAGTCAAAGGGTCTCTCAGATCTGGACATGTCCCTACAAACCCTAGCATAGTGGCTTTTTTGTTACACTTTCTACACATGGCTATCCTCACATGGCAAGACATCGAATTCGCTAGATGGTTGCTGCTCCCGCAACAATAGCATTTCAGACCTAAATTTGAATTATAGTTTTTTAGAAATAGTTTATCTCCACTTTTAATCTTGAGAACTTTCTCCTCCCCTATGTTCTCTTTGCTTTCCGTAGCCTGTTCAAGAGAAGGTGGGGATCTAATCTCTTGTAAGCAAATGGCAAATTGCTTCTTGAAAATTTGGCTGCTTTGTAACAATTTATCTTGAATTTTTATATTATTAGTGCATCAAACTAATTGGTCCCGAATAAGAGAGTCATTAAGATCCCCAAAATTACATAATTTGCTTAATCCCCTTAAAGCAGCAACATAATTAGTTACACTTTCTTGCTTACCTTTGGTATGACAGAAAAACTTATGACGTTCTAATACAACATTCATTCTGTCTCCGAATTGTTTTTCTAATTTAATGTATGTGGTGACATATGCATCTTGCACTTGTCCCTCTGAAATATAAGGTTCAGGCAAAGAATCATACATTTTCCTACCATGTGTTCCTAGATTGTGTAATAATATGTGTTGTTTTCTAACCGGGCTAAATTTGTCTCCCCCAATGGCAATTAAATAAGATTCAAATATTTTGAACCATTATTTCCATGGAACATTAGGTTCTCTGATTTCATTTAAAAATAGACTTGGGTGGGACATTCCTGCTGGAGCCATCATGAATAAATTACAATGTACAGATGTATATGAAGACTTATAACGGATAAATATGTAATTTAAGCTACTAACTTGTGTAAATAAAATTTATCTAAAAGAATATGGCCTTGAAATTTGGTAAACAAAACATAATAAGACACGGTCTAGTCTTTGTAGTAAATTAGAGGAAATAACTTGAGGAAAACATTTCCCACCATGCAAATCAAAACAAGGAAGAAGCTTTGCCTTTCAGCGTTTCACACCAACAAGCCATCTGGATTGCCCTGAAAGCTGTGCCTGTTAGAGAGTGCATCCAGTGTCTAGGGAGCTGTAAGGTAGTAGCTGTGCCTATCAGCGTTTCACCCAACAGGCTATCCGGATTGTCCTTGAAAGCTGTGCCTGTCAGCGAGTGCACCAGTGTTCATGAGCTGTGAAGATCCAAAATGCAGCTCAGGTAGTACAGGCTTCCTGTCAAGTTTATTTCCACTGTACTGATAACCAGCTCTGTCTGTCCAAGGAACACCTCGTAGTTACTGCCGCGAAGTCAGGTAAGCAGCCCTGTCTTCAAGTTAATAGCCGCGAAGAAAGGAAAATCACTGTGTATTGAAAGTAGCCCCGTATCGGCTGATGATGGACACGGAGAGAAGGAAAAGTGGCCCTATGTTGAAAATAGCCGCGCCGCAGATTCGAAGAAACGACTGACTCACACAGAGCTGCACAAAAGAATTGCGCTTGTAAATATTGGAGACAGCCGCTAAGTAAGCACGCGGCTGACTAGAAGGAATGATCGGCTATCGCAGTGCTCCGCCACAAATGGAAAATATAACCGAGAGGTTCAGTTTAATGTTCCTTTTCTCTAGACCTTTACGAGGTGGTTTTAAAATGATTAGCAACGTGTTCCGTGAAGCGCTTAGACTATTCCTCAAATTCAGTCAGAATATTTTATGGTTGACAGAGCAAAGTAGAAAATAACAGTACCTTTAGGGTCACAAGAGCCAAAATTGATGAAGAGGCAACAATAAGGGGTAGAGATGAGAGTGCCCCCTTACGCACTTAACTCGTCGCCAGTGTTATAAGGAAGTCACAACGTTTCTTCAGTGCCAGTTTTTATTTTCCATCTCTACTGCTCCATCTTAAGCTCTCAACACAGCCTTCTCTTCACCTCTCGCCTTAACATTCTACTGCGAACTCCTGTCCCTCTAACTGTCAGAATGTTCCAAGGGAGAAAAAAAGGGGAATTGAACATACTACCTTCTATAATATTTCCTACTAAACTCTTCCCATGGATAAACCTATTTACAGAGAAAATTCTCTTCATTATTTACACTTCTAGAAAAGTATAATACAACAGTATCAGTCTATGGGGGAAGTGGAAGTGAGTAAATTAATGTGATACCTAAATTCTGAACCATAGATCAACCGGAAAGACTGGAGCCAATCTCTGAAAGACGCCCATTATGGTGCTCCTCCAATCACTAAGACCTTCATTAGATGTATATAAGCTTAATAGTATTTTTATTTAACATCAGAGCAAACTGCTACATATTAAGAATCAACCCTTAATAATGCTGGTTGTAGCAAACAATCAAACACACAAGAGTTGGTAGGAGGAATGATTGCAATTTGTCTAACCATTGGCAATCATTCATGGTAGCATCCCAACCCATAATTTGTTTGTTCACCATACCAGCTCAGTTTGGACCTAGCCGTATGCAGACAGCCCAGAGCCTTCTACTCATGGGAATAGTCCATCCCAAACTACCATTCCATGTCCTCACTGAACATGCAACCTAGGCAGCGCCGGCTAAGGAAGGTTCCACCAGTGCCACTAAACCAGGCACTGACTTCAGGGGAGGGTCAGGGTGGATCAGAGTTTTTAAATATATTATGGATATCAAAGTGTCTGCTGTGGAGGTTCTTGCCTTCAGCAATTTTCAGACAACAACGAAAATGTCAAGATAATTCTGATGATTAATGGACCTGCTGGAGGGAGAACAGTGTTTGCCTAATGGAAGTTCGGACTCATCATAAAGTTGCTCAGAGGGTTCATATGCCTGCTGCAAAGAAAGTGTACCAAGCAGATCACGAAAGTGTATATTTGTATTTAGATAGTTCAGTGGGTTGTTGCTTTTGTTAAAAATGCTTTTGTTACTTGCAGTTTAAAAGTTACAATCCTAGCATAGCACAGTGAGCTATTAAATGTCATCAAAGAACTGCAAGCAAACTTCAAGGTATAGGTTAAATTGTTATGATTTTTCCAGAGTCTTTCATTATACTCATGTTGCTAAAAAAAAGGGATAATTTGGGTATAAATCAATTCTTATTAGAAAAGCTAGCCTACAGTCACACTGCTATGTTTGAAATTCTTAATTTGTGGTGTTCCAGACCAAGCATTCGTGAACTAAACTGCCTACTACTATTAATGACATTTGACCCCTGTACTTTGTAGTCTATTTTGTCTTATGTAACATTTCCTTTGCACTGATTTACATATTGTATGATTCATTGTCTCTGTGTAATGTGTGTGGGCAGAAGGTCTGAAACAGGGGAAGGAGGCCTAAGAAACAGTAGCAAGGTAAACAAGGCACAAGGAGTGAAAGAAAAAACGAGCCGAAAAACAGGCAAAAAGAGAGACAAAAGCAAGTGAAAAGAGTACAGAGGCACTAAGGATAAAAAGACAGCAAGCAAAAAAGCAATGAAAAGAGTGACAAAACTGAGTGAAAGGAACAGAGGCACTGGGGTGAAAAAGAAAGCAAGCAAAAAGCGGTGATAAAAGTGACAAAAGCAGTGCAGCAACTTTGGATGGTGCACGGCATTGCACAAGTTTCTAATAAACCTACCCCTAGATATCATTTTAATGTGTGCTGGTACACCCTGAATAAACTGTTGTGTTTTATTATAACACACTTTACCACTAGAAGTCGAAATTGATACCACACATCCTCTCCATACAAGTAGCAAGGGCGAGCTTAGCTAGGGATTTGTTTTAGAAGTCATCACATAGCACTGCTAAGGGAACCACTTATGATGCTGTTGTATTACTACGAGGCACCTACCCCTAGGCTTCAGCTTAATCCTAGGACTTCAAGATATAGCCTGACCATACCGCTTATACCAAAACATTACTGCAGATTGAAAAAAATGGTAATTGAATTAACTGTGAATTTTACAAATATTTCTTTAAAAAAGAAAAGAGTGAAAAAAGTTATATCCATAGACGAGGGAAAGAGATTATAAGAAAAGGAGCAAGAATAAAAAAAAGAGTCCATATCTAGCTCTGTGCACATGAATCACTCATTTTATTTTGAACAGGTGTAAATTAGTTTAATTATCACAAAAATGGACAAGCAACTTCGCAATGAATGCACACCACAAGTCCAGTATTTTTAACTATTCCATCCCCTAATAAACCCTGCTGTTCTTTATTTATCAGTTTTTCAAGGGAATCTTTTATATGTTTAGCCAGTGACTCAGAATATATTTTGCTGTCATCATTTATTATGAGATAGGCCATTAAGATGAACAGTCTCTTGAGTCTTTTTTGTCCTGCAAAAAATCACTGTTAGCAGGTTCCAGTTTGAAGAGATTTTTGACGTGAATGACACAGTGGTGTAAGGAAACTTTAAGGGGCCACCTGCAAAATGCATGATGGGAGCCACCCAGAAAGGGCCGGCTTTTGAACTTGTGGCACCTGGAGTGGCAATCTTTTTTGGCTCCACCCCCCCATGTCCTCCTCCTCCAGTAATTCCCTCTCTCCAACAGTGCCCATCATCTCTCTATAGCCCCACAGTGCCACACATTTATTTTTTCATTTTGAAGTGCTACTGTTAGACTTTTCATCCTTGGTGTGGTCTCCCTTAACTTTTTGCCTCTGTTTCCCAGGTTGTTGATGTGTGCTGGACTCTGAGTTTGCTGTTTTTGTTACTCTGGGCACTTTACCACTGCTAACCAGTGCTAAAGTGCAAGTGCCCCTTTACAAAATGTGTATGTAATTGGCTTATCCATGATTGCCATATGATTTATTAGTAAGTCCCTAGTACAGTGCACTAGAGGTGCCCAGGGCCTGTAAATCAAATGCTACTAGTGGGCCTGCAGCACTGGTTGTGCCACCCACATAAGTAGCTCTGTAATCATGTCTCAGACCTGCCACTGCAGTGTCTGTGTGTGCAGTTTTAACTGTAAATTTGACTTGGCAAGTGTACCCACATGCCAGGCCTAAACATTCCCTTTTCTTACATGTAACACACCCTTAATGTAGGCCCTAGTTAGCCCCAGGGGCAGGGTGCAGTGTATGGTTAAGGTAGGACATACAGTAATGTGTTTTATATGTCCTAACGGTGAAATATTACTAAATTTGTTTTTCACTGTTGCAAGGCCTGTCTCTCTCATAGGTTAACATGGGGGCTACCTTTAAATATGATTAAAGTGTAGATTCCCTTTGGGAGTGGATAGACATGTGGAGTTTGAGTTTGGGGTCTCTGAACTCACAATTTAAAAATACATATTTTAGTAAAGTTGGTTTTAAGATTGTGTGTTTTGAAAACGCCACTTTTAGAAAGTGGGCGTTTTCTTGCTTAAACCATTTCTGTGACTCTGCCTGTTTGTGGATTCCCTGTCTGGGTCAGTTTGACAGTTGGGCTGTTTGCACCTCTCTCTAGACAGTGACACAAAGGGAGTTGGGTGTAGCCTGCATTTCCTGATGAGCCAGCTGCGCTAGGAGGGTGGGGAGGTGTGGTCACTCACACCTGAAAGGGCTGTGCCTGCCCTCAGACAATGCAGTCTCCAACCCCCTGGTGTGTGTCTGGAACCTGGCCTGGGCAAGGCAGGATTTCACAAGCAAGAGAGACTTTGCTTTGAAGTAGGCCTACTTCAAAGGAGAAATTGGGTATAAGAAGGGCACTCAAAACCACAGACTTTAGAACACTTCCGGAAACCAAGAGGAACCTCTGCCTGGAGAAGAGCTGGAGGGCTGAGGAAGAAGAGCTGCCCTGCCTGTGACTATGCTTTGTGGAGCTTTCCTGCAGTTGCTGCTTCTGCTTGTGCTAGAGGACAAAGACTGGACTTTGGGCTGCCTTCCTTTTTGTTAAGATCTCCCTGGGCTTGATTTAGAGCTTGCCTCCTGTTGTTTGAAGTCTCAGGGACAGCAAAGACTTCTCTCTGCCAGCACCTGGAGTCTCTGGAGAGACTCCTACTCTGCCAATTGGTGCCCATCCAGTTCCTGGGACCCTGAAAGGGCCATGCACAGAACGCCATGCGGGGAAAAGATCGACGCAGTTGGGAAATAGACGTGCTGCCAGCTTCACGGCTGAAAATCAACGCTCGCCTGTAACGCGACCGAAGAATCGGCGCACGGAGCTGGAGAAACGACACGCAGCATTGCTGACGGAGGGTGGTGAGATCACAACCCATGCTGCATGGTTTTCGGATCATCATGTGGCTGGATTTCCGACGCAAGCACTGTTGGGCGTGTAAAAACAACTCAAGGCCTGCCCATGCCCGAGAGTGCTGACCAGATTGATGCATCGCTCTGCTGCGGAGAGAAGAAGCGATCAGCCCGACCCGACAAAAGGAGAAATGACGCAAGGTTTCGCTCATGAGTGAAATTGACGTATCACAAGCCCTTTTTGACGCACTCTCTCCCGTGTGGGGTTATTTTTGACACAACAATGTACATTTTCACCCTGTGTTAGTGTGTGTTTAAAACTACATGAAGACTCTTTTTGCTTTTTAATTGATAACTTACCTTGTGTATTGTGGATTTTTGTCATTTTGGTCTTGTTTTTTTATATAAACATTCTATATGTTTCTAAACCTGTGTTGTGTCATTTTGTAGTGTTTTCATTAAGTTACTGTGTGTGTTGGTACAAATACTTCACACCCAGCACTCTGAAGTTAAGCCTACTGCTTGTGCCAAGCTACCAAGGGGTAAGCAGGGGTTAGCTGAGGGTGATTCTCTTTACCCTGACTAGAGTGAGGGTCCTTGCTTGGACAGGGGGTAATCTGACTGCCAACCAAATACCCCATTTCTAACAGCTACTTATAGTTTTGTGATCTGCATGGTACACGTTGTTTGCAGCAGGCACATTATCCCTCTACGCTCTTTTATGATGAGTAAAAACTGCCTCTAGACAAAAGGCGTATCTCTCACCAGCAGTAACATTAATCACCAGGGTTATATTGACATTTTTATTGTTGCCTGAAAACTGCTGGGTGCACATGAGAGTTAACTGCTTCTAAACCCATGGGTTATTTTTAAAACAGCGCCCGCACCAAAGTCAGTGCACTGGTCGCACCACCCTAAAGCCGGCCCTCCCCCACGGTCGGACCCAATCAGGAGCTCTCAGGGCAGGGACCTGTGCACAGTGCCTCGGGGACTCCCTAGAGCTCGGGGACCCCTGCAGCTCAGGCCCCCGCCACACCACAGGGGCTATAGTTATGCCACTGATATGACATATAAGTCTTAGGAGGATTTAAAGGCAGATTTAGAGATTGTTGTACTGGATACTCTGCAATTAATGAGATAGAGTACCCTGCCTGCCCAACAGATGGCACGCCCACCCTATAAAGGGTTGGGAGGAATATCTGCTAACTTTCATTTTAGCCCCCATTGGCTCCTCCAAAGGAAATAGCTCTTTAATGGCCTTACAGAGTAGGTGCCGTCAGAGAAAGGGCTCTGCACCACCCACCCTAATTAAGGCAGGCAGTGTGATGTCTTTATTTCTTTCCCGGGCCATAAGTAAACATGTAGGTAAAACTTGGAGGTGAGGGACAGAAAAACCCAAACATTGACCTCCACCTTGGGAAAAACTACCCAAGCGTAGCAGTCATTAGTTATTTATTTTTTAACTCCCACTTTGGGAGTTTGTTCTGAACAACAAAAACGTTTGTAACGTTTGGTGAACGGTGGTCAAAACTAACTGACACCTGTGATCCACAATACTTTTTGGAACTTGACAGAAGCTGCCATAACATCAGTTCCTTTCATGGTACATAGATCACCACTGAGTTGCTGGTGATCTGTAAATTTGGTGGACGATAGTCAGCCGGGGTGGTAGAAATGGACATTATTTAATTTCTCAAACTATAGATCAAGCCCTTAGTATCTGTAAAAACAGTGCCTTCTATATCTCAGCCAGCAATTCATCCAGCACATATGTTTTTCCATTCTTAAGATTATGTACTATAATCTATATATTGGTAAGAGCATGTCTGTCATATTAACTGGGCTTATTTTTGCCACGTTTATTTATGAGAGGCTTTACATGAATCTCATACTGGGAAACATGTGGGCTGTGGCTACGTTATGCTGAAAATACTATTGAGACATTTTTCTCTAGAAGTAGAGTACTTTCAAAGAACACACTCACTCTTTTCTTAAGAGCTTTAACCTTGAAATGGCAAGTGATAGTATGAAGACATCCAACCAATGTCTAGGTGCACATTAAATTTTTATAGAACTATCTATGAAATGTAAGATCAAAAAGTAGTCAATTCTAGATGATGAGTTGTATTGCTTGGAGTAAAAAATATGATGAGGTGCTACTGAATTCCTCTTTCTGATGACATCCCCTAGCTACACTTTCTTCATTTCAAAGGGCAGCCCCTTTATGCTGTGCTACTTAATGGGACTAGTGCAGTGCGTTCATTGCAGCTAGCTCTGTTAGATGTTGGGAGAAAAATGTAAACTCTTACTCATTCAATAGATTAAAATTTACATTTTGACCTTACAACTCTTTACACATTTCACTATGATCACTCAATTTTACAGGCATCATGACACTCTTCACTTTACTTGGAACATTCAGGGAAGAAAACTATTATATATATTTTTCTAATTATGAAGGCAGCCATTTAAGGGCCCAGTGCTTTTAGGCTAGATTACTTGTGGGAATCCTGAATGTGTTTCCTTTTATTCCTTTGTTCTGTCAATTCTTGCATCCAGTGCTGGCCACTGATAGGCATCTACTGGAGCTTTTTTGTTATTTTTTATTTTCTTCTTTACTGCTGCTCACATTGCTGTTCCTAATTTGTAGAGTGTTTGCTGGATGCAGCCCTAGAAAGCTCTAAGCACATGAGATCCATAACAATTACAAAGCCATATGGCAAGGACATTCAAAGGAACAAATGTACAGTCCTTACTCAACAAATGTACAGTGCTTATTCAAATGCAAATCTGTCTTGCCCCAGGTCCAGCTAGAAGATTAATGATGATATTATCTAATCTTAATAAATTTGTAACTGTTTTTAGAGGGTAGCACTTCTTTTTGTAATATACCATATTAACATTGGTAAGTATTACAATTACCTTTCTGTTCCATTCCATTTTTCCTTTATCTTTTAGTGGGAGTTTGCTAAACCAGTTGTCCCTTTATGGGAGCGTTGTGTGGACCTCAGAATATGTTGGTTTTTAGGTGTTACCTTTTTTGTGGCTCGGGTAATCCCTGACCAAACATTTTTGCTTCTACCACACTCCCCAGTCTTCTCAATGGATAACCTATTATAGAAACCTTGCATCACAAATCATGTTTATTTGGCTTAAATTCTTTGGCTTCCATGGAAATTATAAAACTATTTTTCTGCAGTTCTGTTAATCTCTTTATCATTTTTTCACAAACGTGGTAGGGCCCCTACATTTTTAAAACATTTTGACTGTATTACTTATTAGCAATGTTTATCCATACCCCAACACCACCTCCTTCAGAATACATGTTGAGCTCAGCAGAGTAGAGAAGAAGATGGTGATGTTAAGGGTTGAGCAATTGGACTAGGGCCACCCTCACACTTCATAAAGTCAGGGATAGACCTTATAACACACACACACATATACATAAATATCTATATCAGTTTAAGTTTAAAATGTATTTACTTTGTGTTTTTTTTCTTTAAAAATGGTCAACAATAATTTAATGAACTGGCTCCTAACCCATTGACTTCTGTGGATCCCCACTTAACAATTACGGTAACCTGGGGCCACCAACGGATTACTTATTGGAATCCTGGGACCCCAACCGAGTAATTAAGGGAAACCAGGGACCTAGTCTAAGCATTTTTTATATTTTGAACCACAAACAATAAAGTAACAAGCATCGATCAAATACATATACAAATGTTCAAGTATTTTATTCAATTCACAAACACATATAAAAGAATCTACATTTGAATTTTAATGGGAAGATTAGATATTTTCTAAATCCAAATAATGCCAGTCATTATCCATCCTATATCCTATTTGAGGCTCTTGCACTGCTCCCACTAATCAATCTGGGGATACTAACTTAGTTTTTAGCCTCCAAGTTCAAATTCCTTCATATTTAGGGAATGTTTTAAAATTCTAAACTGTTCATTTTTCTTCTTTATTTATATACCTTTTATTAACTGTTAATGTTATTTAATATTCTAAGCAGTTGCAGACCCCTTGAGAAGGGTTCATAGACCCCCATGGGTCCCTGAACCACAAATTAAGAACCACTAATTTAATGTAATTACTTACACTATTACAATGATGGTTGACAGTGGCAAAATGGCAGTGGCTGATCTACATTCATATAGATATGCTCAATTTTCCCCCCATAGAGTGGGCATGACTATGATGCCCCAACATGATTTCACATTAGATAAATAATGTGAAGAAGATTGTAGGACATTCCATGTGTCTTCTATGTGTCACCACTTCTTGTTTTTTGAATTTCTTGGTTCTGACATTGGCTTTAGCCTTGGATCAGCCAAATGAGTCTTTGCACTGCAGGTACTAGTTGAAATGATTGCCCTTACTCTCTCAGTAGTAATTTTCTGTATTTTTAGGGCCTGATTTATACTTTTTGCCACTTTTTTGCAGCAAAACGTGTAGAGCCGGCTTGTGCCATTCCACAGTGCCAGGGGCCATATTAAAGACATAGTGCAAACCGGCGCTAAAATTGGGCTAGCGTCTTATAAGAAGACACTAGCCAGGTGGGGATGGTGGTAGGGAAGGAGGGGGTTGTGCATCAAAAAATGACGTTAGCCTGGTCAGAGGCAAAACAAATGCCTCTAACCAGACTGGTGCCATTTCCTGGCGTCCAGCCACCACAAACATGACTCCTGTCTTAGGAAAGACAGGAGTCATGCTGACCACCCCAATGGCCAGCACAGTGGACCATTTTTTGGTGTCAATGAGATGCAAGGTAGCCGTTCTCATCTAAAAAATGGTGCTATCCCCATAACACCATATTTATCCCCCTGTGCAAAAATGATGTACTGGTGGGAGGAGGTGCCAAATAATGGTGCAAAGCTTGCTTTGCAGTGTAATGTAATGGCTGGGTCAGATCACGTGTTAGGGGACCTGTGGACCCATTTCCATTGTTAAACACCATAGAGTGGGGCCACAGGGGCCCTCCCCAAGCCCCAGCATCACCCCCACCAGAAGGGTACCGGATCCCCATCTGTGTTGTGGAGCGATGCAAATATGCCTGGACTATAATAGCCGAGAATGACTCATTGATTCACTTGTATAGATATCCCAAAGTACTGTCCACCTGACCATAGGAAAAAGGACTATGTCAGACCCTGTACCATAGGATAGGCAAGCAGGTAGGTAGATATTGTCCCCAACTTGTCCCTTATCCCATACCAAAACAATGTCTATCCAACTTCACATAACCCATGACACAGGCAGAGGACAGTACAACGGTCTCTAGCCTGAGGCCCTTCCTATTACAATGGTTAGCCATCCACTGCCAAGTTACACAACTTTGTCAGCGAAATGGCACAGCCACTGTAACCTGCAATGGGAAAACACATTGAAAGCTACATACAGGGCATACAGTAACAATGTCAACACAATGAAAATGCAAGGAGTGGCCACAAGGACATGTCACAAGGGCACAGGACCACACAAATGAGACCATTGGATAAATATACTAGGCCAAACAGGTCCATTCTCAAGCTCTGGAAACTCCCCTCCCACTGTCCAGGCAGCCTGGGCATGTTACCCACACCAACCACATTTGTAATAATCAATACCTGGATCAATTTCATGGCCCATTCACATGTCAGACTAGCCACTAGCACCTGCCAATGACACAAATCAGAAATGTCCACTTGAGGATGGCATTTGGATGAGCCCTGAAAGGAAAAAGGCACATACAAGGAGTTTAGGGAGGTAAAGGCATTCATTAAACACAAAAGTCAGTTACGTGTTCTGGAGTATCACTGGCAGTGTAATGTGACTGCACATATCAAAGGAGATGTTCCAAAGAGGAACATCTTCAAGTCTGATTGCTCTATGATGCATGGCATAAAATGTCTTGTCTCATGGTAAGTGACATACCCGTCACAACATGCAGTCTGAGTAATCACAGAACATCAGGTACTTACACTCAGATGAAGTACTGATTGATGAGATCTGCCCACATGTCTCCACCTTCATCCTCATCACTGTCATCCTCACTTGGCACTCCGTGATTCTAACTCAGTGGCACTGGTGACCAGGTCTGTGAATGCTCTTTTGTTCAGGATTCAGTTAATTGGGAATGCCATCCCAGCCACATCAAAAAGTATGGAGGTTCAAGCCTGGGTGAGATCTCTTTTCCAAAAAATAAGACTTTTTATCATTCAAATTTGTCTCACATTAATTGTGTAAAAGTTACCTCACTAGAAGGAGTCAGGGAAGTGTTGATTGTGGGGCCTGGTATATTATAGCATAGAATGTGCCTGTCAGTAACTTGCCCAGATTTGCCTCATGTGCATGTTCTTTTCCACGAACAAGACTTGAAGTGTATCAGAAAAGAAGACTTTTCAGACTGTGGAGGTGCTATCCACATTTAAAGGAACACAGAGGGGTGGGTCACATCTCTAATAATGCTAGTCCCCTAAAGAACTTGATGCAAAGCTAGGGTAGCCACTTTTACTCATTCGGTTTTCCCCGTCACTGTGAGACCTGACATCTTCTTTGTACAGCGACCTTATTTAACTGTGAACCTCTGTGAACCCATAGTGAGTTGCTTGCATGTGGTGAATGTTCCAGTTACCTAGAAGTTCTTTAATGCAACAGGGAAAAACAGTGGTAAGGGAAGAAGTGAATTGCTGAGTCCAGCTATAGGATTTGAGCTCAGAGGCCAAGAGTAATAAGTTGTTAAGAAGATACACAAACAGAGCAGCCACTGAGAAGAAGTTAAGTACCAAAATTGCTAATAGGAATTTGTGGACTTGGTTCTGCTAAAGAAACTTTCCAACAAAAAAGATGGTTGGTTCTCTGGAGATATGTTGTGAAGATTTCCCGAAGAGTTGGTTGAGGTAAAACTGCTTTTGCCGTTTTTACAATGTTAACTGTGTAACCAGTTTTAAAAGTAGGACTAAATGCAACATTGAAGCCTTCAAGCCTGCTTTATCAATGGCAGTGACTTTTGAAGCCCATGAAAGTTGTTAGAAGAGCACCATGCAAAGTCAAGCTAACCTTGCAGAGATCATCACTGGGTACATTTGCATCTTAATCTAGCTGGAGTGTCTAAAGCTATATAAAAATATCAATCCCACTGGATGACTACTGTGCATGTGGACTCTTGGTTTAGCCCTGTTTGACACCTTGCGATTCTGTAAGATTTAGATACCAGAAGACAGTGCCTAAAAAAAGTCTTCCTTAACACACATTAATTAGTTGAGTTCCTTCCTTAGATAGTTTACAGGTCGGTCCCATTAGATATTTTTGATAACCATAATTTTTCATACGTGGGACTGTAGATTTCATCACTTGGGAAAAACCCAGTTTGGATTTGAAAATGTTGACTCCTGAGTAGATAAAAAGGGTGAATAGAACCCAGTCAACTTTCTGGATGTGGCTTTAAAATATCTTAATTATTATTTCTTTGGCCTTACACTTTAATGATTTTTTCAACAATTTCCTATGGGATTTTTTTTTATTTTTGCAACAGCTTTTGATTTACTAATCTATTTTTATTCAATTCAATTTTGCAACATTGTTCTATTTACATTTCTCAATTTGACCTAAATTTGGTGTCCAATGTTATTTTTTAGTTCTTACTATGTTATTCTATTGCTTGATATGCTATAGTAAACACCTATATTTACTCATTTCGAGAGTTGCCTATTGAATTAGGCCGGAGGTACATAAGGTGAGCAAAGTTTGCATTCAAGGAAACAGGTATTATTTTGGAGGAAATTATTTTTTAGACAGTGATGGAACTCAGTCACAGCTCACATTAAAGATACAACATCTTCCTCCCACAGACTGGCAGACTAGTTTCCTAATTGATGCCACAGAGTGGCCAATCCAATCCATTTGTTATGCCATAAACTTAAGGCTAAAGTCTAGCCTACTTCTCAGCACATCTTTTGATGGACGAAAAAGGAATTAAAGTCACATTCTAGGGTAAAATAGTCTGTGCAATTGGAAAATCTCGGCTTTACAAAAAGCTATTTGGTTCACAGTCAGTATGGTAGCAGTCAGGCTCAAGTCATCACTGACCTGTAGGTCCTGTTGCTGGGGGAACAACGTGAAGCCCACCTGTCTTCCTCTCTGTCAGCATCCAAGATTCTGTTCAGCACTGACAGCGAAGAGGGGACAAACTGGATAAGGATATGGAAAAAGGCACATAAGAGACTTTTTTGTTTGCAGTCACTCAGCTGGTCTCGTTAGATGGAGTTTCTCTCGAATGTTCTGTAGTCTCTCAAAGAACTATTGTTACATTCTGCTCTCACACTAACTTACACTGTATGCAGTGTTTTTTCATTTACATGGGAGCATTCTATGTGAAAAGGGACTCTACAGATTTACTTCAGTACCTGATGTCTTATGGTAAACATTCAGCATATCAACGGCACAGTAACGTTATTTTGTTAGAACCAAAAGAATCAACATGATAGTGATCTTGTTCTGAGTGTTAATGCTCCCCAACTTGATACACCAATCAGAAACAAAGGTTCTGACCGATTTTACATCGAACACTGTGGAGGTTCAAGAGGCAGTTGTTATGGCACGACTTTGGGACACAACAGAATTCCAGTACATATGTGTAGTGGCCCAACAGGAGTCCCATGATCCAAACAAGTAAAATCTAACTTCCCCTAACTATCACTAACCTCAGGCCTCTGAAGACTGCTTTGGAAAAGGTTGAATAAAGAAGAAAGTGAAAATCTACGAGGTAATATTGCAGAAGGAATGTCAATAAGCACCTCAGATAGAAAACTCTGGAAAGATGTTCTTAATGTCTGGCATGAAGACAATCCTGAAAGGAGAACCACGAACACAGTTGAAAACCAGAGCCCAAGGAGAAGCTTCCTCCCATCAACGGAGAGTAAAGCCAAGCACCTGGCCACAGCCTGAATTTGGTTTCAATGCAGTGTTGGATCCTTGTCCATTAAATCCTCAAATCCTGGGACACGGAATCTTCTTGCAGATCTTTGACTCAAACTCTCTAGAAAATCCCTGCCACAGCCTGACACTCAGATGGGCCATATGCTCACAGCTTGCGGGGTGCCGGCGTAGGAACAGGATAGACTTTGCTAGTAGTGGGGATGACAACTGGGCAGCACACATATAACTGCCACAATCCTGGGTGGCATGGCTCCTGTCACCGCAGTGGATGGCATTCTAAGTGCCAATACCCTGAGCAGTGGGTGAGAGGCGCAGCCTATAAAGCCCCAAACCAAGGTGAGTGGGGGAAAGCCCCTGTGATGACATTAGCCAGTAGACCACACATGCAGAGATGTGTCAGTTGGTGCGTTATTTCGATATCGTTGCCTTTTGAATAATAAACCCGTTCGGTTTCACGATGATTTTTTGACTATACGTGTTGAAATCCCGAATCGGCCTGTAGTTACCTCCTAATGGCTGAATCAAAGCTTCTGTAATCCTCAGAATGCGCATCGAAACTGTGCAGTTACAACAATTGACGTACTAGAAATAAATTCAGCATTGTAATATTGAGTTTTTAATATTGCGCTTGCACAAAATTGACTCCAGAGTATTGACCATCACTGTCTTGTTGAAGTAGGTATAAATTTACTATTCTTAACATATGCTTTTAATTGATGGAACATATGTGGTCCATGTAAGCACGTGTGGAGTAATGAATAGTAAATCTACACTTACCCATATATATTTAACTTGATATATCAGTGGTCGACATTCTGCAGTGGATATTCCTGCCTGTTTATATTTTTAACCTGGATAACATGGAACAAGCACTGTCAATAAGGTTTTAGTACAGTACCACAGCTTCATCAAGAATATTCCATTATTTACAAATGTAAACTTGACTGTAGAATTTTCCTGTTTCACTCTGTGTGGCCAATGTACTTAGGTTCATTTGGCCATGGTTTTCTATTCACTGCTTTTCACAACCCTGCATATAAAATGATGTGCAATGTCCTTCTATTTTCTATTTCTGGATCTAGAGGAGTACATTTCCATGTGTGCTCTGCAGTACGAATACAATACAGTAAAACACCAAGAAAAATGTTTTAAAGGGAGTTAACATAAATAGATGTTCTTGTATAGTAAACACATTTTACTATAGAAAGCTAATTACATGTTTACTGTCATTGAACAACTTCTAAAAATGATAGCTCTACCTTTTTTATTCAAATGCTTTTCTGATAAACTCCAATGCCTTCAATTCCAAGGTCACTTCAAATAGCTTCTTTAAATAATAACAAACGGAATATAGGTGAAGCAAAGAGTAAAATAACACAGTGCAATTCCATTTATCACTTACAAGGAAAAACTGTGAAATGTAGAAGGAAAATGTAATACAGTAAGATTCTCTATGAGTGCAAGTTTGAACCAGTCGCATGGAAATGTAATATCCTATAACAATGCACAGGAAGGATAGGACTTACTGTCCATAAATCCCTTTCAGGTCCTTTCAATATACCTATACTACACGTGGTGAAAGAGATTGATTTAAAACACTCTAGGTGTCATTTACGCTTGGTGTAGCATGAAGACCATAGTAAATCAGCAGTACTCCCACCATGTCAACCGTGTACTTCCACAATCTTATTTAGAGTTGGAGGAAGTGGTAAATGTATACCAGTGGAGCCTCAGCTGTCTCCATTTGCATACTGTCTTGACATGTTGGACTGTCTAGCATGGAGCACTAAGTCTAAGTGGTGCTCACTCACTCCAAAGGGTTCAGGGAATCTGTCATTCATTTTACGTATCCGAAACTTCAATGTGAGGTATGACAGTCCAAGTTAGGGAAAACACAACATGGTCAACCAACATAGGGAGAAAAAACCCTGCATGAGAGAACATTGTTTGTTGTGTCTTCTTAAAGGAAACATCTTCTTTGAGAGTTTTTTTTCCGAAACATAACACCTGGTCAATAAAGATCAGTGCCTTCAGTGGAGTTGCAGCACAGATGACTTCACTGAAAGCACAAAGATCCACGCTTGATTAGTGGGGATTTTTACATATGGCAGGTTTCCTTCTGCTACAAGTGTGGAGGCCAGTCTCTCTACTCGCCTGGAAGGTGGACTGGCTACTTTCCAAGCTTTAAATCAGACCATCAGTGTAAGGTCTAACCAACCTAATGCTGAGTGTCTTATTCTGACTCCTGCATTTCTACAAATTGATGTGTAAATGGATGCTCATGCCTGAATTGAGATTGAAACTAGCAAACAAATGTCACACATGTTTCCCTGTGTACATTTTCACAGGTGAATCCAGCTAGACTTTATGGAAGGAAATACTGCTTTATTCCAGGGTTTGCAACTACTAATGAGGAATATATGGGGTATCAGCGAGATCTGAAGGATTTGTAGGAACCTGGACAATATATATTTTGGGGCCCCCAATATCTATTAAGAAAGAGATTGAGAGAGATAATTGAAGTGAAGGGAGTGTGCTGAAATGGACAAGGAGGTTCAGAAAAAGGTATGTATTTGAGAGAATGAGGGGGGAGTTGTTGATAGAGTGATATGGTAGAGCAAGAGAAATATCAATGGAAGACAAAGAAGGCAGGTACTGAGGGAGGATGTGAGATAGCGAGAGAAATGAGTTAGAGAGGAAGTGGTGAGGTAGAGAAAAGGGCTGAGAGAGTTAGAGGGTGGTATGGTACTAGGGGCTTGAATAATATAAAGATGAGGTTGTGAGATAAGTGAGTAGATCGAAGAGGGATACAGGGAGTTTAGGTGGGAAATGAGCAGTGAGGTAAGGGGGATGAGGTAGGGAGAGTTGAGATAGAAAAAGGGCACATAGAGTGAATGATATAGAAGTAAGGACACAGAGTGATAGAGAGAGAGGCACGGTAATGAAAGAGAGGTATAGGGTGATGAAGTTTAGTGAGGTATAATGTGTATATTGAGAGAGAGGCGAGGTAAGCAAAAGTGAGGCAGAAAGAGCTGAGATAGGTAGAGGAGAGAAAGATAGAGAGAGAGAAGGAATGAGGTAAGTAGAGAGAGTTAAGGTTCGAGAGTTGAGGTGAAGTATGGAGAGAGAAATGGCACAGAAAGATTATTTAGTTGCCACCAACTGCCAGGAAGTCCAAGGGTTAATGCAGGGTAGGACAGCTAGGCACACTAAGGGGCATATTTATTATGTTTTACTGTAATCCAGAGCTGCATTAATTTAAAAAAGTCCTGCCAGTGCTCACTACCCCTGCACTGGTGCACAAACAGGCTGCATAGTGCCATGCATAACCTTTGCACAATGGTACGGAGGTGTGTGCTGGTTTCCAGTGTAGGATTTGTACTTCACGAATACAAAATACTATGCCTAGCCAATTCCTGATCATTCCACACATTCTAATGTGCTGTACAGTGCAATGTGTGGAATGTGTGGATTGTTTGGAACAATTAAAACATTACTTCATGTTAGCGCTTGCTTCAAAGAAGCTTATATTTTTTTAGACAATCACCGGGCTGGCTCTCTATGTAGATCAGGTTTTGTGTAAAAAAGTATGGGTGGTTGTGCTAATCTGCCCGAGTTACAGCCAAGTATCCCCCTTTGACATGTCATGGAGCTAAGTGCCTTTTGTGCTGTGGAAAGGGCACCTTCCAGAACAAAATACTATGGGGCATATTTATAAGCCCCTATCGCCACCTTACGCCACTTTAACGTCATTTATTTTTACGTTAATGTGGCCCAACGAGGCCAAAATCCCCACGCTGCATTGACGGAGTGGCACAATACATGTATTGCGCCATTCTGTAACCCTTTGCGCTACATTATGCCTCCACCAGGCATAATGTCTGAAAAGGGGACATTCCCCTGTTAGGGGAGCCGGAAAAATGGTGCAAGGAAATCTCATAGATTTCCCGGCACTATTTATTATGGCACTTTTAACGCCTGCTCAAGAGCAGGCATTAAAAGGGGGCTTCCGTTCCTTAAAATGGGCCCCTATGTACTCTGCAGGAGTAGTGCCAATATTTTGGTGCTACTCCTGCAGAGTATATCAATAGAGTCATTAAAAAATAAATGACACTATTGTCCCCTACCCTGCTCCATGCTGCGCCATATTTCAAATACAACGCACACATGGTAGGGGGATGCTAATGGGTGCTGGGAAAGTGGCGCTGCACTCAGTGCAGCGCCACTTTCCATTAATCTGCCTCTCAGTTTGCACTGGAAAATAAATTACATTGCCAGAGTTTGGCTGTTTTGCACCACTTTCCATGACTTTGCCCTGGTGCAAACCCTTCGTAATTCTGGCCCTATGTTTCTGTTAACATAGATTGGCTGTTAATTATAACCAGGGCCACAGGAAATATGCAGCAGTGGCCGAGCTAACTAATAAGGCACAATGCTTAATAAGGCACATTTTCTGATGGCATTATGTCTTTATTTTGTCATTTTCACACTTAATATTGTCTGGGAATTGGTTGCACCTCACGTGATCCAGATTAATACTCAGATATAGCAATAAGCAATAAAAAGGTGACTAGTCAATCGTTGTTAATCCCTTCCATTTAGCAGCAAAACGCATTGCTGCCCTTTTAGTAACATTTGAACCGTTTAAACTACAAACATTTTTTTCTAAAATTCACAGATTATGCAACAGATGGGGGATTATGTGTCAAATAAGGCAGATCTAGAATTATGCATAATTCCAGTGGCCAAGATTAAAAGAAGAAACTAATTTTCTTGTTGATAGTTTTTTATTGCCATTTGTGCAATACATTAAATATTAATGGCATACTGTTCTGACCTTACAGGGTAATGTATCTAATTATAGACATTTGTAATCCCACCTACCTCTCCCATATTTTCGATCCCCCTTTCTCGTGGTTTTTTCAAACATCATACATTGCACCATATACAGCGCTATGGCAGAATTAAGATACATTTTACATAACATTTATAACTAACGAAGGTTACATTAGTCCCCCTTGCAGTTGATCAATGTGTGTTTCCCAAACTTTTTCCTCAATCTAATTCAGGGGGTAGGGCATTAGGAGGGTCCATTAATTCGGTCAGCATTGCAGCCCAAACTTGTAACTCATCGGTGAGTTAATTGTCCCTGCGTATTTTGCACACGTGACCTTCCTCTGCATTCACCCATGTCCCTCAGCCATTCTTCAGTAGTAGGATCTACCGGGGACATCCACCGAATGGCAATGCTGCGTCTGGCCAATATGAGCTCAATTTATTTTTAGCTCATTTCAGGAAGCACTCACCAATGCCTACCTTCTGTAGCACCTTCCACAAGTATTACCATGACAGGGAATTGAATGATTATTCGTGCACCAGCGCATATCGGGCGTCCTCTAGAGTGATTGTGTGCATGACCAGTTAGAGCCCGCACTAATTGCAAAGAGTGTTCATGTATGGTATAAATCTGCATTGGGCTTCATGTAACAACTGGGGTATGTGTGCCAGAAGTCTTGATGCTAGTAATTTATTGAGGATCTTCACTTCAACATTTACCTCTGTTACTTCCTTGTCTGGTTTTAGCTACATAACTATTAGTGCCTCCCTCATGGAGGCAGGTGGCACCCCCAACCCACATGCTTTATTGTGCACTTACATCAGTTGGTTTGCCACTGACCCTACTCTGCACTGATAAAATTCTGTGGGAAAGCTGTTGCTGCCTGGTGCTTTAGCAGTATTCAAGGCCCGTATCGCCACTATTATCTCTTCTCTAATCAACAGGGCGTCTGAAATATCCCTTTCCTCTCATGTTAAGGAGGCCATCTTCAGACCAACTAAATACGTGCCCCCCCTCCTGATGTCACTCAGTGGTGCTGTGTAAACACCCTGCAATGTAAGGCAAAGACTTCTATAATGTCTCGCTGTGTGCTTATCATCTGCCCCGTGCATTGTGGACTACCACCAGTGGAGGTCCCGAAGTATTATTTTGGAGAAGTGCAGCAAATAGTCTAGTAGCCTTATTGCCCTCCATGTGGAGCCACTGCCTGTAACTAGCGTGCACAGACCTCATGCATTGCTTTGAGCTGTGTGCTTTGAATCCCGTATGGGTGCAAGGCCAGAGGCCCTCAAACCACCCAAAAACAAGACTGTAGCCCACCTGGGACTCCCACCAGCAAGCAACATATTACCCATTTGCTCTAATGCAAATAAATGATGCTGAAATCAATGAACATTTAGCGGATGCCGCCCTTCTGTATGCACCCACATATACATCATATTAAATTCACAGTACCCGTTACTGAGTCCGTTGTGACCAACTACATGTCTGAATAGGAAGTTGCCCCCTCAACAATGTGTTACATTACATGTACAGCCAGTGCTGTTGAACTCCACCGGTCCCTCTTTATCCACCTGAGTCATCACTCCAGTTCCTGCTCTGTGCCATCACTGCAATAGACCTTGACTTCTCTGTGTGTCTGGAAGGATTCACGAGTGTCCAGTACAAAACTTGAGCACTCAAGAGTTCCGTCAGGGCACACAAGGACTTTTCCCATTTGGCAGATTCCAGAATCTGTAGAGTGTCTGTGCGATCCTATAACCCTCTGGGCAGCACCACACTCGCCTGCTCCATTGCTCTATGGTTGCTTAAGGGGGACCCCTCCCAGTGTGTCCAGCCAATCGTTGGCCTACCCAGATGTGGCAAAGAAGTGCTCCTTTCTGTACCCTGACTTTCACTGAAAACATAGGGTGTAGCAGTGGCCACTCCAAGTATAGTCCAAGATCATCATAATGTCCCTGTTCATATGTTGGAGGGCCCCTCAAGTTCTCACATGTTGTAGTATTGCATCCCTGTCTCTGAGGTTGAATGGGGGGAATTATTGTGCGAGATAGCACCCCAGTTTAGGTAATGGAGACAGTGCTCAGTAGACTCTTTCCATAGTGAAGTACTTAAAGAGGTGTCTGAGTTTCAGGGCCGTCATGATCCAATCTTCCAGGAATAGCTCTACAGACTTGTCGTCTGCCCTCTCAAGAAGCCTACAAAGCAGAGATTAATTCTCCTGGAGCATCCCTCTGTGTCCTCAATCTTTTCTTCTATGTGTGACCAGAGTGTTTGCAGGATGGACACTATTTTGTTCAGGGTTTACACTACTTGCTGTAGCTCTGTGATGTTCTCCTCCACCTTAGTGACCCTTTCTGAGATTTTACAGAAGTCAGCACAACGGATGCCTTCCACAAGTGCCAACATTTCAATCTTCACAAGCATAACCTCTTCAGATCCCTTTATTTCTGCCATAACATCCACGATTGTTGGGAAACTAAGACTCCTGGGAGAGCCTGATTTGACTGCTCCCCCAGAGTGCCTTCCAGAGGCAGCGGGTGGGTGTAGTTATCAATCTTGTTGGACTGTACATTCTTAGCTGGCTTGCCTTTCACCATGTTGCATCCCCAATTTAGGTCTCTGTTAAATACTTTCAATTTGTGGCCCCAGCCCAATGTCAGTAAGGGGCCTATCATCATTCTCCAGGGGTCTCAAGGCCCAGGCCTTCACAGGCACGGTGGTTCAGGGGGCATCACTGCTGCTGGATGTGGCAGAGGCCAATCGCCCAGACAACATTGCCCAACATAGTCTGTGGACCCGTCCAACTGTACACAATTTCTTCGTCCTCCAATGGGCCCTATGGGGAGGACCCACATGCAGCACCCCACAGTCAGCCTGATCCAACTGTGTGTATGTGTCACATGTGATTATGTTTATTCAGTACTTCCCCACTTCAGGGATCGTAGGTTTTCACACACCTGCTTTGGAAGGCAATCTTGAGGATTATCTCTCTCTTCCTGGCCTGTGCCACCCCACCCCCAATAGGAGGATGCAGTCCACAGGGCCACAGGGCCTGCTCACCAGTCCTTCCCACTCTTGTCCAATGCCTGCATGGAACATGACACCTACGCTATTCTTCAGGGCCACTAAACTGTAATCAGCAGTGCATCTCTATACCCCCCTAGTACCGATGTCCAATGTCTCCTTCACTGCCCTCCATAAAGCTGTTGCCCAGGTTGTCTTTGCAGGGCAGGTCTCTGCATGTTTTGCATTCTCCCAGGGCCTGTTCGTATTAGCTCACATCATACGCTGCCTGGTCCACCCAGCCCTGTCCTCCACTAAGAACTGGAGCACGATTTAAGCCAATTTACTCCCCGCGGCCAAGTCTCAGTGCACAGTTCCAGCCCTCGTCTGACATGGAGAAACACACATGCGAAGGGAGACAAAGAGATGCAGGTAAATTTCAATGTAGCCATTAAAGCGACTGCATTCTTCGATAAAAAGCGTGAGCTCCAATTATTAAGAGGATTAAACATAATACAGTGATGATTGTGACCACTAGAGTGAAACAAATAAACAGTCCCAACATCCTAATATAATCTTGACCCTAAGAATTCCTATCTACACCCTAATGTCTAACATGAGAGCATACCAGTGTTAGCCTTTCTGACTGCCTTGATCTATGGAAGGAGCCCTCACCCCATACCTGCAAGAAGGCAAGTTAATTTGCATAGGCTTCCATCTGTTACCAAGGAGTTGAACAGCCCCTTTGATGAGGTGTGAGCTACTGATAGACTGACCATCTGGGCTATTCCCAGGAACTCAATTACTATCAAAGGGCCTACTCTGTTACAGGCAGAGTAGCTAACACCTGGGCCTGCCCCCTTCCTTTGTGCGTCGTGATTGGTAAGTCGAGTTTGTGAGAATTGGTGTGATTGGATTTATACTGAAGACTTGGTGAGTACTAAGTCCACTAGACAATAGTCCAAGGAACAGTGGAGAAGTGAAGTTTGCGGGTCGAATTTTACTCACGATTATGGGAACTGTGAAAAAGAGTAGGCGAAAGCTGAAGGTTACTTTGGAAGGTTCTGAAGTGATTGTATTACCCTACCTGTAGTAAATGAGCAAATTTGTTTTCTTATTTTTTTAGTTTAATTTAGCTCGTCAATTAACATTGCGTTAATTTTGTGTGTGGGTTGTGAAAGAAATTGGTACGATAGGCTTTGTCAGGTTCTCAGTGAGTGTGATGAGGAGGGCTGAATGTATTAGTGTGACATAGTTGGTGCAGTGCTGGGATTGGTCGATTGTTAAAAAAAGTCATGCCCGGATTCGTCAATCAGTCCGACAATAGAGTAACGCGATTGGAAGGTGAGGGGGGTTGAAGAGAATTGTGGGATCGTAGTCACTTTTCATGATTGGTTGTTCTTTCTTTACTTTTGTTTACTATTTGTACTTGCTTAGACTAATTGAATTTGTTAATAATTTCTGTTGGGGATATTAGGTTTGAATAAATTCAGTTGAAAATGAAGTTTTTCAAAGCTTTGAGAAGCACGCTGAGGGGTGATGAGTGTATTCCGGCACTCGAAGGAGATATATATTGTGTTTGAGGGGAAGGGCTCAGGAGCATGTCTTTGGTTGAAACATTTGATCAAAATTAGAAAGAAAGAAGGTTGTTTGGCTTTTCCAGAACATGGTACATTCAATTTGAGAATTTTGGATAATTAAGATGTACAGTTTAAAAACCTTCACCGAGGCCAGCACAAAATGAAGCTTTAGCGATATGGGAGCTGGTAGCTAAACAGCAACAGGCATTAAAATTTGAAAAGAAAATGAGGAGAGTGGAAAAGATGCTAGCGGAAGCTAGATAAGATGAAGAACAGAAAAGATGGAGAGTAGAAACATTACAGGGAAAAAGATTATTTCCTGCAAGAATGAAGGAGGATGAGGATGAAACAAAAGATGGGAAGAAAAAGAAAAAAAGTTCAACAGAGACTAAAGAACAAAATTTGAAAGATTTGAAACGAGTAATGTTTAATGATGATGATGAGATGGGGGCAGATGAGATCATTTCTCAGATTTTAGAAACCTATCCTCCACCAAATGCGAATCAGAGGAGTGATAATAGATCGAATGGGAGTGGAATTAGTAACACAATTCCTACTGAACCATCGATTTTAGAATCAGCAAGGAGTATTCTGGACAATGAGAGGTTTCAGATGCAGAGTAGTTTTAATGACTCATTGAGCAACCGACAGCAGTTCGAAATGAACACTCCTGAAATACAGCCAGAGGGTCAGATTGTGTGGACGACTACTAATTCAGTGTTGTCACAAGGCCAGCAAGGGGTGATTCTAAGAGAGTCTGTTCATATACAGATTCTACAAATGCAGAGCATGTGTGCAACACGGATGCAGAGGGTTGGATCCTTGACTAGTCAAGATGCAATTACTGTACCTATTACGATGGGTCCGGTAACTCCATTATATGCTCATAGATAATAGTGGAGTGAGTTCATTAATAAATGTGCAGAATACACAAGGACCAAGTTTGAATCAGAATAATTATTTGATGGATTTGTCTCCTGGTGAAAATTCTGGAACAATATTCTGTAATAATCAGGGACAGAGAGCATTGGTTTCGCAACAATGCGCAAGTTCAGGACAAGAGCCAGATGCAGGTGCACAAGCTAATGGCATTTCATTAAAGGGCTTGTCTGCACAAGAAATAAAAAGTGGTTGGAAGATTTAAGCAACTCAAAAACAAAAGAGAGGAAAGATAAAGAGGAAGAAACAATAAACAGAGTGAGATTGAACATGGAAGGAAATGAACTCCTAGAAGGGACCATGGGGGTGAACAGACTTGCGTCTTACACTGAAGCTTAGTTAAGATATCTATGCAAAATAATTACAAGAGGAGCAGACAGAGTTCATCAGCAGTTACAAGAAGTAGCAGAGGAATATGACATTGACTTGTCAAAAACAAAAACTATGAAAGGCATTTACAGATTAAACATGAAGGAAGAAGATTTTATTCACATGACATCTACAGGGATGAGAACACATCTTAGAGAATTACTTGAGAAAGTACAGATTTGGAACGCATTAGACAAATGGGAAGGCAGATGGGTAAATAAAAGAGAAAGACCAAAGAAAGATGATGTGATGCAGGCAGGAGAGTCAGTGAAAATGCTGCCAATGAGACAAACACCAGGAGGGAGTTTTATACATGTACCTTGGAATAGGAGTGTTATTATAAATTTTACAAATAATTACCCAAGGCTGAGAGAGAAACCGATGGAGTGGTACAAACAGACAAAATTTCGAAGTGTTTGTGAGAAGATTTGAATGCACTATTGATATTGTTGTTCCAGCAGATTTGTGGATTGAAAGCAAGAGGAGTGTTGATTGGCCAACGAGTGAACTGCAAAGGGATTTGAAAACAGGTGAGCCATCTCCTGAAGTGATGAAACATTGTTATAAGGTCATTTAGTTTCTGAAAATGAGAATTTCGCCGAAAAATGTTGATTGGCAAGAGATAGAACATCACAGGAAGGAAAGGAATCAGTTCACACATACTATGAAAGACTGTTGAAGGCGTTCAAACAATTCAGTGGTGTAGAAACGATTGAGAAAGAGAGCATTAATCATTTGGTGTTCAGATTTATTGAAGGGTTGAAACCAGAAGTAAGTCAGTCAAATGGTTAAGAATCACTTAATTTGCTGGAAAGCAAAGCCGATTGATGAGGTGTTGCAGTATGCTAAATACAGTAGTGGTGAAATTGAGTTGAAACAGAAAAGGCTGAAAGAGAAAGCGATGGTGATGCAGATTAAGGCTGCACAGACAGGACTGCAGGGAAATTTTCAACAGCTGCCACAGGGAAATGGTTTGTTTCAGAGTCAAGGTTGAGGCAGAGGTCGAGGTAGAATCATGATTCCAGTAGTCAATAGAAATGTGGATTTTAGTTCACTAGTGATGCAGGATGAGCAGCAAAGGCGAAAGGTGTTACCTTGTCAAATTTGCGGATTACTTGGATATTGGAAAAGACAGTGCCCAATGTTAAATAAGGGAGGAATGGTACAACAGACAAATGGTGTCAATTCATTTCAGAGCATGAGAGGACCTAGGATGGGAGGTCAAAGTCAGATTTTACAGAACAATGTGAATAATATGCTAGATCTCAGCCTTTACAGCCAATGCAACAGATGCAAAATGCACAACCTCAGGTAAAACAGGTACAAATGCCACAAATTCAGCAAATGCAGCCACAGGTGCAGATGGTGCCTGTACAGCAAATGTACGTGCCGAGACAGGTTCAAATGATAAAGAGCCCTATGGAGCAGCAACAAGTAATGCTTTCACAAGTGGTTACGACTCAGAGTAAGAAAAAAGGTGTAAAAACAGCTGAACAATTTTCTTTACACAGTGAGAATGAAATAAAAGCTCAATGGCCGTTGGATAGTTGAGATGAAGAGGAGAATATGATGGCTGCATCATTAGAAGTGGATCAGAGGGGTCCTTATGTGAAGTACATGGTCATGAGGTTAATTATCTGGTTGACACAGGAGCGACACGCTCAATAGTGAGAACTATAGAAGTTATAGATGTACCAGTTTCAGAAAGGACAGTGCAGATAGTAGGAGTTGCAAATAAACATTTGGTCAACACTCTTACAGAACCAGTTCTTGTGAAAATTGGGAATTTCAGAGACTACCATAGCTTTGTGTTTTGTGATTCTAGTCCAGTGTCATTGTTGGGTAGAGACTTACTGTGCAAGATAAATTGTTTGATTTTGTGTTCAATGAAAGGAATTAAAATTGAGACAAACAGTGATGAAGAAAGAGATTTGTCAGTGAGATGCGCCCTACAAGGGGAGGTCAGCAAATTGGAAAAGGAACTGAGAGTAATGGAAATAGCAGTGGCACGCAATGAGATACCCTACCCAGGACTGAAAGAAGCGCGTATAAAATACAATGAAACAGATACTCGTCTACGCCGTCATGATCACAAATATCACTTAATGCGCCTACAAACAGAGGGAGACCGATCGGGCAGGTTGCTGCTGTGGCTTCTGCGCGAGGACCGCCAGAGGTCCCCCATAGGGGCTATAAAGGTAGACACAGGCACATTGGTCACTACGCAAGTAGAAATAAATGGGGCGTTCAGGGACTACTACACAAACCTTTATACCAAACGCACAATATGCACAACGCAACAACTTGAGCCTTTTCTTGCAGGCTCACCCCTGGCTCAGCTGTCGCAGGCAGACAGGGAGACACAGGAGGCTCCTCTGTCCCTGGGGGAGCTGGACTTAGCTTTAGCGCAGATACCCAGGAGCAAAGCGCCAGGTACAGACGGCCTCCCAATGGAATACTACTCTACCTATTCATCACACTTGAGGCCACACCTGATGAAAGTATTCAAGGAGGCATGGGCAAATAAGATATTGCCTCCAACTCAGAGAGAGGCAATGATAGTGGTCCTCCCCAAGCAAGGGTGCGACCCCACTGATGTCAAATCCTACAGGCCACTCTCGCTCCTAAATTTAGACTGTAAAATGCTAGGGAAAATATTGGCTAACAGGATAGCTCCCATCATACACACTTTGATACACGATGACTAAAATGGATTAATCCCAAAACGCAATACTTTCCTAAACATCCGGAGATTGCTGAGCGTCATGGGAGACACCCCTCCAGATACACATGACGAGATGGTACTCTCATTAGACATTGAGAAGGCATTTGATACACTAGAGTGGGATTTTCTATGTGCTACCATGCAGCGCATGGGAATTGGCCCTAATTATATACGCTGGGTACAGACATTGTACACTAAACCACAAACCAGGGTGAAAACGGGAGGGGTTATATCCAATAGCTTCCCGATTACCAGAGGCACCAGGCAGGGATGCCCCCTTTCTCCCTTGTTATTTGCCATAGTGATGGAACCATTAGCGACCCGAATACGGGCATTGAAAGATAGATGGGGAATAATCAGAAATGGGCTATACCACGTTATATCACTGTATGCAGATGATGCTTTAATATATGTACGGAAAGGAAGCAAGGTGATACCCTCAGTAATACTGCTACTGACCGAATACAGAGGGATATCGGGTTTGGTGGTAAACTGGGAAAAATCGTGTGTGTACCCACTAACTAGATGGTCCCCATCAAGAAAAGAAAACGCATCTGTAGGACGCCTGAAGTGGTGCTTCGACATGTTTAAATATCTAGGGGTCTATATATACCACAAAACTGAGGATCTCAGAGATGGCAACCTGGGGAGAGCACTGGCTTCTATGAAGGTGTTGCTGCGCTTTTGGAATAAATTACCACTGTCACCCCTGGGCTGGGTGGCTATGGCGAACATGCTGATACTGCCTAGGCTACTATATTACTTTGCGGCATTGCCTATTACAGCCCCCAAGAGCTTTTTTCGGAATTTGAACGCAGTCCTACTACAGCTTATATGGGGTCGGGGGTAGGATGCGCGTGGCACTCTACGCTGCAGCGCTCAATCAGCGTAGGTGGGTTAGGCACCCCCAACTTCGAACACTACTACGCTGCAGCACAGCTACAGTGGATACTAAACTGGATTCACAGGCCCGCTCTGGCGGAATCCGAATGGCTGCTGGCGCGACTACAGGGAGAATCTCTGCTCACATGGCTAACAAATAAAACACTAAAAGGTGGGTCCGTCAATCCATTAATCAATCAATCAATCAATCAATCACATTTATAAAGCGCGCTACTCACCCATAAGGGTCTCAAGGCGCTGGGGGGGAGGGGGTCAGTGCTCGAAGAGCCAGGTCTTGAGCTGCCTTCTGAAGGGGAGGTGTTCGGGTATGGCGCGAAGGTGACTGGGCAGGGAGTTCCAGGTCTTCGCTGCCAGAAAAGAGAAGGATTTTCCTCCGGCGGTGGTTTTGCGGATGCGGGGAACGGCTGCCAAGGCCTGACCGGTGGAGCGCAGAGTGCGCGGAGGGATGTAGAAGGAGACGCGGGAGTTGATGAGTTTGGGTCCGAGGTTGTAGAGGGCTTTGTGTGCGTGGAGTGAAGGTGATCCTCTTTTTGACCGGGAGCCAGTGGAGTTTTCTCAGGTGTCCGGAGATGTGGTGGTGGCGAGGTATGTCCAGAATGAGTCGTGCTGCGGCGTTCTGGATCCGTTGAAGTTTCCTCTGCAGCTTGGTGGTGATGCCGGCGTACAGAGTGTTCCCGTAGTCCAGGCGGCTGGTGACGAGGGCGTGGGTGACGGTCTTCCTGGTGTCGATGGGGATCCAGCGGAAGATCTTGCAGAGCATGCGGAGGGTGTTGAAGCACGCTGAGGTCACCGAGTTGACCTGTCTGGTCATCGAGAGGGAGGAGTCCAGGATGAAGCCGAGGTTGCGTGCGTGGTTGGTCGGTTGGGGAGTGCTGCCTAGGGCGGGGGGCCACCAGGAGTCGTCCCATGCGGAGGGGGTAGGGCCGAGGATGAGGACCTCCGTTTTATCTGTGTTCAGTTTCAGTCGGCTGTCTGTCATCCAGGTCGCTACTTCCTTCATGCCGTCGTGCAGTCTGGTCCTTGCTGATGTGGGGTTGTTGGTGAGGGATAAGATGAGCTGGGTGTCGTCGGCGTAGGATATGATGTCGAGTCCGTGTTTGCGTGCGATGTTTGCCAGGGGGGTCATGTAGACGTTGAATAGGGTGGGGCTGAGGGAGGATCCTTGGGGTACGCCGCAGATGATCTCCGTGGCTGCGGATCTGAAGGGGGGGAGGCAGACTCTCTGGGTCCTTCCGGAGAGGAAGGAGATGACCCATTCCAGGGCCTTGCCTCTGATGCCGGCGCTGCAGAGGCGGTCTATCAGGGTGCGGTGGCAGACCGTGTCGAAGGCTGCAGAGAGATCCAGGAGAATGAGGGCCACGGTTTCACCCTTGTCGGTCAGGGCTCGGATGTCGTCCGTGGCTGCGATGAGGGCGGTTTCGGTGCTGGGGTTGGCCCTGAATCCGAACTGAGTGGAGTCGAGGGAGTCGGAGGTTTCCAGGGCGGCGGTGAGTTGAGCGTTGACGATTTTCTCAATCACTTTGGCGGGGAACGGTAGGAGGGAGATAGGCCGGAAGTTTTTGAGTTCGGTGGGGTCTGCTGTAGGTTTCTTTAAGAGGGCGTTGAGTTCTGCGTGTTTCCAGCTTTCAGGGAAGGTAGCAGTGGTGAGGGAGGCGTTGATGACGTCTCGGAGGTGGGGTGCGATGATGTTGTCGGCCTTGTTGTAAATGTGGTGAGGACAGGGGTCGGAGGGTGATCCCGAGTGGATCGAGTTCATGATGCGGGTGGTTTCCTCGGTGGTGGTAGGGTTCCAGGCGAGGATGGTGGAGATGTCGTTTGCGGCTTCCGGGGGCGGGTTCATGTTGGTGGTCGTGAAGCTGTTGTAGATGTCGGCAATCTTACGGTGGAAGAAGGTCGCGAGGGAGTCGCAGAGGTCCTGTGAGGGAGGGATGGGGTTGGTTTCTGCGTCCGGGTTGGAGAGCTCTTTGACGATGCCAAATAGTTCCTTGCTGTTGTGGGCGTTGTTGTCAAGTCTGTTCTGGTAGGCTGTTTTTCGTGCGGTGCGGAGGCGTTGGTGGTGTTGGCGGGTGGTGTCCTTGAGAGCTGTCAGGTTTTCCTCTGTTGGGTTGAGGCGCCATGTCTTCTCGCGGAGAAGGTTAATGGTGGTGGCACACTCATGCTGGCGAAGGTACATACAAAAAGGACACAAGGCACTCCCCTATTCGCCGCTCATCCCTCTGGAACAGATCCCTGGTTGGGCTGCGGCTAGATCGCACTCACTTACGACCTGGACGGAGGGCGGCAAACAGCTGGTAGGAGACTGCTATGAAGATGGGAAATTGATGACATTCGATTCGATACAAGCCCTTACAGCAGTAGGCCCAGGGCAATTCCTAGCTTACTATGCCATATGCCACTCAATCAAAAAGACTTGGGCGGCTGGAGACCGGGAGCCAGCGACCTCCCCCACACGGAAACAACCTGAACAACTACGTTTGAATTACTACTTGCTTAAACAACGAATCTTGAAGTACTACTGGGTCTTAACAACGAAGTTTTGAACAACTACTGGTTTAACAACGATTTTACCTTAACAACTAATGCTAGAACAACGAATTTTAAGGTAAGTGATTTATTTTTGGATGAATTTTAAGGTGAGTGTTGTGTTTTGTTTTTTATTTGTTTAGGGTTTAATTATTATATGTTTAATTTTTTAAAGTATATTGTGTAGATTAAGTCATGGATTATATGGGTTGTGGATGTTATGGGTGGGGTTTTGTATTAATACTCAGGTGTTTTTTTATATGTTGTAATTTATGTTGTGGGTTTAGGGGCGGGATATATGGAATGTAGGGGTTATGGGTGGGGAAGTGTATTAATACTCAGGTATTAATTTAAGTAATTGTGTATTTTTTATATGTTGTAATTTATGTTGTAGGTTTAGGGGTGGGATGTATGGTATGTAGGGGTTTTGGCTGGGGAAGTGTATTAATATGTAGGTATTAATTTAAGTATTTGTCTTTTTTATATGTTGTAATTTATGTTGTGGGTTTAGGGGCGGGATATATGGGATGTAGGGGTTATGGGTGGGAAAGTGTATTAATACTCAGGTATTAATTTTAGTTATTGTTTTTTCTTATATGTTGTAATTTATGTTGTGGGTTTAGGGGCGGGATATATGGCATGTAGGGGTTATGGGTGGGGAAGTGTATTAATACTCAGGTATTAATTTAAGTTATTGTGTTTTCTTATATTTTGCAATTTATGTTGGGGGTTTAGGTGTGGGATATAGGGGATGTAGGGGTTGTGGGTGGGGAAGTGTATTAATACTCAGGTATTAATTTAAGTACTTGTGTTTTTTTATATGTTGTAATTTATGTTGTAGGTTTAGGGGTGAGATGTATGGGATGTAGGGGTTTTGGTTGGGGAAGTGTATTAATACTCTGGTATTAATTTAAGTTATTGTGTTTTCTTATATGTTGTAATTTATGTTGGGGGTTTAGGGGTGGGATATATGGGATGTAGGGGTTATGGGTGGGGAAGTGTATTACTCAGGTATTAATTTAAGTTATTGTGTTTTCTTATATGTTGTAATTTATGTTGGGGGTTTAGGTGTGGGATATAGGGGATGTAGGGGTTGTGGGTGGGGTAAGTGTATTAATACTCAGGTATTAATTTAAGTACTTGTGTTTGTTTATATGTTGTAATTTATGTAGTGGGTTTAGGGGTGGGATATATGGGATGTAGGGGTTATGGGTGGGGAAGTGTATTAATACTCAGGTATTAATTTAAGTTATTGTGTTTTTTTATATGTTGTAATTTATTTTGTGGGTTTAGGGGTGGTATATGTGGGATGTAGGGGTTATGGGTGGGGAAGTGTATTAATAGTTAGGTATTAATTTAAGTCCTTGTGTTTTTTTATATGTTGTAATTGTTTTTGTGGGTTTTGGTGTGGGATATATGGGATGATGGAGTTATGGGTGGGGGAGTGTATAAATATTTGGGTATTAATTTAAGTAGTTGTATTTTATTAGTTTGGTATTATTTATTGTATTTAATTAATTGTATATTTAGAATTAGGGGTGGGATATGGTGGATGTAGGGTTTATGGTTGGGGTATTGTTTTTATGAATATGTATTTATTTATATGTTTGAGTTTTTTTTACTTTATGTTATTTTATTTTTTTGGGATGCAATTTGTTTTATTGGTGGATTATGATTTGGAGATGTATTGATAGTTTATATTTTTTATTATGGGTGAATTATATTTTTGTGTTATATTTTTAGGTTTTGTATTTTTTTTGGTTATTGAAGGTGTCAAAATAAATTAGTTTTAAAATAGTTATGTTTAAAAATGTATATTTGATTTGTTAATAGTATAGTAGTTGGTATAGTAGGTTTTGGAATATAATAATTATATATTTTTTTATTTTTAATGTTTATTAGATTAAAAAAATATATTGTGAATTTTTAATTAGTTTAAAATATTTTTTTATTTTTATTTTTATTATATTTTTTTTATGTTATGTAATTAATAGTCTTCATTTTTTTAAATTATTTTTTAGGATGTATAATTTTTTATATATATTCATTTGTTAGCATATTATTTCTAAAAATTAATTAGTTAAAACATTCTTTTTAGGTTATATATAGAATAGTTGTATTTTTTTTAGGTGTTAAAATTTTTTGCAATTGCAATAATGTTTTTTTCCATGCACATTAAATGAAACAAAAAAAAATGCCATTCATTTTTTTCAAAATATTTTTTATTTTGGTCAAAAGCAAATTTTAAAAAAGCAAAAACATTTTTTAAGTATTATTTGATTTTTACATATTTTTTGAAATTTTTTCATTATTTATTTATATTTCCTTATCTATTTTTAGTGTTATTTTCTTAATTTCCCTATTATAGTCTATGAGTGAAATAGTCCGTTTTCTATTTTGTAGTGGTCTTCCATGTTTACGTTGTTTGACGTCTTCTGTATTCAGTCGGAGGAGCTTCGCGGTCAAGATAGGACTGAAGCGGAGACCTCGTTCAGGTAAGTGGGATTATAACTTTTTTTATAGTATGTAGTCGGTATTTTTATTACAGAAATGGTTGTCGGAGGTAGTTACAAGGTAGGTAGTGGATTTTCGGTGTTAGTTATGTTTGTTATGTTTAATTATTTCTTTTCGTATAGTTTTGTATACGATAGTGGTTTCGTAAAAGTAAACAAATTTGTTTAGCAGTGTTATATCTTATAAATGCTTATACTGCTTTTGTTGTAGTTGGAAAGAATTGAATATATTTTTGAAAAAATTATTTTTGGGATTTTTGAGGGAGTCAGTTGTTTGTTTTATTAAAAAAATGTAGTTTTTTTAATAGGTTATGTGGTTATTTTTTTTGTGTTAGTAGTATCCTTTATATCGTTTTCATGTGTTTTTCTTGATAGTTAATATTTAATAAATGTTGTGGTTTTGGTTAGTATGTGATAATTTGTTTAACTTTTTTTTGGTAAAAAAAAAGTATATTTGGTATTTTACATTATTTAGATATATTTCCAATTTCCTGTTTAGTGAAGTATTATATTTTATATTTTGATTGTTATTATAGTATATAGAGTTGGTTTTTGTATCAAGATTTTAATCTGAATATTTTTGATTAGTTTTTGGATGATTAATGTTTTTTTTTCTTTTCTCAGTATGAGATGCTTCTTTCTATATTAATCAAGAAGATTTATTAACCATCATGTGTTTGGATAAAGGCATGAAAACTTCAAAGGTAGGAACAATATTTGTTGTGCAAATTTAGTGTAAAAATAATTTGAAAAATGCAAATTTAATTCATGTTGTTTTTTTTTTTTTTAGAACTGGCAAGTAATTGTTTAAGTAGGTTAGTTATTGTTAGTAATGTAGAATGTATGCTAGACTGTTGAGGTAGTCTGATGGTGTTATTGTATCAAATTGTTGTATTATTGCCAAAATTCTTTCGGTCATTATTTTGCTTCTTTTATTTGTGTGTGGATTCAGGCTACCTGACAGTGATTGAGCAAGTCTCATTTCTTGGAAACTTTGTTCCTTTTTCAAAATTTCCATGAAATGATACAGGTTTGGGTGGGGTTTACCTATTACTTTATTGAAGGCGTTGTGCCATCCTTCTATGGCATTATTAGTTTTTGCACCACCTTCTAAACAGGTTTGGTAGCAGTTCCACCATTCTATTGGAAATCTTGGCTTTCGTCTGCGACCAGATCTGTTTAGGTGTCCAATCCAGGTTTCTTCGAAGTAATTTAGTAAGGCTTCTAATGTTTCTTCATTTTGTGTATAATAGTTAGACTCTGTTATTGTGGTGTAATACTCATCTACTTTTGTAGGTGGTACAAAGTATAATGCTGTGAGTTTTTTTTAATTCAAATTGTAGTATGCAATCTGAGAAATATTCTCTACTTAGAGATGATTTTTGTATTCTTCGCCAATATGCTTGTGAAAAGTGGAAGAAGCATCCTTGAATTTGGGTTTGTGGATATATTTTTAGTATTGTATTGATCATTGATAATTCGAAATCTAGTATTATTTTTCTAGGTGTTTTATTTACTGTTTTGTTTTTGATTGTTGATAAAATTTCACTGTAAGTAGAGGAATGTTTATCAGGTAGTAATGCATACACTAGGGGGATTGTAGTGTTATTTTTTGTGGCATGTATGGTGTAAATTTGAGTGAATGGATGGGGTGTAGATTTAAAGGTTCCATCCATCATCCAAATTTCACTATTTTGTAGGTTTAGTAAGTTGGATGTTGTGCTGAATATTAGTATTCTTTTTTGAGGGTTTTCGTTGTCGTGGATGAGGAAATTTTCTTTGGAGAAGGTAATTGTTAGTTCTGAGGGGATGTTAATGTCTTCATAGGTTTGTGGTGTTATATGTTGGGGATTACTTGCCAGTTTTTCTCGTTGAAATATTCTCCTAAGGTTTGGTACAGAAGGCATGCTACCAGAAATCTGTATTGGAATATTTTGTACTACCTCCCTTATAACCTGTCCGCAGGAGTCATTGGAGGTATGTGCAATGTTTTTTATTTTTTGTATGTTTTCTCTTATTTCAATTTCTATTGCAGAGGCAGAGTGGTTGTGATCTGTTGTTTTAACAACGGTGTTTTCTAGAGTTTCAGCTCTGCCTCTACAATGTGAAGAGTAGAATTGTACACACCTCCAATGGCTCCTGAGGTTGACAACCTTGTCTCTGCAATAAAGATAACCTTCATACTTTAGTAGCTGGTTTCCGGTTCTTGAGGTTATGTAACTTGCTTCTCCTTGCGATGCCATTTGTGAAATATCTGTAAATAATATAAAAGAAACAGGTTAAAAGAAGTTTGCGTTTTTTTTATTAAATTTGTGGTGGATTTAGTTTACCACTTAGTAAGTTAATTAAAATATATAATGTATTCTATTTGTAATTATTTGGGGTTGGTGGTTGGGGGGGTGGGGTGTTTTTAGTTTTGGGGAGTGGGTGTGGGGTTAGGGGATTTTAGGTTTGGGGGTGGGGTTGGGGGTGTGGGGTGTTTTTGGTTTTGGGGAGTGGGTGTGGGGTCAGGGGATTTTAGGTTTTGGGGTGGGGTTG
The DNA here is from genome assembly GCF_031143425.1 of Pleurodeles waltl. Lineage (NCBI taxonomy): Eukaryota > Metazoa > Chordata > Amphibia > Caudata > Salamandridae > Pleurodeles > Pleurodeles waltl. The sequence goes on along the minus strand of NC_090446.1, from coordinate 162,362,628 downwards.
GGGGTGTGGGGTGTTTTTGGTTATGGGGAGTGGGTGTGGGGTAAGGGGATTTTAGGTTTTGGGGTGGGGTGGGGTTGGGGGTGTGGGGCGTTTTTGGTTTTAGGGAGTGGTTGTGGGGTTAGGGGATTTTAGGTTTTTGGGTGGGGTTGGGGGGTGGGGCGTTTTTGGTTTTGGGGAGTGGGTGTGGGGTAAGGGGATTTTAGGTTTTAGGGTGGGGTTATGGGTGTGGGACGTTTTTGGTTTTGGGGAGTGGTTGTGGGGTCAGGGGATTTTATGTTTTGGGGTTGGTGGTTGGGGGGGTGGGGCGTTTTTGGTTTTGGGGAGTGGGTGTGGGGTCAGGGGATTTTCGGTTTTTGGGTGGGTTTGGGGTGTGGGGCGTTTTTGGTTTTGGGGAGTGGGTATGGGGTAAGGGGATTTTAGGTTTTGGGGTGAGGTTGGGGGTGTGGGGCATTTTTGGTTTTGGGGAGTGGGTGTGGGGTCAGGGGATTTTAGGTTTTAGGGTGGGGTTGTGGGTGTGGGGCGTTTTTAGTTTTGGGGAGGGGGTGGGGGCTAGGGGTTTGTTTTGTTTTATTTAACTAGAGAATTTGGTTGTATGTGATAATGAAAATATTATACTTACTTTGAGGTTTTTTTCGTATTTTAGAAGTTATTTTTTTTAAATTGATTTCTTTAAATTTTTTAGCTTTTCTGGTGTTTTTTTGGCTTCTTTGAATCTGTAAGAAAGAAGAAAAAGTTTATTATTTAGTTTATTCTTTTGTTTTATTAATTATTTAGTTATTTTGATTTAGGAGTAATTTTTTTAGTAGGTTTCAAATTTGGTGAATAATATTTTGTTCTAGGTTAAATTTAATACGTGATTTTTCTCTTTTTTTAAAAATAATTTGTACTTTTAATATTTTATATATATATTTTAATTCTATTTTGGTATTCGTTATTTAACAATTTTTAAAATGCATTTGTTTATGGTTTAGTGAAATTGTTTTTGAATAATGGCAATGGTTTACCTTTGATGTTGAAGGTGTTGTGTTTATCTTTTTTGGTTAGATTCTTGATATTTATGCCTGTAGCAAAATAGTACGAAAGGTATGTTAATTATATATTATTTTAGCTGTGTTATAGGTTAGTAAATTTATTTACATTTATTTATTATGAATATTTTACCTTGTTATCTCAGTAGATGGCGGTATTGGATAAATTATATTTTGATTCTTTTCCGTAGTGATATGCTCGTCTTCTCTGTAAGTTGTTCGGTGTATTAATGGGTAGAAAATGGAGGTGGTTCGTATTTATATGTGTTTTTGTAACTATTGTTTTATTTGTAAATTGAATGTGTTTTGGATGTGTTTTTTTATTGCAAATTCGTTTGTGATGTTAGATTTATATAATTGTGGAGTGTATTTGTTTTGTAGTTTGCATTTTTTTTAAAGTTCGTTTTCGTGTGTTTAGTAGAGAAAGTACTTCCTGGGTCATGTCGAAAGTGTTGTAGGACTATCGTTTTATGTGGTTTTTTTTTTTAGTGTTGTGTTTGTTTTATAATTATTTAAGTATTATTTAATTTATTTTAAAACGGTGTTTATATGTTTTGGATTTTTGTGATATTTTGTGTTTTTGTATGTAGAAAATATATAGTTATTTTCGTTTTTGTTTAATTTTTACGTAGTAATGTAGTGGTTTTAATATTTTATTTATTAATCGTTATTGTTTAGTTGTGGTATTAATTATTAATATTGGAGTTCGTTTTAAATATATTCGGTGTTTAGGCGTTTTCGGTGTTGGATAGTATTTGGGTATTCGTTGTTTAGCTAGTCATTTGTTTGGGCAGTAGTTCTTTTAGGATACGTTGTTTCAGTATTCGTTGTTTGGGTAGTAGTTTGTTTGGTTACTAGTTATTTGGGGAGTTGTTATTTAGGTAATTTATTATTTGGGTAGTCGTTGTTTAGGTAGTAGTTATTTGTGGAGTCGTTGTTTAGGTAGTCGTCGTTTACATAGTAGTCGTTTCATGGAAGATTCGTGATTTAGTGGTTTTCGTAGTCGTTAAATAGGTGTTCGTTGTTAAGGAATAATTTAGTTAATGTTTTTTTCCGTTGTTTAGGCATCGTTGTAAAATAATTTGTTTTATATGTTTTTTCGGTGTTGGGAAGTCGTTGTTTAAGTAGTAGTTGTTTAGGTAGTAGTGGTTTAGTGTCATATTCCCCCCACACTACACCACATGCTGCAATACGACGATCAAATAAAAGTAGTGAGAAACCTATACAAAATCCTGAATAAGTCCCCTGAACCTAACTTGGAGCAAGTAAGGGATAGATGGAACACTGTTCTGCCAGACCCGATCCCCCAAGAGGACTCGACGAAGGTCCTATACCACACAAGAGGGTGTCAAGAAACCCCAGATTTCGCTACACAAAATTCAATTACACACACCAAACATATTTATCACCAGCCAGGATCAAACGCATGTTCCCGGGATCAGATCCAACTTGTCCCAGATGTAATGCCCCACTGGCACATTTCTACCACATGGTCTGGGAGTGTCCTCAGGTACAAAAGGAGTGGAATGGAGTGGTGGGAGCAATAACAGAACTGACGGGTATTGCATTGACAGTTGATCCTAAATCCTGTCTATTAGGGTTGAGGACGAGAGAAAAGAAACACAGACATCTACATAAGTTCGTAGACCTAGCCTATGTGATGTATAAAAGATTGATAGCCATGAATTGGAAAGCACCCAAATCGCCTGACCTGAAAACTTGGCACACCCTGACACTGCGCTGGACCCGAACAGAACATCAGGTATTAAGGAAACTGGCGCGGGAGGGCCAACAACACACAGGATGTGAAGCCTGGGAAACATTAGTAGCTAGATTAGAGGCTAAAAACGACGAGAGACCACCATGAACAGGGGAATGGTACAGTCTTAGACACAATTATATAGTACCTGACTACTTCTAATACATTAAAGTAATCGGGAGAGACATACCACACTAGATTAGCATACACTCACTCTTACGCCCCACAGCTGCTGCTACCCGCGTCAGCCAACAAGTGATGAGCAAATATCCAGATCATGCACAACAAACACAAATCCAGCACACACCATAAATAGGCACCAGTCCGGCATCCCCTACCACTCCAAACAAAGCAAACTCCAGCAGGGTTCAGCGCAACCAAGCAGCTAAGCGAGGGGCCACAAAACACCAAATATAAGACTTTTCAGCCGGACATAGCAGATAAATATATTGGATGTCATAACAAGACCTACGTTGTGTTTAGTTTTGTTTTTGATTGAATAAAATGTTTTATCAGATCAACCAAATTCTGCCAATGTAAGCACAAAGATATTGTATTCAGATCTGTAACGAAAATTTAATAAAAATATTTAAAAAAATAAAAAGGAGATTTGTCAGTTGATGATGAGAAAAAGGAGATGTCCTGGGAATTTGCTTTGTTGAATATCGATGATCAGATAGATGAAAACGAGCAGGCAAATAAGGATTACAATTTCTGTAGATTTAATTAATTTCTTTCCAGTTTTTTAAAAGAAAGATCTACCGATCGATTTGCAGGAAAGAGTTAAGTCAAAGGTTTGGGACTTTTCAGGTAAAGATATTGGCTTGATTAAAGGAGTCAAAGAGGTAAAAGTGGCAGTGAAAGAGAATGGAGTGTTTCCACAGACTGCACAATACCCAATGACAAATGAGGTAATTGAAGGAATAAGACCTTTGATAGAACAAGATCTGGAACAGCGAGTTTTGAAAGAAGTGATGAGCAGGCCGTGTAATTCACCGATAATGGTTTTAAAAGTCATCTTGTTCAGGATTTGAGGAAAATAAATGACATTGTGGTGAAGTGTTGTCCAATTGTGCCAAATCCAACAGTGATAATGTTTCAGATTCCATGTGATGCAGAATGGTTCACAGTAATTGATTTGTGCTAAGCATTCTTTTCAGTACCTCTACATGAGGACAGCAGATAATTCTTTTGTTTCAAATTTCTGATCAGAGTCTAATGCTGGTATAGAATTCCTCAAGGGTTTTCAGAATCGCCATTGATTTTCAATCAAATTTTGAAAAAGAACCTGGAGTCATTGGTAATGCCTTACCAATCTACATTAGTACAGTATGTTGATGATATGCTGATTGCATCAAAGACAAAGGAAGGTTGTAGACAGGATTCTATTGCATTGTTGAACTTTCTGGGAGGCAATGGTCATAAAGTATCTCCTGCTAAATTGCAGTACTGTCAGCAAGAGGTGAAATATTTGGGACATTTGATTGAGAAAGGGTCGAGGAGAATTTCAAGAGAAAGAGTAGCAGCAATAATGAAAATGAAAATACCTAATTCACAGAAAGAGTTAAGGATGTTTCTGGGAATGGTAGGATATTGTCGCCAGTGGATTCAAAAGTTTTCAGCGATTTCAAACCCACTGCAGAGATTGACACATAAGGATGTTACAGATCCCATAATGATGGATGAAGAATGCATGAGAGCACTTACTGAACTGAGAGAGAGTTTGTGTCAAGCACCAGCCTTAGGTATGCCTGATTACACAAAACCTTTCTTGTTTTGTCATAAGAGAGATGGATGTTCTTTGTCTGTCTTGACACAAACACATGGTGGTGTCAATCATCCAGTAGCATATTTTTCAGCTACTTTGGATAATGTAGCAGCAGCCGTTCCCCGGATGCTTACGAGCAGTTGCAGCAGTTGAACAGAGTATAACTCAAAGTGAAAACATTGTGATGGGTTATCCTCTGACAATAAGACACAATATCTGACAAATGCAAGGTTGACCCGATACAAGACAGTGATTCTGGGAGCACCAAATGTAACGATCAAAAGATGCACAGTGCTTAACCCAGCAACTTTGTTACCAAATGAAGGGGAAGATCTAAATAGAATAGACGATGTTGAACATGATCGTTTGGAGGTGACAGAACTATGTACCAAGCCAAAAGATGGCATTAAAGACACTTGTTTGGAAGACAACGATCAAATTCTCTTTGTCGATGGTTCTTGTTTAAGAGATAACAGGGGTGCTTTCAGAGCAGGACATGTGGTGTGTACAGTCACTGGCATACTGGAAGCTTCATGGCTTAAAGGGGTAATTTCTGCACAAGTAGCAGAATTGGTGGCTCTTACTAGAGTATACCTATTATCAGACCAGATGAGAGTAACAATCTATATTGATAGTCAGTATGGATTTGGTATTGTACACGATTTTGGGCAAATCTGGTCACAAACAGGATTCCTGACTTCTTCAGTTATACCTGTGAGAAATGGAAAAAGAATACATGAGCTGTTACAAGCTGTGCAAAAGCCTGAGAAAATTGCTGTGGTCAAATGCAGTGCACACCAGAGAGGAAAAGATTATGTAACATTGGGACATGCTTATGCAGACCAGGTAGCAACATTTAGTGCTCTGAACGTGATTTAATTCAAAGGATATTGGGAATTGATGCATGAAAATAATGAGATGTATGGAAATTTCACAATGCAAATAGTTGAGACATTAGATGAGTTGAAAGCCATACAGAACCATGTTCCAGAAGAGGGATTGAATAAAAAATTGTTGTATTCAAAGAGAAGATGAAATTTGGGTGACAGTAGAAGGGAAAGTCATCTTGCCAAATAGTTTGTTGACACAAATGGTTAGATACTATCATGGTCAAACACACATATGGAAAGATGCAAAGATCAGGAGTTTTATACAGTTTTGGTACAATCTGAAATTTAGACAAGTGGCGGAGCTGGTTTGCCATAGGTGCATAATTTGTCAGCAGATGAAAGTCGGCAAAACAACAATTGTCAACATAGGACACATAGGTATGGCAGGAGGTCCATTCAGTAGAATGCAAATGGATTTCATTGAGATGCCTGCATGTGCTTGTTTGAAATGTGTGTTGGTGATTGTGTGCATTTTCAGTCACTGGATTGAGGCATATCGAACAAGGATAAATGACAGTCGTACAGTAGCTAAATTGCTTTTATAAGATCTAATTCCACGCTTTGGTTTTCAGGTTTCAATTGAATCCGATAGGGGAACACACTTCAATAATGAGGTGATAAAATTGCTTTTTTCCACATTAAACATTCAACAGAGACTACATTGTAGTTATCGCCCAGAAGCCTCAGGTCGCGTAGAGCAAATGAATGGAACATTAAAATCTTGATTAGCAAAAGTGTGCGCATCGACAAATTTAAAATGGCCAGATGCTTTACCACTAGTGCTAATGTCAATGAGAAGCACTCTTGATAACAAGACTGGGTTGTCTCCACATGAGATTTTGATGGGGAGAGCGATGCGATTAACCAAATAAAGAACAGGGTCCCTTAATCAATATGGAGAGAGATCAAGGGAAATATACCAAAGGTACAGAGCGTCTCTCTCCTAGATCCTACAAAACGGAAAAACTTCTCTAAAAAAATAAACAGCCTAAAATATCATAACATAAATTTATTCAAAATAATCAAAAATATCAAACCTCATATCTATATAGAAATTATTCTTATGTACAAAAAAAACCCTATATACATAGATCAACACCACATAAGACTAAGACAGAAAAGACCAAACCACAAACAATGACGACATAGACCACAAATACATGTCACATAACATTTCAATACAAACATTAAGACAAAAAAGCGACACAAATCCCACGTATCATACACCAAATATATGATCATTTAAGACATGACACATATTTCAAACATTACAAAAAGACCAAGAATTACAAATATACACAAATTCATATGTATGCTTCCAATATTCAATAACTTGTTTCGCTGGTAATAGTTTTTCAATATTTCGCTGACTTAGTTCAATCACATGTATCCTGCGTATGAAAGACCTTTCCAACTCTCTCTCTCACTTGAACATAGTTCACATCCAAATGGATTCCAAAGTATTGTTCCTTTATCAAATATCACATCCAATTTGGTAGTAAACCATCCAACTCGCCATCAAGTGTCGCATCCAATTTGATAATAGACCATCCAACTCGCTGACGCGCATTTCGGTGGACTTGCACAAACAATTTATCCAACTTAATTGACTCCACCTTCCTCAGGGCATTTGATTCACACTGAAACCTGGGGTCTTCTCTGTCGCTGAATATCTAATACAACTTAATATGGGTGTATCAGTTACACAATCCCTATAACACCAAACATTTAATTAAAATGACTCTGTTCACACCCACAGCCAACATCGAAAAAAGTGTCAAAAGGAAACCTCAGAGCGCCAGGTAACAAATAAACAAACAAACTCAAGATTTTCATGAAAGACATTTAAAAAAAAAAAACACCCAGTGAAAAAAAAGAAACAAAAACAAATAAAAACAACCTGCACACTGGCAGAGTACCATATGCAACTTCTTACTGTGGCCAACTAACACGAGGAGACACAGCTAGTCACTCAATCCTCCATTCGACATGCTGTTGACTGCTACAACAAAAAAACATAAAATTTCTAAAGGATATAGTCCTAACTTCACTCCAACGTATACATAACTCGCTTAGCTAATCCGCCCGGTGCCCCGGCAAGCCACTTACCTCTCATTGTAGAAAAATGGGGTAGTTCAACTCTACAGTTTCAATCGGCTCGCATCAAATGAGCCCTTCGTATTGCCCGATTATTTAAAGCTGCCGTCAGAGTGCAGCCGGCTGAAATGTTTATGAAAAGAGAAAACAGACCACAACGGCCCATTCCCTTTCAGCCTCAGCGCGGCGGTCATCTTGAAATGGTAAAAAGTGCCTAACATGCCCCAAACAATATTAAACATAAACAGACAGCTTCAAAGTAATGCCCTAAAGTTCTCATTTTGGACTCATATAGCACAAATTGAAGACCAATGTAGACACATAAAAAAGCATGTAAACCAAACAAAGCAGAAAAAACTCATTACTATAAGATTGCCAGCAATGCCTGCAAATGCACTTGTGAATATTACAGATGATATGGTGCTAGATTACTGCAAAGGTCTGGCTGATGTGGTCCTGTCTTTCTCTCATCAGGTGGAAGCCGCACCAATATAACAAACGCAAGGTCAAGGCCACAGTTTGAGAACTGGAGACTGGGTGCTTATATGAAAGCACGTAAGAAAGTCTTGCCTGGAACCACAGTGGAAGGGACCTTATCAAATTCTGCTCACTACGACAACAGCTGTGAAGTGTGCGGATTTGCCGAATTGGGTGAATGCGAGCCATACGAGAAAAGTGCATGATCCAACGGAAAGAGAAGAGGAACTGTTGAGATTACCAACAGTTGAAAACAGTGGGAACAAAGAGAAAGAAAGAGAGCAGAATGTTGAAAATGACAGAGATGTGCCTATTCCTATAACAGACGAGAAAGAGCAAAATACTGAAGAAGTTGAGCAGTCTGTAAAAATAGTAGAAAAGTCAGTCCAAGAAGAAGAGAAAAAGACTGATTTCAATCTGAGGAGGGTGTCCTCAAGCAAGAGTGAATCACAAGAATCACTAGAAGAAAGATCTGCTCAGAGGAGGGTGTCCTCAGAAGCAGGTGGTTTGACATACCAAACTGAAGTAAGATCAGTCCCCATTGGGAAAGGAATTGAGGGTAGTCCCACCCAAGTGGATTATACTCTTCTTGAACCAGTTGTGGGAACGTCAGAAGGAAAAGGTCCAAAGGCAAGTGAAGACTCAACATTGAGAAGCTGATTGACGAAAAAGACGTTAAAAGGAGACAATTGGCCAGAGAAAGCTTCAAAGAGTGGAAGGGTTAATGTAGTTCCACCGATTCAAGAGGAAAAATAATTGAATGAAGGAGAACATACCAGTGGAGAAGAAAGTGAAAGTGGCAGAAGACCGAAAAGAAAGAGAGTTGCAAGCAAGAGATATGCAGGACCTGAATGGGTGTACTTAAATACAAATGATTGGCAGGAATGATTGGCAGGAAAAAAAATTGAGCTAATGTTTTGACAAAGATATTGAAAATTATTACTGTGGCACATGAAGATTGCAAGAAAAGACATTGGGAAATTAAATGAAAACTTGTGCTTAAAAGTTCGTACTCAAGAGACAAATAATAATAATTACTGGATTAGACAAATAAATAACTGGATTTGACAAGCTGCTATACTGAAATCGACAAGGAGACTGTCCAATAGTGATTGAATTATTGAAAAAAAGAGAAACATTTTTAGGAGGGATTTTTGAGTTTGAGTTTTGTTTTGAGTTTTTGAATTTTTGAATATATATATATTTTTTTTGAATATAGAAAATGTGAGCAAGTCACATAACCAAAACAGCAGGATTAGTTGTTGTAAAGTGTCAAGTATTTGATTGGCAGTAGTGAGTGTGTTAAAATGTTTATTGTTATTTGCAGGGGTGTCTGTTTTTGAGATGGATGGAGCCAAACAGTCTACTAAGATTGATAGTTCTTTAGATTTGACTGATAGGTCACTATCGAAAGATACATTTAGAATAGATGTCAAACACTTACACGAAGAGCAAGAGCTTTCTTCTAATGTTTTCTACCGCTTATTGCATGAGTATGTTGAGGTGATGAAGGCGAAAGATTGTTATGTATGTACACAGATTCTGACTTCAGTGGAAGGAGGAACTACTTATGGTAGCCTGCCTGTAACCTACGCTATAAGTTGTAGTCTTTTGCTAACGCTTTTCTATAATCAACAATATATTCAGTATTTCTATCCAAACTATGACATGGTATTGTCATTTTTGCCTGTCATAGGTTATTTGAATAGAATAGCTAAAGAAAATAACATAGTTATTATGAGAGATTTCTTTGAGCCTACTTTTGGAACAGCTTTTGTTCATTGAAATAATTTAACCTGTTTACTAACACTTGTAGAAAATAAATTCTTAGATAACACAGAAGATAGAAGAAGAGAAATAAAGGCAAAGATAGATAAGGGAATAATACGTAGAAGACCTGTAGTTGATTATGCTTATACTGACATTACTAAACAAGGAAAACTAACAATGGATGCTGAACATGTAGGAAGACTTGTATATATAGTCCTTGGAGTAAGAATGTTAGAGTGTTTGTTGGAAAAAGTGAGTGTGGACATGTTTTTATGTTTAGGAGTAAGTGGGATTTTATGATGAATGGACAGGATCCCCCAGTACCTGGGATCTATTATATTTGTGGGAGGAATGCATATTACCATCTTCCTAGAGGATGGTATGGAACATGTTATTCGGGAATAGTCTTTCCAAAAATCTATCAGGTGGAAGACTTAAGTAAGTATACTGCCATTTGATAAAGTTTGTTTTGACCAATGACTTTGTGTTTCACCACTGCGCATATAGGTTGCTCCATGTTTACCAGTAGCACATGGTATGTTTTGTTCAGTTTAGCCGCCTATGGGCTTTGACATTGCATTAGTCATTACATTCTGTATTCTGCCTATTGGCTTTGACATGGCATTAGCCATTACTTTCTGTATTCAGTTTAGCCGCCTATGGGCTTTGACATTGCATTAGCCATTACATTCTGTATTCTGCCTATTGGCTTTGACATGCTGTATCCAGTCTAGCCGCCTATTGGCTTTGACATTGCATGCCTATTGACTTTGACATGATGTATTCAGTTTAGCTGCCTATTGACTTTGACATGCTATTAGATATTCTGCCTATTGGCTTTGACATGATATTATACATTACACTTTGTATTCAGCTCCGCTGCCTATTGGCTTTGACATGATATTATACATTGCATTTTGTATTCAGCTCAGCTGCCTATGGGCTTTGACATGATATAAGACATTGCATTTTGTATTCAGCTTAGATGCCTATTGGCTTTGACATGACACTAGACATTGCATTTGATATTTAGGTTAGCTGCCTATTGCCTTTAACATGACATTGCATTTGATATTTAGGTTAGCTGCCCATTGCCTTTAACGTGGAGTTAGACATTGCAGTTGAGAATCCAAGCTGTATTTTTCCAAGCTGTGTTTTTGCACAAGATGAACCAAGATGTTTTTCTCACAGTAGACTAGACATGATAAGAGAGAGTACATGGGTGTTGTTTTTTCTTCGCTTGAGCTTGGGAACAGGAGTAGTCTTGGAGACCTGGCCAGTCTCCAAAAGGCTTGCTCAGTTTCCCAGGTCTGAGAGGAGGGGGCACACCTTTGTAACGAATGTAACAGGCTGCAGAGAGTCAGATTCGAATCTGCCGGACCTCGTGCTGGAGCTTGGCGCCAGCTGCCAGCAATCCCGTGTGGGTAGATGAATCTCTCTTTCTCGCGGCTGATAGGGGTCATCAGCTTGCAGACCTTAGAAAGATGAAGCTGTAAATAATTCCCACACGGTGAAGTATTTGTTTTGCTTTGCATTCAATATCTTATAAATATAACCTGCTGTGTATATTGCAAACTGATATATTTTGTTTGATTAACGCGGACTTGAAAGCTACTAATTCGTCATACATAAAATATTGTGGTTGGGGAAGAATTAACAACAATAAAAGTCTTCTTTGACCTCATAAGTGCATTTCTGTTGTGTTATGTTAGTGCTTAGAAACTAAATAAGAGGAAAGCACTACAATTGGTACCTGGAGTCGTGGGGTCGGTCATTAAGAGGTGATTAAGAAGGGGTTTGACGAGTTAGTAGATTTCTAAGTGCACACTTTAAAAGTGTAATTGTTTTTTTGTTGTTTGGAGAGTTACAGAAATTGTTTTTTGTTGTTTGGAGAATCACAGTAGCACGGCAGACCATGTCATGTGTTGTTAAACTGCCTGATGGTGCTACGAAAAACTGTGAATTGTTTGTTGTTTGGAGAATCACAGTAGCACGGCAGACCATGTCATGTGTTGTTAAACTGCCTGATGGTGCTAAGAAAAACTGTGAATTGTTTTCTGTTTGGGGAATTACAGAAGAAAATGCATGTGTAGAAAACGTGTGTTTTGGAAGTAATGATGACAGAAAGGTCTGGATACCTTTATCTGCTTAAAGAGAAATGCAGGAGAAATGTAGGCAGTTGGAACATGAAAATAGGAATTTACGTGAGCAAATTAGCCCGACTGAAAGTTATAAAAGGGCTGTTTTTGAAGAATCTTTCTTGTCCCATTCCAGTAATGAGGGGGTTAAGACAGCTCCGAGCTGCACTGAGTTTTCGTGTGAGCCAGGGTTTTTGGCAGACAAAATGCATTCCTTAACTGATAACACGGACGAGAGAGACCAGAATGTGATTTACGAGTTACCGTTGCAAAATGGCCAAGTAAAACGAAAGATTTTAGAGCAAGAGCCGACTTTCATTAGCTTGTTTGATTTTTGGAAAAAGAATAGCTCTCATTTGAGTGAAATCCTAACACTTTTGTATATGGTCACTGTGAAAAATTATATGCAGCTGCGCGCTTGTGATTTGGCAAATGAAATAATGCAGACTTTAGGTTTTTGCGCAGTGCAAGAAGGAAATACTTATGTACATTTAAATCAATAACAAGGAAAGAAAATAGTGCCCCTAGCTAGAATCATACAATGGATCTGGTACTTGCAAGACAGGGCTAGAGTACCACAGGTAAAAGAGTTACCAATGAAGTTGAGTGCACCATTTGAATTCGTGTCCACTGAAGATAAAAAGCATGTTTGTTTTACTAATGATTCATTGACCGAAATGTTGTTTTCTGGCACCGTAGAAGGAACAGCGTTGTATAATGTGTGTCAGATTTTAAAGCAAGAGCTACGTGAGATGTGTCATTTTTACGCTGATTTTTGGTTCATTGTTAATGTTTTAGCACCTAACTGGTTCAATTACCTTGCAGATGTTAATGAGAAAAATTCAGAGAGAGAAGTGTACACCCAGAATTCTGCCTTAGTGGGGATGGCTAAGTGGGTGCCCCAGAAATGTGAACAGCTGAGAGAAAAAGCCACTTACAGGTGGGCAGAGATGAGAGAGCTGCACATTCCCCTAGATTTGATAAAAACTGTGCAGCACGCACAAAAGCAATCTGTCATGCAAGCAGTCACAGAGCAGTTGGGGAGAGGAAAGTTACCAGGACAGAAATGGCAAATTGATCAGGTTCTAGGGAAAGAGATTGCTGCAAATTACCAAGGAAAAATCGAAATTATGCTGATACCTAGAAAAGAATCTGATTTATTCATACAAATTGGAGACAGAATGGCCCAAATTGACAAAAATGCAGTGAATGGAGGTTTGGTAAAGAAGGAGTCTGCCCCAGCCCTTCTGACAGTGCAAGAAAAGGGAAGCTGTGGCGCAGCAGATAAAAACCTCAGTGCTGATGTGTGGGCTGAAGCCCTAAGTGACCCTCCAGAACCTGCAGTGAATATAACAAAGGGCCCCAAAAACGTCCTGCTGATCATAAAACAGGGAAAGAAAGAGGAAGGGTGCAGTTTAAATGAAAAATGTTATTTGCAAGAAAAGTCATACTTGTTTCTTTTGCAGATCCTACCACGTTTCGCCACTGTCCCTGAGTGTGCTGTGTGGTCCCCCTTCCGGTGTGTGCGTGTGGGGTCGGGGAAGGGACCGAACCCCCAACCTGAACCTGGTTGAGTAAAGTGCCAGCACCATGGATCCATTTTGCGCAAACTGCGCCTTCAGTTCAAGTTCAACTTGTTTGATTGTATTCTTCCACTGTAACTAAGCTGTGATTTTTTTTTTTTTCCCTCTCTTATGGAACTCTGACTTTTGCTTATCTTCCAGCAAACCTTTCAGGTGGACCGTGCACCTTTACATGAGCAGAACTCATGCCACATCAAATTGCTAACACTGTTGAATTAGAGACTCACTCAGAGTATAAAAAAAAATTGCTCAGTCTTTTCTATGTAGATGTATCTGATGTGAAAGGTTATGAAATCAATGTGTTAATTCACTTCTATTGCTTTACAGGGATTGCTTTGATCATTCTGATAATGTTTTTTTGTTTGTGCTGATGTTTTTTGTTTTTGTTTGAAACAGGAGATATGTGAAACAAAAATTCAGTGGTCAAAGGGCGGAATGTACTGCCATTTGATAAAGTTTGTTTTGACCAATGACTTTGTGTTTCACCACTGCGCATATTAGTTGCTCAATGTTTACCAGTAGCACATGGTATGTTTTGTTCAGTTTAGCCGCCTATGGGCTTTGACATTGCATTAGTCATTACATTCTGTATTCTGCCTATTGGCTTTGACATGGCATTAGCCATTACTTTCTGTATTCAGTTTAGCCGCCTATGGGCTTTGACATTGCATTAGCCATTACATTCTGTATTCTGCCTATTGGCTTTGACATGCTGTATCCAGTCTAGCCGCCTATTGGCTTTGACATTGCATGCCTATTGACTTTGACATGATGTATTCAGTTTAGCTGCCTATTGACTTTGACATGCTATTAGATATTCTGCCTATTGGCTTTGACATGATATTATACATTACACTTTGTATTCAGCTCCGCTGCCTATTGGCTTTGACATGATATTATACATTGCATTTTGTATTCAGCTCAGCTGCCTATGGGCTTTGACATGATATAAGACATTGCATTTTGTATTCAGCTTAGATGCCTATTGGCTTTGACATGACACTAGACATTGCATTTGATATTTAGGTTAGCTGCCTATTGCCTTTAACATGACATTGCATTTGATATTTAGGTTAGCTGCCCATTGCCTTTAACGTGGAGTTAGACATTGCAGTTGAGAATCCAAGCTGTATTTTTCCAAGCTGTGTTTTTGCACAAGATGAACCAAGATGTTTTTCTCACAGTAGACTAGACATGATAAGAGAGAGTACATGGGTGTTGTTTTTTCTTCGCTTGAGCTTGGGAACAGGAGTAGTCTTGGAGACCTGGCCAGTCTCCAAAAGGCTTGCTCAGTTTCCCAGGTCTGAGAGGAGGGGGCACACCTTTGTAACGAATGTAACAGGCTGCAGAGAGTCAGATTCGAATCTGCCGGACCTCGTGCTGGAGCTTGGCGCCAGCTGCCAGCAATCCCATGTGGGTAGATGAATCTCTCTTTCTCGCGGCTGACAGGGGTCATCAGCTTGCAGACCTTAGAAAGATGAAGCTGTAAATAATTCCCACACGGTGAAGTATTTGTTTTGCTTTGCATTCAATATCTTATAAATATAACCTGCTGTGTATATTGCAAACTGATATATTTTGTTTGATTAACGCGGACTTGAAAGCTACTAATTCGTCATACATAAAATATTGTGGTTGGGGAAGAATTAACAACAATAAAAGTCTTCTTTGACCTCAGAAGTGCATTTCTGTTGTGTTATGTTAGTGCTTAGAAACTAAATAAGAGGAAAGCACTACAGTAAGATTCCTGAAACAATGAAATTTCAAACAAGACACAAGTGACAATCAATTTCTAGCATTGTGGGAGATATTTTTTGGGCTATAATTCCCTCAGTGGGAGTAGTCTTGAATTCAATCTAAATACAGACATTATCTACAACAGTAGATAACATGTTGACAAGATATTCTGGAGCTATCATCCTTCAAGATACAGAATTGGCTGCTACAAGAGCTATGGCCATCTTGCGTTAGACATTCTTTTGGTGAAAGAGGGAAGAGTTTGTAAATTACTTGGTTCAAATCACTGTTGTTCATTCATAACAGATAATTCAGGTAAAGTTAAAAAGCTGATTGCAAATGTAACTAATACTAATAGAGAAGATTTAAAAGAACTAACAGAAACTACAGTTTTGGAAAAGGCTGGCAAAGGGATTAAAGCTGTGGGAAATTGGTTTAGCAATGTGGGGAGAAATATTATTTTGACAATGACAAAATGGGTGTCAATAATTGTACTTTGTCTACTTCGAATTTAGGGAACATATAATGATAAAATGTTTTAAGAGGAGAAAATTGGAAAAGAATAGAAGAAATGTTGAGATTCAAATGAATAAATTCTACAGAGAAAATAAAAGGAAAAAGAAAAATAATGAGAGAATAAAGGAAACAAAGTTTTGAAATTGCTGATAATAAATTAATTTATTATAGATTGATGTGGTGACACAAATAGTCATCAGAGGAGGGACTGTGAGAGTATGAATTTTCTAATATGTTTATTAATGATTTTGGTGTAACTAAACGTGTAATGAATTAACGTGTAAAACGGGTGACTTTTGAAAATGGTTGCCACAGTTTGTTTTCTGTTCCTAATTGAGTAGAACTTTAACTAAATGTTGTTGTGCATTGGGAGCTTTCATAGACATGTCCACAGCTACCCCTAGTGGGTTGCTGCATTATGTCTTACAAGGTCATGTTTTAACCGAGTATTGCATAAGTTGAATGTTCTATTCTTTGAGAATGTTACTAATACTTGGATTTTCCTTGAGGATGGAAGTGAAGCCGATACAGTAAAAGTTTCTTCCTAAGAAGAGGTGTTTGGGAGGCGATAAAACAATGGCGCTACAGACGAGACGAAAGAGGAAAATATATTGTTTAAAAAAAAATCTAGTTAGTGTAGAATTGTCATATTTTAGGTTATCAATGTAGTTGTTGATTGGTTGAAGCATAACCACCCCATAGACTGGCCAATTATAAGCTTTTTAGAGATTAGTATAACAATCTGTAGAGAGATGCTGGAGGGAGACTTCACATTAGAGGAGATGATGACCAGAGTTTAGATGAGTAGACTCGGAGAGTCAGAGATCTACCAGAGAGAAAGAGAGAGATTCCAGTGTTCCTGTAGCAGTGTGGGTTTAGCTATTTGTTATCCAAATTTTCTGAAAACATAACTGATGGTGTCCCCTGGCTGAAGTAAACTGCTTGTTGCTACTACTGCTGATATCGGAAATGTATGTCATTGTAATGTTATATATGACACTTTTGTTTCCAAGTACCAGCTGCAACTTATGAATTGAATGCTGCATATTAATCATATATTTTTATTAACCCAAGTTAAAGAGATTTTCTAAATTTGTGTTACTAAATTATTTTCACATGAAGCCCAACATGTTGATGCTAATTCGTGGTTAGTGAGGGAATTGATTTGAATTGATCATGACTTATATTGACATCTTTTTAGTATTGTACTAATGTATACTTTACCATTATTACCTGTTCTGGTACTATTAACAAGTGTAATTCTCTTGGAGATTATTTGTTTGGTTGTTCTAATCAAATTGAGATATATAAGACGTTCTAATCAACCATTATTAGTTCTATATGCTTACCATTTGTATTTGAGAGTTATTTTCAGAACATTAGCATTGTTAATTTAGGGAAATAAATTTTAGAATTATTTTTTAATAAACTGGTGTGGTTATTGATTGAGGTTCAATATTTTGACTGTGTTGATTATTGTTGATACTCACCTTGCTCATTGATGACATCCCCTCAAACCCATGTTGCTTCGATCCATCGTCCTCTAGCGCAGAATCCACTATTCAGTGTAAATAATAGCTAGGATTAGGTGGCGCTGCAGCAGCTCATATCAGTGAGTACTGTCAGGTACTTGGCATGTTACCTATAATAATCCTACTATGGCTATCTGCAACTAATAATAATAATAATAATAATAATAAAAACAATCAGTGTCTTGCCGTAAGTGGTGAACAGATACAGATTGAGGGTCAGAGTCCTAGTGAGGGTTGGAGTCCAGAGTACTCCACTGGGCTATTTCCGTGTTTCTTCTTTTCCTTATCCTTCTTCTCTGCTTCCCTCAGAGTCTCAAATCTAGTGCTAGTTCTGCTAAGCACTTGTAGTCAGACTGCCGGGGAGACACAAGCTTGGTATTGGCATCCATAGCATAGAGTCCTGACATTCTAATGGAACCATGTAGGCATTGAATTCAGTCATGCCAGACTGGCACTGGTTGCAAGGAATTGCATACTTTCAGAACCTGTGCACACACCTCTCGTTCTGAACCCAGTGTACACTGCATTCAGTCGTTCACAGTGGCCCACTGTGCAGAATGTCAGGCATAGTACCAGGCCTTGTATCCAGGTCCACACCTCAGACTCAACTGTACTTACCAACCTCTAGACTCAGAGCTTGGTATGTGTTCAGGCCCGAAATGACCCCCATTCTCAGTCTACTGGGCAGTGTCTAAGATGCTATCCCACTGAACCTTATTTAGCACAACCACCATAGAACACACCGTGCCCCAAGAACCACACCTTTCAACTGCCAGCTGCATTGGTCTCTTATACAAGGTTTCACATATTGTCAGGCTGTTAATCGCCTCTGTCCTACCTAAACCAACTGAGAGTGGACCATACGCAGCAGTTCGTGGTCCAAGGTACCTTCCCACCCAAACCAGGAACAGCAAGCCTGTTTCCATCCGCTGAGAGTTTTACACAACTTTTGCCGTGCACAATAACCACTGAATGCAGCCATGTGCCTCGCACCTCTTCTACATAACCTGGCAGCTCACAGCCTTCTGCAGTGTGCAGTCGATTCTAGGCACTGGGCCATCCCACAGAAACAACTGTGCACATCCTACAGTTGGCCATGTGCAGAAAGTTCTGGGCAAGGAGTTTGGCCTATGACCATGTCGACTTCCTCTACAGAGCTCACTGTTCACTGCCAGTGGCCATATAAAGTTACAGGTTAGATTTTTTTCATAGTTCACAGGTGCTACAGTGACCCAAAATCCACACACACACACAGAGAACATGGTGCCATGGTGGGTTTCAGTTTCCGTAGTCCTCCATAGCTATACCAATTTGAAGTCCAAGGAGAACAAGAACAGGGGACATCTCACTCAAGATCCTCTTTGAAACTGCAGAGGGCTCTGGGCTACCTGTCAGCAGAACCAGGAAAGCTTTACCCATCAAAAATGGAAAATGAAAGAATACATGCATAACAAAAACTGCAGAATTTCAATAAAAAAATGTCATACTTTCTAAATGCCAAAACCTCCAATTACATGAAATTAAGGAGCTAAGGTACTACCTTAATGTTTGCTCACGCCTTGTCTGTACATCAAACAAGTTTTTATACATGGCATGTTACATAGTACAAACATTAAAATTACTTCTATTAATAAATAATAAAACACATCTACAGCTCCATGTACCAGGATAACAATTAGTAAAGATATTGATTCTCTTACTCACGGATGGCTATGTGATATTTATCCCCTTCGCTGCCAGGCCTTTTCCCCCTCCGGTGCCAGGCCTTTTCTTTGGCTATTGGGGGCAGTTCACGCTTAGGCCATCATAACTTTTTGTCCACATAAGCTAGTCACGCCAAATTTGCGGCCTTTTTTCCAACATCCTTGGAATTCTAGAGTTTGTGGGTTCCACTGGAGGACACCAAGAAGTTAGCCAAAATAAAGCAAAAATGTAGTTTATAAAAAATGGGAAAAAAGGGCTGCAGAAGTAGTCTTGTGGTGTTTTCACTGAAAATGGCATCAACAACATGTTAAAATCACCACGTTCCCAGCTGTCAGGAACAGGTAGACTTGAATCAGAAAACCAAATTTTTCAACACAATTTTGGCATTCTACTGGGACATACCCCATTTTTACAATTTTTTGTGCTTTTAGCTTCCTTCCAGTTAGTGACAAAAATGGGTATGAAACCAATACCTGATCCCAAAAAGCTAAACATTTCTGAAATGAAGACAACATTTTGAATTCACCAAGGGTCATCTGTATAAATCCTATAAGGGTTTCCAACAGAAAAACATAGCTGAAATAAAAAGAAATATTGAAATTGAGGTGAAAAAACAATGTTTTACTTTGCAACTTTTTCCTGCAAAGTCAGATTTTTAAAAACAATATACCGTTAGGTCTGCCGGACTCTTCTGGTCGCACGGATATATAGGGCGTGTAGGTTCATTAAGAACCCTAGGTACCCAGAGCCAATAAATGAACTGCACTTTGCAATTGTTTTTCATTCTATACCGGCTATACAGCAATTCATTTGGTGAAATATAAAGACTGAAAAATAGGTATCAAGGAAACCTATGTATTTCCAAAATGGGCACAAGATAAGATGTTGAGAAGCAACAGTTATTTGCACATCTCTGAATTATGGGGTGCCCATGCTAGCATGTGAATTACAGGGCATTTCTAAAATAGACTTATTTTTTACACACTGTCTTACATTTGGAAAGAAAAAATGTAGAGAAAGACAAGAGGCAATAACACTTGTTTTGCTAATCTGTGTTTCCCAAAGTCTCCAGATAAAAATGGTACCTCACTTGCATGGGTAGGCCTAATACTCGCGAGAGGAAACGAGACATGGACACATCACATTTTTACATTGAAATCTGACGTGTTTTTTGCAAAGTGCCTAGCTGTAGATTTTGCCCTCTAGATCAGCCGGCACGTAGAGAAACCTGCAAAACCTGTGCATTTTTTTTAAAGTAGACACATAGGTGAATCCAAGATGGGGAGACTTGTGGGGCTCTTACCAGGTTATGTTACCCAGAATCCCTTGCAAACCTCAAAATTTGGCTAAAAAATACTTTTTCCTCACATTTCGGTGACAGAAAGTTCTGGAATCTGAGAGGAGCCACAAATTTCCTTCCACCCAGTATTCCCCCAAGTCTCCCAATAGAAATGGTACCTCACTTGTGTGGGTAGGCCCAGCACCAACGACAGGAAATGCCTCAAAACATAACCCTTTTTTCCCAAAGAAAACAGACCTGTTTTTTGCAAAGTGCCTGATTTTGGCCTCTGCCAGTACCTAGCGAAACCTACCAAACCTGTGCATTTTTTTAAAACTAGACAGCTAGGGAAATCAAAGATGGGATGAATTGTGGGGCTCTCACCAGGTTCTGTTACCCAGAATCCTTTGCAAACCTCAAAAGTTAGCAAAAAACACTTTTGCCTCTCATTTTGGTGACAGAAAGTTCTGGAATCTGAGAGGAACCACAAATTTCCTTCCACCCAGCGTTCCACCAAGTCTCTCGATAAAAATGGTACCTCACTTGTGTGGGTAGGCCTAGCAGCCGCAACAGGAAATTCCCCAAAACACAACATGGGCATATCACATTTTCCCAAAGAAAACAGCTGTTTTCTGCAAAGTGCCTAGCTGTAGGTTTTGGCCTGTAGCTCAGCCGGCACCTAGGGAAACCTACCAAAACTGCACATTTTTTTAAACTAGACACCTAGGGGAATCCAAGATGGGGTGACTTGTGGGGCTCTCACCAGGTTCTGTTACCCAGAATCCTTTGCAGACCTCAACATTTGGCCCCAAAACACTTTTTCCTCACATTTTGGTGACAGAAAGTTCTAGAATCTGAGAGGAGCCACAAATGTCCTTCCACTCAGCGTCCCCCCAAGTCTCCCAATAAAAATGGTACTTCACTTGTGTGAGTAGGCCTAGCGTCCGCGACAGGAAATACCCCAAAACGCAACATGGACACATCACATTTTCCCAAAGAAAACAGAGCTGTTTTTTGCAAAGTGTCTAGCTGTGGATTTTGGCCTCTAGCTCAGCCGGAACCTAGGGAACCCTACCAAACCTGCACATTTTTTAAAACTAGACATCAAGGGGAATCCAAGATGGGGTGACTTGTGGGGCTCTCGCCAGGTTCTGTTACCCAGAATCCTTTGCAGACCTCAAACCTCAACATTTGACCAAAACACCACTTTTTCCTCACATTTCGGTGACAGAAAGTTCTGAAATCTGAGAGGAGCCACAAATTTCACCCAGCGTTTCCACAAGTCTCACGATAAAAATGATACCTCACTTGTATGGGTAGGCCTAGTGCCCACAGAAGGAAATGCCCCAAAACACTATCTGGACACATCAAAATTATCAAATACAAAACTACCTGTTTTTGTTGGGGGGGGCATTTGTGCTTTTGTTCCTGGGCTCAGCAGCCATCTAGGATAACTCCCAAACCCAGACATTTCTGAAAACTTGACACCTGAGGGAGTCCAGGGAGATGTGACTTGCGTGGATCCCCCAATGTTTTCTTACACAGAATCCTCAGCAAACCTAAAATTTTGCTAAAAAAAATCTCATTTTTCCCACAGTTCTGTGTGGGATCACTGCACCGGGACAAATTTCCTACCACCCAATGTTCCCCTCAGTCTGCCGGTAAAAATTATATCTCACTAGTGTAGGTGGGCCAAGTGACTGTGACAGGGAGGAGCCAAAAACATGTTGAAATTGAGGGGTCACCAAAGCGAGTCCAAAAGGGCAGTTCGAAAAAAAAACATTTTTAGGCATGACAAGTGCTGCAGAATTTTTATCGTTATAGATGAGACAATGCTAGGTGGTAGGAATTTTGTGGATTTCTGCTGATTCCGGAAGGTTCCATCACAAAAAAGTGGGACAATTGTATGATTTCCAGCTAAGTTGGAGGTTTGCAGGGCATTGTGGGTAAGAAAATGGTGCGGGTGCATGTGAAGCACACCACCCTGGAATCACCCAGATGTTTCTTTTTCAAATGTTTCTAGGTTTTGTGTATTTTTCAACGTGGCAGCGTCCCAAAGTCCAAAAAGTGCAGCCCTCACCATTCCAAGTGAGACAATTTTGAGAGTTAGCCAAGCTCTCATGGCCCAAATGTAAAACCAAAACCCAAAATAATCAAATGTCCACTTGATTGCCATGGGATAAGATGTTTTAGTGTGCGGTGGGGAGAGCTGAAAAACTTCATTTGGGGTGGGGGCATAAGTAGGTCCATACTGGTTGGTAGCCACTACCCCACTATTTTTTTTTTTAATTCCCTAGCATCTAGTAGACATTCTGCCCCCCCCCGGGTGTGGATCAGAGGTACTTGCGGCAGAACAGCTTTGGTCCCATTTATTTTTAAAAGAAAATCTTCCCTGGTCTCTGGTGGGCTTCCTGAACCCCTTGGGGGCAGATGGGCCATCTAAAAATAGGCCGATCTTTCCCCAAGGGGGGCAGATATGGCCAACAGTAATGTGCCCCCATGGGGACTGACCTTTGCCCAAGGGGCTGCTACCCCCAAACAAAACACACACATACACACACACCAATCCCTGGTGCCTAAGTGGTATCTGCCCCCAGGGACAGATCGGCCTAATAGAAATAGGCCAATCTTCCCCAAAGGGGGACAGAAATGTCCTAGAATAAATTTGCCCCCCAGGGGAACAACCCTTGCCTAAGGGGTCGCTCCCCTTGCATGAAATTGACGGAAAAAAAAAATCCCTGGTGTCAAGTGGTTTCTGCCCCCTTGGGAGCAGATTGGCCTAACAAAAATAGGCCGATGGGGGCAGAAATGGCCTCAATACAATTTGTCCCCCAGGGGAGCGACCTTTGCCTAAAGGGTCGCTCTCCATACATAAAAACATAAAGTAAATAAAAAAATATATGTACCTGGTGTCTAGAGGTTTCTGCCCCCCCAGGGGGTAGATCGGCCTAATTATAATAGGTCGATCTGCTCCCAGGAAGGCAGAAAAGGCCTAAAAATATTTTGTCCCCCTGGGGAGCGTCTCTTTCCCAAGGGGCCGCTTCCCTTATGGGTAAGTACAAAAAGAAAATCCCTGCTGTCTAGTGGTTTCTGTACCCCCGGGGAGCAGAAATGGCCTAAAAATAATTTGCCCCCCTGGGGAGCAACCCTGGCCTAAAGGGTCGCTTCCCACATATAAAAAACAAAAAACTATATATATCCCTGGTGTCTAGGGGTTTTTCTGCCCAAAATGGCCTAAAAATAATACAGCCCCCTAGGAAGCGACTCTTGCCCAAGGGGCCGCTCCCATTATTGAAATATTTATTGTTTTTAAATCCCTGATGTCTAGTGGGCATTTCTGCTGCTCGATCGTATCACGATCAGGCAGCAGAAATGCTGAGAGACACAAGAAAGGAAAGGAAAGGTCTAGGAAAGGAAAGATCTTTCCTCTCCTTTCATGCCTCTCCCGCCACCCACAAGCATGCTTCCAGTGCGATCTGAGGTGACCTCTGATGAGGTCAGCATGCGATTTGCGCACTGATGTCCTCAGACGTCACTGGGGGGGTGGAAGGGGAAGTGATTCCCCTTCCATCCCTGCCATTTGGCCCATGGGGGGAGCGCTAACGCTCTCCCCTTGGGCCCTGTGCAGGACGAGCTGGTCTTGTTCCGGGCACCCTGTGAGTTAAACAGACAGGCACACACACTCACACACCTATATTTGTATATGTATTTTTCAATGAAGCTAGAAAATTAAAAGGTGGCGCATGCCATGATTTATGCCCCCTCCATAAAAACCATAACAAACGCCTAAATGAAATTGGCTGTTCATGACTGCACAGACCAGATGAAAGATGACATCACAAATGGCATTACCTGTGAAATTTCATATCAGCTTACCATGGGCATTCGATTTGGATACTGTAAAAAATACTGCACCACATAAAATACTGTATAAAGTACTGTAAAAATGTAATTTCTTGGCCATGAAGTCCACATGTTTAATATATATGCATATATATATATATATATATATATATATATATATATATATATATATATATATATATATTGCGAGGATACGAATATTCCGTTTGGCTGTGAGATATGGTTTGAAAGTTATTATTGAATTTCACAGGCTTTTAGTTTTTCTTGTGGTACCTTAATGCCACTTTACATGTGGTTGTTTTTCAGTTTTTAAATAAGATGAACCACAGCTTTTTAATGTGGTTTTTTTTCAGAGGATTTCAGATGGTTTTTAATTTTTTGTAAATAGACATTAGCACCTGGATTTCCATGTACCAAAACTCAGCGAAGAAGTGACCAAAAAACTTAGCTGTGCCACGCTGAGTTCTGAGAAGCGGCAAAGTGTGTCAGGTTACGCTGCTCGTGTTGATGCTTATCACCATATACAGTGCAGGAGGCCACTGCTTATTTTCTGCCATTCAAGTAGATTTTCTACTCGAGCAGCAGCTTCCTCAACGTGAACTGAAGATTTCTCAACGTGAGCAGTAGTGACCATCCGCGACCACCCATGTTGAGAAATCTCGCAGGGAGGTGGTCTGGAGTGCCAGCGAGGAAAAACTCCACTATGCAGAGTTTTTTGGAACTCTTTGCTCTAAGCAGAGCACGGAGTGTGACACTGCTCACCCTTAGTCTCCAGTCAATCACCCATGATTTCAACTGCCGCTGTGCGTGACCATTGGCCATGCACAGCGGGATTAGAAACAGGGACTGGCTAGTGGCCCAAATTCACCCTGCAATCTGTACTTCATGGGCTGTCTTACATGCCTGATGATGACTTAGGGCCTAATTATGAGTTTGGCGGTCTAACCACCAGACCGCCATGGCTGCGGCCGCCAAAAGACTGCCATGTTGATGGTAATACAAACCGCCGTATTATGAGTTACACAGGCAGGACTTCCAAAAGCCAGCCAAAAAACTGACACCGCTAGGACTTTCAGTCCCACCACCAGCATGGCCAGCCCGTCAAATGACCAATAAACATTTTATGACTTACAAATCACTATGGCTGTTCTTCCATGGCAAACAACCAATGGCAGTGCGAACCGCGGCGGTCACCACAGTATAACACACCACCACATTGGATAGTTCAAATACCACACAGCTGACACTCATCCACAAACCCAACACCTACAAACTGCACTATAAAACACACCCCTTCACACATCACAATCCTTTGCAAAAAGAACTCACATAGAAGCCAGAGCCGAAAAGCAGAGACACACAGTACCATTGATTAGGGTCTCCTCCATTCTTAACATAGCACTCATCCCACAACTGCGCAACACACCCACCTCACAAAATAGCTCCTCTACACAACACACACCAACTGTCACCTCCTCACAACACAGCACCCACACCTCATCATCCGTTTTTTTACTTTTCCATGTTGTTGACCCCCACCATGTAACCACAGAAACATCCCTGTTTCACTGACAACAAGTTAAGGGTCAAGGTGAATGAAATTATCAGAGTAGAGCAACACGTATTTGGAGCCTAAGTCCAGCAAACTAATATTTGTGACCCTTGGGTAGGTCGCTTCCCCACCGCTGCAGCTCCGCCTGCTTAGTCCTCAGCCCTGTTTTATTTTTCCTGCCGCTGCCTCCCGTGCGGCCCCAACCCCCTGCTCCGCCTGCTTAGTCCTCAGCCCCGTTTTCCTTTTCCCGCCGCTGCCTCCCGTGCGGCCCGCCCCCCTGCTCCCATTCTTTGCCCTACCCACCCGCCTCCCAGCCGACCCCTCCTCTCCTCCTACCTTCTTATGGCGGCCGCTGCGCGGCGGAGACAGCGACCCTTGGGAAGGTCACTTCCCCACCGCTGCAGCTCCGCCTGCTTAGTCCTCAGCCCCGTTTTCTTTTTCCCGCCGCTGCCTCCCGTGCAGCCCCACCCCCCTGCTCCCATTCGTTGCCCTACCCTCCCGCCTCCCAGCCGACCCCTCCTCCCCTCCTACCTTCTTATGGCGGCTGCTGTGCGGCGCGCGCAGCGGGCGCGCCAAAGATGTGCCAAAGGCAAACCTGCCTTCGCCCGTCCACGCCTGGACCGCTCCCAGCGCCTGAACCCCTGGTCCCCACCACACACAAAGTACCCGACTGAGATACGACTCCGCCTCCCTCAACGCCCTCAACACCGGACGAACAGCCACCTGCTACCAAGCCAGCCCAAAGCGAACCCATGGACCCTTCACCTGTCAAGCCTGCAAATACACATGCCTCCGAACCTGCAGGCCACCCACCGGCCCTCGCAACAACAACCTCAAGTGCATCCTCCTTAACACACGCTCCGTCCACAAGCACGCCATCGAACTATGGGACCTCCTGGACACAACAGCACCAGACGTCGCCTTCATCACAGAAACCTGGATAAACGCTTCCTCGGCCCCAGACATCGCCATAGCCATCCCCGACGGCTACAAGATTGCCCGGAAGGACTGCGTCAACCAAACCGAAGGAGAAATCGCCATCATCTACAGGAACACCATCAACATCACGACCACCACCGAAGACACATCCCTCGCCGCCGAACACGTACACTTCCAGATTCACACCTACCCCAAAACCACCCTCAGAGGAACACTCATCTACAGACCCCCGGGGCCCACGCACGCAATTCAGCGAAACCATCCGAGACTTCATCAGCCCGCATGCCCTAGCCTCACCAGAATACATCCTCCTCAGGACCTGAACTTCCACATGGAGAAAAACAACGACAATAACACCACCACCCTGCTCCACAACCTCGCCAACCTCGGACTCAAGCAACTGGTGAGCACCCCACCCACATCGCTGGCCACACACTCGACCCCATCTTCTCCGCCAGCAACCACGTCTCCTTCAGCCACTCCTCCGGACTACACTGGACCAACCACAGATGCGTCCACTTCACCTTCAAACGGGAGACTCACCACCATCGCACACAACAAATTCCCCGCAGATGCTGGAGCAAAATCACCACAGACCAGCTCCTCTCAACACTGAACCAGAACCCAGCAGCCAACATCACTGACGTCAAAAACGCAGCCCACAGCCTCACACAGTGGATCACCAACTGTGCCGACAACCTCGCACCACTTAAAAAAAACCCAGGCGGGACCAGCAACAGGAAAACCCCATGGTTCACGGACGCCCTCAAAGAATCTAAGAAATCCTGCCGAACCCTCGAAAAAACCTGGCACAACGAACGAACCACAGAAAACATGACAGCCCTCAAGATCGCCGCCCGTGAACACCACCAGCTGATCCTCTCCACCAAAAGGACATCATTCAAAGAGCGACTAGACAACAACACCCACAACAGCAAGGAACAACATCGTCAAAGAGCTCTCCAACCCCAGCACCAGCTCCAACGACATCCCACCGTCACAAGAACTCTGCAACTCGCTTGCCACGTTCTTCCACCGAAAGATCGCAGATCTACACAACAGCTTCGGACCCCAGTCCCTGCCTCCTACCACCGAACCAGCAGCCCCCACCACTACCCTCAGCTCCTGGACCCCTATCAGCTCAGAAGAGACCAGAAGCATCGTGAACACCATCCACTCCGGCTCCCCCTCGGACCCTTGCCCCCATCACATCTTCAACAAACGGCAGACCCCAATGACCTGAAGAACTTCCGCCCCATCTCTCTTCTTCCCTTCCCAGCCAAGGTCATCAAGAAGACGTCAATGAGCAGCTGACCGCTTTCCTCGAGGCTAACAACTCGCTCGACCCATCCCAATCTGGATTTCGAGCCAACCACAGCACAGAAACCGCCCTCATCGCAGTCACCGACGACATCAGGACCCTGATGGACAATGGAGAAACAGCCGCCCTCATCCTTCTGGACCTCCCGGCAGCCTTTGATACCGTGTGCCGTCGCACCCTAATAACCCGCCTCCGCACCACTGGAATCCTAGGAAAGGCCTGGACTGGGTCATCTCGTTCCTCTCCGACAGAACCCAGAGAGTCCACCTCCCTCCCTTCTGCTCAGAACCCACCGAGATCATCTGCGGCGTACCCCAAGGATCCTCGCTCAGCCCACCCCTCTTCAATATCTACATGAGCCCCCTCGCCGCCATCGCACGCAAACACAACATCAACATCATCTCCTACACCGACGACACCCAGCTGAAACTCTCCCTCACCAAAAACCCAGCCACCGCCAAAACCAACCTACGGGAAGGAATGAAAGACGTCACGGAATGAATGAAGCTCAGCCGCCTAAAACTGAACTCAGACAAGACGGAGGTCATCATCCTCGGATAATCCCCATCCTCCTGGGACGACTCCTGGTGGCCCACGGCACTGGGCACCGCACCAACCACACCAACCCCCTCGGATCACGCACGCAACCTCGGGTTCATCCTGGACTCCCTCCTCACGATGACCAAGCAAGTCAATGCCATCTCGTCATCATGCTTCAACACCCTACGCATGCTCCGGAAGATCCCCGCCGAAACCAGAAAGACGGTTACCCATGCCCTCGTCACAAGCCGACTGGACTACGGAAACATCCTATATGCAGGAACCACCGCCAAGCTTCAGAAACGACTACAACGCATACAGAACGCCTCCGCACGCCTCATCCTCGACATTCCTCGCCACAGCCACATATCTGCCCACCTGAAACACCTGCACTGTCTCCCGATCAACAAGAGGATCACCTTCAGGCTCCTCACCCACGCACACAAAGCACTCCATGACATGGGCCCCGAATACCTCAACAGCCGCCTCTCGTTCTACACGCCCACCCCTCAGCTCCGCTCAGCCAGCCTCGCCTTCGCCACCGTCCCACGGATCCGCAGAACCACCGCCGGAGGAAGATCATTCTCCTACCTGGCAGCTAAATCATGGAACTCCCTCCCCGCACACCTAACAACTACCCAGGACCATCTCGCCTTCAGGAAACACCTCAAGACATGGCTCTTCGAGCAGCAGTAACACCAACCCCCTCCAGCGCCTTGAGACCCTCTCGGGTGAGTAGCGGGCTCTATAAATGGACTGATTGATTGATTGATTGATTGAATATTTGCTCAGAAAATGGAAATGTGGCAAAGAATAGTTTACAGGGTGAGTTCTGTAGGCGGCTATCCATGCACAAGGGAGGATATCAGGAAGAGAGGGAAAAACCTTTGGGGGAAAATGCATTCCATGGCCACCAGACACCAGCTGGTGGTTATCAAGACTGGCGATGGTCCCCACCTCCACTCCCAATGTTCACATTATCGGAGGAGAAGGTCTTGGACATCCTGAGGGTCTTCACAGGTATACCTGGGGTAGCCGAGTCAGGTAAGTCACACCACAAAATATTATCATCAAAATGTATTGACATGCATGCTCACTGATCACCTTTTGCTGCTTTAACAGCCAACCCACTCACCACCCCTGAGTCCACTGTCCGAATACTCCTATCTGGCATCTCACATATGAACTTCACTCACCTGGGGGCACAGTATCTGTGTATGGTGTGGGCAGTACAGGGACTGACAGCACTACAACTCCCAGCAGGCACTGTTGCACCATTAAGAAAACCAGAACAGTATACCATATTGAAAATAGCCTTGCATGTAAACTGAACAATGGAGTAAACCCACATGAATGTTCCACAACTGTACAGTCTGTTGCAATGACAGCAATGCTATGGACATGTGCCAGTACAATACCACTAACACACAGCTACAACTGTGTCCTCTGCTAAACTGTCCCTTCTACCTCCCATTAACTATTGAACTGTACTCACCTGGGGCATCTCATATATATGCAGTGAGCTGTACTTGATGTAACCAGACACATATTTCCAGGTAGAATGGTTACTCCTAATCTGGTGGCCAGGTCAGTGCCCACATGACATTGTACAGCTATCTATTGACTCAATAATGAAGTACTGCTAATTGGGAGGTACCATTAAACAAATAAAGCTACATGGCTGCCACGTTTTGAGTCAATGGACAGACATCCAGCTGTCTAGTTACTCTGATATCATGTGGCAATGTGACTTAAGTAGGAATTATCTGTACCCCACATATCAGTATTGAAAGCAGGTGTCACTGTCATATGAGGGGATCAAGCAAAGCCCAAACATGGCCGAAAAACATATCTACTCTCAAATTTGGAACCACATGTTACATGACAATTTTTGTCTGTCTGTTCCACATCTTCAACAGGTCTACTTGCCACTGGGACCATGGAGACCAGACCTGATACAGTCACCTCCCCCTAGAATGAATCCCTCAGAGAGGAGAGCACTCCTGGATGTGTGGACAATGAGGATGGCCCTGGTCCATCTGGGCTACCTGGTCAGACCACAACTGTCAGTCACACCCTGCCTACATAGACTCCTCCAACCCTGTTGCATCTACATCCCAGGCAACCAGTCACCCCCAATCCTGTGTCCCAGGGACAGTTACAACCATTGTGTGCCCCGCAGTACAGGTATCAGAGTCACAACTTGAAAGCCCTGACAATGAAGGAGCTCGCACCAGTGGCAGTTGGAAAACTGTGCCATGGGTGCAGGCATGTGCAGGTAGGCTGCATGGGGGGGATGGTGTGGACCAGCGGCATGAGGCAGCTTGGTACAGTTCTGGTCAGGACACCATCTCCCAAGTCTTGGGAGCCTTCCAACAATCCCAAGGCGTGATGGGCCAAGTACTTGCCATGATGGGGGAGATCAAGCAGCTGCAGAAGGACAACCCCCAGGAAGGCATGCAACAGTGGGAGGCCCTCAATGCCAACATGGTCTCCCTAACAAGGGTGCTGAGGGATATCAACACCACCCTGAGCAGGGTTTGTCCACAACACCAGACCCCTTCCATTGGCCAACTAACACCTGCCCCTTCAAGATCTGTGGCAGCCAGTGGAATGGAGGCTTTGATAGGGCAAGGACATGCCTCAGAAACCACTGCCTTTGTAACTGTGGAACCCCCCCATCAGTGTGGGCATTCACCCAAACAACCAGGAGGTGCAGATGCCAAGATTACAACCACTGCCAGGAAGTAATCCTCTAATGACTGGTTCTCTTTGTGTGCTACAAATGCACCCTGTTAACTCTTCCAATTTACATGGATAGTAAGACACTGGACTTGGGTCTTCAAATGGTGTGGCAGCTACCGTAATGATAACATCAACCGTGACTTAACCCTTCACTGTTTTAACCTTATTTTCTGCCCATAATCATCCTAATGTTCTGTGCACATATAAATAAACACATCTAAAACACAAACTTTGAGAGTCATTTGTCATCTATGTTGAACAGTCAACTCTCAAATATTTTGCATACCCATGAATGGCTCATGTTGCACCTGGCCCTTTCTGTAGGGTTATCCCCAATCTATCTGCCTCCTTCCTCCTAATTTTTCTGACTAGTTTGTTTTGGCTTTAGGACTCTGGGCACTTTACCACTGATAATTAGTGCTAAAATGCATATGCTCTCTGTGTAAATTGCATTGTTGATTGGTTTATTCCTGATTGGCATATTTTATTTACTAGTAAGTGCCTAGTAAAATGCACTAGAGGTGCCTAGGGCCTGCAAAACCAAATGCTACTAGTGGCCCTGCAGCACTGGTTGTGCCACCCACATTAGTAGCTCTTTAAACATGGCTCAGACCTGCCACTGCAGTGTCTGTGTGTGCAGTTTTAAACTGCCAATTCAACCTGGCAAGTGCACCCACTTGCCAGGACCAAACCTTCCCTTTCGGTACATTTATGGCACCTATAAGGTAGGCCCTAGGTAGCTCCATGGGCAGGGTGCAGTGTATTTAAAAGGTAGGACATGTACTGGTGTGTTTTACATGTCCTAACAGTGAAATACTGCCAAATTTGGGTTTCACTGTTGAAAGACCTATCTTCCTCATAGGTTAACATGGGGGCTGCCTTTAAATAACTTTAAAGCACAGATTCCCTTTGAGGGCAGATAGAAATATGGAGTTTGGGCTCTCTGAGCTCACAATTTAAAAATACATCTTTTAGTTGTTTTTAGACTGTGAGTTTGAAAATGCACTTTTAGAAAGTATGCATTTTCTTGCTTAAACCATTATGTGACTCTGCCTGTTTGTGGATTCCCCGTCTGGGTCAGTTTGACAGTTGGGCTGTTTGCACCTCTCCTCTAGACAGTGACACAAAGGCA
The DNA here is from genome assembly GCF_031143425.1 of Pleurodeles waltl. Classification (NCBI taxonomy): domain Eukaryota; kingdom Metazoa; phylum Chordata; class Amphibia; order Caudata; family Salamandridae; genus Pleurodeles; species Pleurodeles waltl. Next base: position 162,330,257 of record NC_090446.1, on the reverse strand, counting down.
GCTGGGGTGCAGCCTTCATATCCTGATGAGCCATCTGAGCTAGAATGGAGGGAGGAGTGGTCACTTACACCTGAAAGGACTGTTGCAGCCTTAACACAATGCAGTCTCCAACCCGCTGGTGTGTGTCTGGGGCCTGACCTGGACAAGGAAGGATCTTGCAAACACTTGAGACTTTGCTTTGAAGTTTGCCAGCTTCAACGGCAGAAAGGGGTGTAAATACTGGACCTAAAACCCCAGACCTGGAGGAGAACTACTGTGCCTTTGGTGTGTTGCTTTGCTAGACTGGCCTACAGTTGCTGCTTCTGACTGAAAAGAGTGCAAATGGTGAATTTTGCTGTGTGTCCTGCTTGAGAAAGTTCTCCAAGGGCTTGGAGTAGAGCTTGCCTCCTGTTGGAAGTCACAGGGACACCAAAGACTTCAGTTTCCTCGCCCTGCAGCACTGGGAACTGTGTGTTTTGTGCTGTTGAAGAGGAGAAACCAGTGTGATGCCGCCAATGACACCGCTGGCCTGCACCGTGACCTGTTGATGTGAGAGGAGGCTTCTTTTTGCATGGTTAGCCCCCACATTTTGCCTGATGTTGATGTGTTCTAGAAGTTGATAGCGGCCAAGGGCCCTGCTAACCAGGATCACTGGGCCAGAGCTCTTTCCCTAAATCTGTTGTGATGCTTGGCACAATTGGATACACTCTTAAATATCACTGTAAGTCCCTAGTAAATGGGTACAACTGTACCCAGGGCATGGGATATTAGTGGTAGGCCCCTGAGGGTTGCAGCACTGATTGTGCCACTCTCTAGGGCCCTGCACCAAGATGCACCCAGCATTGCCAGCAAAGGCTGAGTGTACTGGGGCAAACCTAAAAAGACAAACTCGAAATGGCACACTCACTGTGTGCCCTGTCCACCCTGCACATCATATGTTATGGATAAGTCGCCCCTTTAGTAGGCCTTACAGCCCTAAGGCAGGGTGCACCATACTATATGAGGGCATAATTGCGTGAAAAATATGTCCCCACTGTGCCCTTGCCCAACCTGAGACATAGTGAGTGAACAGAGCAGCCACTTTAAGTATATGTATTGGACACTGGTCAAACATGAGTTTCCCAGTTACATGATGGCCACTGTGTACCCTTGGTTGTTTGGTATCAAACAACTCAGAATATTAAATCCAAACTGGTACCAGTATTGGATGTAATCCTAAATGTACCCAGGGGCCACCTTAGAGGTGTCCCCTGCAAAAGCTAACCTAACCTGTCATAGTTGCTGACTGGTTCCATCCAGGCTGCCACTTCCAGGCAGCCAATATACAATCCTGGTAGAGAGACAGGTCTCTCTGTTTTGTAAGACAATGCCCTTCCCTTGAAGAGGAGCTAACACCTCTCCCTCAGGAATGTGCAACACCCTGGTGGTGAGCTTCAAATGGCTACTGCCCCTGAAACTCGAGCCTCCGGGCCTGCTGCTAGCAGCAGAGGGCTTCCCCTCTTGCAAACCCCCACTTTTGGCGGGAGCAAAGGCGGGAAACCAGACAAAAGGTAGGAGGAGGGGTCTCACGGAGCATGCTCCACCCCAAGGGGCTTGGAGGCGAAGTGGACCCTCCATTTAATTTTCTTCCATATTGGATGGTAGGAAAGTAGCCAATAGGGTTTAGGGAAGTGACCCTTCCAACAGGAAGTGGTCACTGTAGTGGGTCTAGCCACCCAAGGATAAGTGTCCTATTGGACAATACCAGGTTCCCCCCTACAACGCCCACTAAATTCAGTATTTAGTGGGCTCCCCTAGATCAAGGATTTAGATTCATCTGGAAGAAAGAAGACAGCACCAAAGAACCCGCTAAGACGAGAACAGAGGACCTACTGCACCAGAAGAGGCTTCAAGACCCTTACTTACTGCATCAGTGTCCCGACAATCGCTGATGCGGAGGAGCTGACCACTGGACTGACCTCAAGAGACCTCGAGGACCTCAGGCTTCACAAATAGCCTGAGATCTCCCTCCTGGGTGGAGGCACCACTCAAGAAACAACAGGAACCTGCAAGGAACCTGCAAACAGGTGCGGGACACTTCACTGACCGGACAATATCTCTGCAACTGGACGTTGCAGCCAGACCGATGACACACCAATGCCAGCCCAGATGTGACCTTCAACTGTGCCCAGTTTGGTGGCACAGCAACCTCCCGTGGCTGAGTTGTGGCAATACCCCAGGTACTCACCAGTCCACATTGGAAATCACCAACAACAGCTCGTCTAGAGCTGCAACTGGACCAGGAGATGCCCCAGTCAAGGGACTTCAGTGACACCCAGACCTCCCAACAGAGTGCCTGTGACGACCTGTGAGACCCCAAGAAGAAGACTCACCTCCAGCTCCAAAAGGGTCCCTTTGAGCACAGCATCCAAAACCTCCAAATTGACCTGCACCTGGCTGCCCTGAGCCTTACATCGCAGGATTTGCTGTGTGCATTAAGTGGTCTAATTTTTATCTCTGGAAACCAACGTGTGGTTGTCCGGCACCTCTGCATAATGTGCTCGGTTTTTGCAAACTATTGAGGGCCAGCCTTCTACAGTCGACACTGCACGGAGCCGCACTGTCCTACTTCCCACTACGACCCTGGTCTCACCGACTCCATCATCGGATGGCTTCACCGAGCCGCTGCTCGCATCGCAACCTGTAGGCCCTGCATTCTGACATCGCCTGCTCACACTGCAGCCTGGGAACCCCTAACACCGCCGCTCCTGCTGACACCGGCTCCACTCCTGCACCATGGCCTGTGGACCCCGCTTGTGAGGAGCATGAAGCATCGTCTCGTCCCATTCTGCATCGCAGCCCCGGTCCACCAACGACAGCACCATCTACCCCAGTGTCGTTACCAGGCATCCCTGCCTGCACAATGCCCTGTGGACACCATTCCTGAGGGTCACGAAGCACTGTCCCACCCCCCACTGCTGAAGGAAGGCACATGCCAGACTTTGTCCAGCCGAATAGGCAAGCAGATTGGTGGAAATTGTCATCAGCTAAACCCTTGTCAAATACCAATACCATGCCTACCAAATGAACATTCCCCATAATATAGACAGAGCTCAGTACAACTGATCCTAGACAGCGAACCTTCCACTTACAATGGTCAGGATGTCTGTAGGCATGCTACTCAACCATGTCAGTCTTGATGCTCATGCAGTGTGGTCTGTAATGAGGTAACATAATGACAGTTACATAGAAGTCAATTAGTTTCAAAACCAAAACAATGAGAAGGTTGAGTGAAGATATTGCACAGGAAGACCTGTTTAAAAAAACATGATCACACACATGACACCATTGGACCCAGTGACATGGCAAACAGGTCAATTGTATAGAACACAACACTGCCATCCCACTGTCCTGACAGCCTCGACATGGGACTCATAAACCACCAAAATTATGTCACACAGTCCTTGGATCAATCCATGTCCACTTCACATGTCAGATCAGCTAAACTACCTGCCAGTGACACAATTCAGAAATGTCCACATGAGGATGTCATTGCAAAGAGATCTAGAAGGAAATAGCGGTGTACAAGGAGTTTAGGCAGGTAGAGGCAAATATGACCAAGAAATACATGTTTCACATACAATGGTTTTTCAGAACGTGCATTTTAACTGCCCCTAACAAAGGAGATTATCATGTGAGTCACAACTCTATATCCTAATTTGTCAGAAAACCTGTATACTGCTAAGCAACAAATAACATGTCTGGTGGTCACACAAAGACTCTTCTCAAACATTCCTGACCCCTAAAATACCCCACAGAGTCAGTCACATAACAGACCATCACATATCTACACTCAGTAAGCCTAATTAGCCTAGGGTTATGGGCACTATGTGAGAATGTGTTGTTAAAGCCCTGTAGGTACTATCAGTGTAATTAAATGATTAATTTCCTGGGCATGTCCCTATGTGAATTAACAGGTGTGGAGTTTTGAGACATTGTGGAGAGTGTGCAATCAGTATTCCCTGACCCACCTTGTGACTGTTGCACACGGGTAGCTACGGTGTAATGGCAGCCATCACCAGGTAAATCCCATCATCTGATGTGCTTGATGTGTGGAGATATGTGCTAAAATTACAGCAGGATATGTCTATGCATATTGTTTGACAGTTTCTAACGATACTTGTGCCCTCACTGTACCTGCACATACATATATGGACACATCTGGCATTGTTGTAGTGTTGTACTGAAGCCAATTGATGAAACCCTATGGTCCTAAGCTCTACTCAATGCCGTTGCCAATAGGCCATGAGATACATGAAGTATTCTGATGCGTCTAACCTCTTGAGACGTGGTAGTTTGTGTTGATTTGTGTGCTTGGCCTGCAGAGAAAGTTGGCTTTCATTTGCCACTTTCTTGAATTATTATCAAATATGCTGCTGTTGTATAGCTTCAGTACTACAAGTGTGAGCCTGTAGACACACCTTTTATCCATGTACAGCCTGTGATGGTTAAATATCATGCCCCACTACTGAAGTTCCCCGACTTCAGCCTACACCCTGTGTCTGTGTTTGACTTGTAGAACTGACTTGTCAGTAACTCTGCCTGTTTTTGTGTGGTACTTGTTAACATGAATTTCTGTCTTGTATATCTCATCCATGCAGGTCAACAACCATCAGAAGAAGGGGATTTGGCGTGCCATCGGCAAGAAGGTATAGAACCCTGGGGGTCCACAGACGGTGGAGCGGCCAGTGTCAGAACAGGTGGAAGGACCTGAGATGCTGTGCCTGGAAGACCACAGAGGCCCAGCTGGGGATGTCCTCCCAATGAGGACAGGGTGCCCGTTGGACCATGACTCCCCTAATGGCCCGCATTTTGGCGGTGGCCTACACTGAGTTGGATGGGTGTTTGAAGGCAGCACAGTAGCCACAAGGGGGTAAGTACATACCATAGACATGTTTGCCCATTTCATAGGTGATTGAGTGAGGAACAGGATGTTAGCTCTGATAATGTGGTAAGTAGATCTTCTGTGATCACATTGATGTACACAAGTCATGTACAACAGGTGTGCACAATCATCTTGTTTTGAGACATGGTACTCAACTATGGGGCCCCTCAGTCCTATAGCACAGAAAGGAGCACATATGACAGTGTTTTTTGGTTTCCAGTGATCTGCATTTGCTACCATGGTGGGTGTTAGTTCCCACCAACAGATAACTCCTCCCTAATGCTATGGCAGAAAGGAAGGTTGGTTCTTGCTCTCTGTCCTGTGCAGTGTATCAGGGGGATGTCTATGTGTGAAATTAAGTCAGGAAGGGGCAAGTCATCTCCAGTGACTAATGGTTTCTAATGTGTCACATCATTATGTGATGCAGTCGTGTCCATCAGACATGTCACATGACATACATAGCTAACATATTCACACCTGTTGCAAGGTACTTCTCCTTGGTAAGTGAGCAATGTACAATGACATGTGTGATGTCCCATCAGAGTTGACAAAATGCATGTTGCTTACGATGGTGTGCATATGCTACATTTCCACAGGGACACATATGCCGGTATCAGATCTAAGAATGTGATTGCCATGCTGATGTCCTAATGGCAGACACTTGACACATAGCTTGTCCATGGTATACGTGTGTAGATATCATACATTGGCAATGGTTGTTCACTCACAGCAATGGCCCAGGCAGTACTGTGTCAATATCTTGTGCAATTTTGAAGATACATTTAATGCCTCACTGTTGGATTTTATCATGTGTACTTGCTGTATCTATGTAAATATGACAAAAGAGGCCAGGGTGTTTCACAACTTCCTGATTGGCAAGAAACATATGTGATGCAGTTGTGTGTAGGTTGGTAAGTGTGACCTGACTGTTAGCTTGTACCGTGGTTGTTGTACAAGGTATTTTGGCATCACTTATGCTTTTCCTCTGGGAATCCACCACAGACAGATGCTAGGCTTGCCATGTCTCATATGTGGGTAGTGATGTTGCTTCTTAAACTATGACAAAAAGGTTTACTCATTTTGGTGTTATCAATGTCTGTTTCCCTCCTTCCTGTACAGCATAGGAGTCTATTTGATGCATAAACAATATAATGAACTGCTAATTGTTTGTGTGACATTGGTGTGAGCTTACTTGGTCCTTACATGACCACTATTGTTTGTCTTCTGAAGACATTTTTCATACATTGCTTGGACCTGAGTCCATTGTCACACCTTGATACATCACAATTGGGTTATATGTGTGTGACATGTGTACTACCTCGTTGACCAATATTTGGCAGGTGTGACATGTTGGCATGTCAAATTATGGTATGTGTCCATTGTGATTTGGTTGAATCTGTGTCAGTTGATGTAGGTATGGTTTGTTTGCACCAAGGTTGCCTGCCTTAAATTGGCAACATATGTTATGGTCTGGTACATGACATCTGGGTGATGTATTTATGTAGTAAGAATTGGACCTGTGTAATTGTTAGGCTATCTTACAATTGGAGTCCATTGCTTGTTTACTGCTTGACTATATTGTTGTTATTAGGGCACCTGTATTAAGTGAAATAGTCACGTAGTCATGGTATGCTCTGTGTGATTTGTCTACTTCATTCATGGTATTGTAGGTTTCAGTAACCTTGCTTTGCTGGTGTGTGACAGTTAATAAATTGAAGGGCATGCACAGTATTGTGTTGTTACATGATGTTAGCACCCTCGGGGTGTCAGTGGACATGATAGTATGTGATTTCTGTCTGATTTGTAATGGAAGTGTTATCATGTATATGTGATGACTCTACTTCACCATCAATTTTCAGCATCAGCACCGGCAGGTGAAGGAGATGCAGCACAGCCAAGGGGGGAAGCTTCTGGCCACAGGACCTCATGACACCAAAGACACCACAGACACCGAAGTACCCATTTGCCTGGAGGGCAAGGGGAGTGCCATGGGGAGAACAAATCTCCATCTTCATCTGAGTCCTCTTCCAGTGGCCGCTCCCTAGAAGTAGCGGACCCATCGGGAGCCACTCCTGTGCCATCCTTGTCTGCCACCCCCAGTTCTATCACCACCCTCTCTCTAGCTCCCCACCCAGTTGGCTGTGCTCACTCATCCAATAGGGTGAGTGTCTCCTTTGCCGCAGGCACCTCTGCCCCAGTCCCAGCTCCACCCTGCTGCCCACAGTGAGGAGGCTATTGACCTACTGAGGTCTATCTCTGTGGGTCAGATGGCCATAGTGAATGCCATCCAGGGATTGGCAAGCCAGATCCAACAGAACAATGCGTTCCTGCAGTGCATTCACGGTGTAATCTCTGGCCTACAGAGATCATTTCAGGCTCTAGCATCCACAATGATGGCAGCCAGACACCCCTTGTTTACCGTTCCCCCTCCACCTTCCTCTTCCCAGCCCAAATCCCCCTTCCCTGACTCAGCCATAGACAGGCATGCATCCACCGCAACATCCAAGGGTAGCGCGAATAAACATAAGCATCACTGGCACGCACACAAACATCCACCTGCAGACACAGAAACAGTTACAACTTGCCCTGAACCCCCCCCAACACCACCCCCAGCATCACAACACCTGGCACATCTGCAGACACCTCATCAACGTTCACTGATCCAGTGACCACACCTATCCTTCCCGTCAACACCACCCCAGCAGACCCTCAGACATCCACACCAGTCACCACATCTGCAGACACCACAGCCACTGACACACCTACATGAAGCACATCCACCATACCTGCAGTCACCACCCCAATGGAAAGCCACCCATCTACCACACATCCTCCAGCACCTCTACCACCCCTCAGCCCAAAACACATAAACACACTCGCTCACTTCCCCAACAGACACCCATCACACACAAGTACACGTCCCACAAACCCATACCACTCCTAAGCATCATACAACCACCCCCTCACCCTCAACTCCCAAAAACCCTTCCACGTGTCAAAAAAGTGCTCCTTTCCAACCTTGACCTTTTCCCTACTCTTCCCACACTGTGACACCCCCAAAAGGACTACTTCCCTCCCCAAGGACATCCCTTCCACCTCCAAGTCCTCCCCTACCCCCACCGCAAGCACCCATGCCCCTCCCCCTGCCAAAAGGAGGTCCACCCCTCCCAATAAGGTCCCCCCGAATCCAAAGCCTAAACCCACTCCACCGCTCCCAAGCCCAAGCCCAAACCACCCCTCTCCCTCCCCCAATAATCCCTCAGGTGCATGCCTGCCCCCTTGATGCCCCTACCTGTGGAGGTTGCATGGCAGTCAGGAGTCAAATTGGGGCACCATTTTGTGCCTTTGGTGCAAAACCAAATTTGTAATTTTGGACTTACCAATGGCCTTGGATTTTTATCTTTGTACGCATATTAATATATATACCCAACCAGTTGTTGGTTTTCTGGTTACATCTTTGTCCTGCATTTCCTTTCGTAGGTTTGAGTTGTTCATGGCTGATTGGTTGTGTGCCAATATGTTGTGTGTGCTACTTGCTGCTTCATGAATCATTTGAGCAGTATGTGACTTTGTGTGGAGTGCTGTTGTTGCCCAGCGATAGGGTGTGTGTTGAGTGATAGCCATGTGTATGTATCTGAAATGTTTGTGTAATGGTACTGTGTTGTGTTTGTCATGTTATATGTTTGTATATTGAATGGGGATCTGTGAGGCTAGGCCTGTGCTGTGGTGCAGTGCGTAAATGTGTGATATAGACGTGTGGTGTGTGTGTGCACCCTGCGGTGTGCGTGATGTGTGGGTGTCCTTGATGCAGTATGTTGTCGCGTAGGCTCTCATTATTCTAATGAGACTACTGGATTTTGAGCAGCAGAATCGTCCACGGTGTGGAAGACTGAGTCTAACCTACTGCGGGTGACACCTGTCGTTCTAAATCCGGGTTTTGCTCCGGCTAACTAGCAGTGCCTCATCTCTACCAAAGGATAGTGATGATAGGGCAGCCGAGCGCATGACATACTAGGCTTCTCAGGGAAGTCGTGGTCACTCAGGTCGCTTCCGGTTCTCACATATAATTCAGTCTCATTTATAAATGACAAACAGAGGCAGTATATGTTTCAATAATGAGTTTAATAAAATGACTGCATCTTTGATAGCAAAGCATGAGCTGCAATAACCAGGACAATACAACACAATAGTATTAAAATTGTGACGAGAAGAGTGAAGCATAAAAACAACGCTATCATATTGTCACTATAATCAATGGATTATTTCCTATCTAAGTTATAATGCGAGCACAGCATATTGAGCTCTAATTCTGCCTTTCAGGTTCCCCCCAGGAGGACATCAACCCTCATACCTGAGCAAAGGCCTGTGGTCTGCGTTAGCATCTGTAGTGAAGCATTCAGCAATCAGCATACAGTTGTGGTTACCTGGCTGGAATCTCCCTCTAACGTGTAATGGGACAAGGAAGTATTTTCATAATAACACAGCTGATGTTCCGAGAAAATGTCCCTACGTAAGGATGTGTATTTTCTATGAATGTAGAGACTAAACTTCTACAACGTTCACCGGCAATGTACCAAACTGTAGCCTTGAACAAAGCACAGAGTGATCAAGAATGTCTTGTTTGAGAACAGAGAGCTGAGCTAGGCAAAAACAGTAAGATAGAAGAAAATAAAACAAGACCGTATAAATGGTTATTGTAAAAATAACAATGCAAAGCTGAATAAAATATATCTAGGTTAAAGTGCACAGCGGCCTAGTGTGTTAAAATAAAATACCGTGCATGCAGCTCTGACTAAAAGGGCTACACAACATCCTCCCCTTGTTGGTTGAAAGTGGTTCAAAGCCAAAACTAACATTTTATCGCTAAAAAGCTCAACCTAAGACATATATAAAAACAAAGTCAATTTGGGCAAGTTAAAGGGACACACAAGCATCCAACGTGACAATTTAAAATATGAGCATGTGACTTATAACCAAATTAGAAAGACATGTCAATTTAGAAACGTTCCAAACTAGGTACGAGTCATGGAGAACAGGAGATCTTCCACTTCGGCAGATATTAAAACCGGAAAGTCCTCGCCAAAAAGGATTAAGGAGCGGGTGTGTTTCATAGCCCCAGTGTCAACCAAAGCGGCATCCCGCGGAGTGTCCATTGATGAGTTGTGAACAACTTCCTCCAGGAAGGGTAACTCATAAGTAGCTTCATGCAGCAAACAAAACCTCAATGCGCATGTCCGGTAATGAACCCTCAGCGAGAACATCAACAGATCAGCGTCTACTGCAGGCAAGCGCTGCTGTGAAAGGCAAATCTCCATGGCATGTTCGAAACACGGGCTGCACACAATGCAAAACCGGTCTGAATGACAAGGACCAGCCACACTCCAATTGCTCCAGGATTGTTGCTCCAAAATACTGCATCATACGCTCACGACACAGCTGCGCTGATGGGAGCGCCATCATTTCTCCTTGTTGCGGTGGCACAGCCATTGCGCATAAACAACAGCAACAGCAAGATGCCAGCTGATAAAGCCAAAGTTATAGGAAATCCCCCAAAAATACTACCGAAAATTCAATGGATAGCTGAAGGTATCAAACCGAATATGGAGGAGAAGGTGTGAATTAAACAACAACCAACAGCTCTGACAAAATGTGCGATTCCAGTTGTACTGGACGCATTCACCAAAGTGTCTCGGAAAGTTTGTATTGAACAGGGACTGTATTTCTGCTGATGACCTTGCCACTTGAAGTACGTAGGTCTTGCGCGCAGATGTAAGGGCCACATGCTTTTGAAACAATAAAGCCTTGAGTCTGCTTAACTTGTCTAAATTCACATTTGTGAATTTTAGTGGGGGGAAACAGTACGTTCCCACGCATGTAAATACCTTAGAGACCAAAATAACGTAAACTATTCCGGCCCGCATGCCACAACAGTCTTCACCGTTGAGGAGGACGTAGCTGCCGTTTGAAAGCACCTGGAATTAAGGTCTAATCAAGGGGACTGGAACTCCCTTCAGATAACAAGCCAAGTTTGCAGCAGAGGCGTTATACGCCCCATGCAAGGACAGCTGTTTACAAATCATCGAATGACTGACTTAAGTCTTGCATTCATGACCGCTAAGAAAGACTTCTTTCATGCCACTGAAGCATTTGTACGAGAAGGGAAGCTCCCACACCTCATGAATATAACTATCTGTTAGCTTTTCATATCTGCCTACCGGAATGTGTTTTAAATAAGAGGTGAATTGTAGTGTTGAAATTGGCAGATTAATAACCCCATGTATTAACCACTCAGCTGATGGTATTTTCGGCCACAGTAAAAGGCAACTTTTCCAATTTCTCGATGTTAAGCATGACATAAGTTGCTTCCTTCTTAGCCATTAGTTGTTGTTGTCGCGTCAAATTAAAGGAATAAAATATCTCCCTTGAACTGACATGCTGCCATGGAACGCGACCCACCTTCAATGTTTGAAGCGTCCAACCCAACTGCATAACGGACCTGATCTGATTCTGTCCATGATGTAAAGAAGACATATCTTATTGTATGACGTCTATAGCAGAAGAGACAATATTATTTGTGGTATATATCCGGTCGGACAAGGTGTTAATCCCATTATCCGCAACAGCGAATGCCTTTTTTAGATTTTTCTGTTCTATTTGCCCTAACCGGGCAGCAGCATCTTGTTGGTAAAGTTTCCAAGTTTCATTGTATAGTGCATATAAGAAACAATTCCTATGTGGTGTAGTGAGGCCTAACAAGAAATTTTGTAAATCAGTGATGATAGTCAGGAGACTGAGATGTTCTCTAACCACATCCAGTGAGGATGATTTTAACCATTGCTGGCATAATTTTCCCACACTATGGCGGTCATTCTGACCGCGGCGGGCGGCGGTCGCCGCCCGCCATGCGGTCACCGCCAAATGGCCGCTCCGCGGTCAGGAGACCGCGGATGCCATTCTGGCTTTCCCGCTAGGCCGGCCGGCGACCGCCAAAAGGCCGCCCGCCAGAAACAGGCTGGCGGGAAGGGGGTCGGAATCCCCATGGCGGCGCTGCAAGCAGCGCCGCCATGGAGGATTCCCTGGGCCAGGGGAAAACCGGCGGGAAACCGCCGGTTCCCCTTTTCTGACCGCAGCTTTACCGCTGCGGTCAGAATAGCCCTGGAAGCACCGCCAGCCTGTTGGCGGTGCTTCTGCTGCCCTCCGCCCTGGCGGTCAGAGACCGCCAGGGTTGGAATGAGGGCCTATATGTTGTAATTATACCCACATGCTCTGATGATATATAGCGAAGGTCTGGCCTACTTGTCCTAAAACCCCAGAGGAGTTAATAAAACGTTGATGACATCCATTGGTATCTATTGGCCACAATAACCACCCGCCAGGACGTGACAGTGATGCAGTAAATGTACCATTTTGGACCCACTCATCGAGCTAATTTTCAGTTGCATTTGTATATTTTTGCCTTTTATAAAACTTTGCAGGTGCAGGTATACTGGGCATGTTTAGTTCCCTAATTTTAGCTAAGCCTAAACAACTTGTCTGTTGTACTGTTTCGTTCAAAAAGATCATTTGTACAGGAATAAGGCATGCTCTAAACCAACGGTACTCAAAGTACGGCCCGCGGGCCGCCAGCGGCCCCACGGACCTAGCTTGGCAGCCCGCGAGACGCACACCAAACGCCTTATCATAATGGCAGCAGTATGTAAACATAGAAGAGGGCCGCGGGAGCATGCTCCCGCGGCCCTCCTCTATGTTTACATACGGCGGCCATTGTTTATGGCGTTGCCCTGACGATCCTGGAAGCCAAAGCCCCATAAAAGTCAGCGCTTGCAGCTAACTTTTATGGGGCTTTGGTCGTCTGCTGCCCGCCTTCCTGCCTGCCTGCTGTTCCACATTTGTGGCATCTTTACAGTGCTTTGAGTCAGGTAAGGCTCTTTGGTTATTTATTTATTTGTTTTTAATGTAGTGTGTGTTACTGGGGTAGGCGTGAGAGCAGATTGCGCTGTGTGTGTGCGCTGTGTGTGTGTGTTACTGGGGTAGGGGTGAGAGCAGATGGCGCTGTGTGTGTGCGCGCTGTGTGTGTTACTGGGGTAGGGGTGAGAGCAGATGGCGCTGTATGTGTGCGCGCTGTGTGTGTTACTGGGGTAGGGGTGAGAGCAGATGGCGCTGTGTGTGTGCGCGCTGTGTGTGTTACTGGGGTAGGCGTGAGAGCAGATTGCGCTGTGTGTGTGCGCTGTGTGTGTGTGTTACTGGGGTAGGGGTGAGAGCAGATGGCGCTGTGTGTGTGCGCGCTGTGTGTGTTACTGGGGTAGGGGTGAGAGCAGATGGCGCTGTATGTGTGCGCGCTGTGTGTGTTACTGGGGTAGGGGTGAGAGCAGATGGCGCTGTGTGTGTGCGCGCTGTGTGTGTTACTGGGGTAGGGGTGAGAGCAGATGGCGCTGTGTGTGTGCGCTGTGTGTGTGTTACTGGGGTAGGGGTGAGAGCAGATGGCGCTGTGTGTGTGCGCTGTGTGTGTGTTACTGGGGTGGGGTGAGAGCAGATGGCGCTGTGTGCAGATGGCGCAGTGTGTGTTACTGGGGTAGGGGTGAGAGCAGATGGCGCTGTGTGTGTTACTGGGGTAGGGGTGGGAGCAGATGGCGCTGTGTGCAGATGGCGCAGTGTGTGTGTTACTGGGGTAGGGGTGAGAGCAGATGGCGCTGTGTGCAGATGGCGCTGTGTGTGTTACTGGGGTAGGGGTGGGAGCAGATGGTGCTGTGTGCAGATGGCGCAGTGTGTGTTACTGGGGTAGGGGTGAGAGCAGATGGCGCTGTGTGTGTTACTGGGGTAGGGGTGAGAGCAGATGGCGCTGTGTGCAGATGGCGCAGTGTGTGTTACTGGGGTAGGGGTGAGAGCAGATGGCACTGTGTGCAGATGGCGCAGTGTGTGTTACTGGGGTAGGGGTGAGAGCAGATGGCACTGTGTGTGTGCGCGCTGTGTGTGTTACTGGGGTAGGGGTGAGAGCAGATGGCGCTGTGTGTGTGCGCTGTGTGTGTGTGTTACTGGGGTGGGGTGAGAGCAGATGGCGCTGTGTGCAGATGGCGCAGTGTGTGTTACTGGGGTAGGGGTGAGAGCAGATGGCACTGTGTGTGTTACTGGGGTAGGGGTGAGAGCAGATGGCGCTGTATGTGTGCGCGCTGTGTGTGTTACTGGGGTAGGGGCATTGTTTTGAAAAAGGGGGTGGGGTGGTTGTTCCCCCTCTAAGCCCCGCCCCCTCTAAGCCCCGCCCCCCGCTGTCACTTCAGTGCGGCCCTCGGCCGCAAACCATACTGCAATTTTGGCCCCCGAGAAAAAGTTTGTGAGTACCCATGCTCTAAACAATGCTTCTTTTCCCTTAATTTGCCAATTTCTTGTTCCCCAAACACTTTTCAGATCTATTGATTTAAGCCAATATTCATAGCCTTCTATCGATAACTGGGAAACAAGGGATTCCGAATATATAAAGTTCGTATTGGTCATTAATATATGTATATCCTTAGTAGGTGGTACTTTAAAATAATATGACTCAGCATTTTTCGTATTGTGTCCAGACAAATATGCAAACTTTTCAGAATATGTTTTGGAACTCCACTGTGGCGGAGTTGGGCAATGTTCCCATTGTGTGTAATTAAAAACAGTTCTGGGGCTGCTCGCTCTATGTATGAAATGGTGCCCATAATAATTATAGCAAAACAAATCACCATAATTTTCTTTAAATTGGTAAACATCTTCATTCTCAAAGACAGTATAGTAATGCAATTCAGTCGTCATAGAATCAAATGTCTTCACACCCCAATCAACAGAAACAATGCCTAGTATTACTATATCATTCATTGATAATTTCAACACATATGGTATTTGAATAACGTCCGTGGGACGATATATATCAAACATTACTTTGTCCCAAACAATCCCATCAGGAATTGGCACTGCGGAAATGTTCACAAAGGATAAGTCTCTTCAGACTTTATGTGATGAAAAATGTTGCTTTAAAACCTCCTCCACCAGTTCAACTGTTGTTCTTTCAGGAAGAAAGTGACTGTGTATTAATAAGAAAAAGGTGATGACAAAACCAATCCAAAGTAGAAAGGCCAAGACAGTCAAAGAAAGCCATAGATAGTTCCATGGAAAGATAAAATATGTTTCTTTAAGCCAGTTTGTTAGCTTACATGTACTTGACAAGTCAGCTGACAAAGAGGCCAATGAATCTCAGAAGTCATCGTTGAAGTTGGCAAAATATTCAGAGGCAGTTTGTGCAAGTGGTGGAGCCGTTGTCAGTGGTGGAGTTGGTGTTTCCTGTGGTGGTGCACTAGAGATAGCACCATCCGTCTGTGTTGGAGTCGAGTTAACTTGGTCAAATGTTTCTAAATTAGTTGACGTTAGTGGAACTAATGCAAGATCATCTTCCACCCTCCCCAAGCTCGGAGAGGTGTTGGTGATGGTATAAACAACTTGTAGAGGAAGTTCTTCACCAGTAGTGAGAGGGATTCTGGAACTACTGGATGTTCCTCTTGGTCGGCTGTGCAGGATCGGCCACATGGTATAGTTTGACATTGTCGAGGGAGACAAAACTATTTTCTTTGGCACCTGCCAACGGTGGTAGATTTACAGTTCTGGTACCGTGCATCCCTAGTACTGGGACTGGTGCTCGACAAGAAGGGCCAAATTCCTTTTTCACTGCGACTTTCTCACGTACAAGAACCCCAACTCTGGGAATCCAGCCGGTAGATGTTACAGGCACATCCTTGAATTATCATCCCGGAACTGTCGCAATTCCTGTAAGACAGTGACACGTTCATTTATGTCAAAAGGTATTTCTGCTGCCTCCACGCCAGGACAATCAAGATCTGGAACAAACATTCGAGTTCCAAACAGGCACTCATATGAAGTACGACCCCCCAGGGACCTTCTAGGCAGATTATTTAGTGCTCTCTGAACTCCATATAGGTGATTAAGCCAACTACGACCCGTAACTAAGACTCTGGCTGTTGAGGATTGCTTTAAATCATGGTTTAATCACTCCACAACACTATTTCCCTCTGGATGAAATGGAGACGAGTACTGGAGTTGGACCCCCAAAGAAGCCATGGCGTCCCTGAATGCCATTGAGGCGAAAGCAGGGCCCTGGTCCGAATGGAAAGCCGCAACTGCATATGTACCAATAAAGACTCGCAAATCTTTAATAATAGTCCAAGAGTCAGCCGAGCGTTGTGGCCATACCCATAAAAATCTGGCACATGAATCAACAGTGACTAGAATGTACATGTATGCACTATCAGGTGTTAGGGGACCACAGTGGTCCAAGTATACACAATGTAATGGTTTGTTGGAAATGAAGAGGGGTGTCTATGGCGGGCGCTTGGCAGTGTAATCTTTAATTTGTTGACAGATGCCACAACAAAGGACATACTGCTTGGTCTCTTTGTAGAGATCTGGCCACCAGTAACGGGCCTGCTAGATCGAAATCATAGCCGCCACACCAGCATGGGCAGATGCTACCCCCTCATGTGCTGCTTTAATCAATCCTGGTCTTATGTCTTTGTTGGGGATTTCCCTCATGCCTACACTTGGTATTCTAATTTCAGCGTTCAGGCGATCCCCCATTCGAGAGGTATATTTATTAGGAAATCCTTTAGGATAGGGCTTACCATCAGCCATAGCTGTCACTGCATGCCAAATGTCTGCGTCCGGTTTAGAACTCGAGCAAGTCACTGCAGCTACAGTGGCCACTGCCACTGCTGACTTTGCAGCTTCATCAGACAATGTATTTCCAGCAACATATATTCCAATGCACTGGTGTCCAAGTGTGTGTACAGCATGGACATTTGGTAGCGTCTCTTTCAGGTCTGCAACTTTCCCCCACAGTTTTTAATGGTGTTGCCTTTGGAATCTCTGAACCCATTCTGGCACCAGTAATGCAGGTATTCATTAAAAGACTGGACACAATAGTATGAATTTACAATCAGCATAAGCTGTGCAGGATCCGTGTGTTCCAGTGCCATCAGCAGAGCTTTTAGTTCTGCCAATTGTGCGCGCGTGTGTCAGTATGCTGTTGAGTGTGAGTGCAGCCCTCCCTATGTTATGTAATGTAACTGTACAAATTTGAACATTTCACATTTTTAACAGGTGAGTGTGTGTACTTACAGTTGTTGGCATTGTCTACGTTGCTTTTCGGTCAGCAGGAGCAGTGGGATGACCTCCATGGGGGCTCTGGACATGGAGGGCTTCCTGGAAGTGAGTGTCTCCTTTTATACTATTCATTTCCGCCTGGTACTCAGTGGTGGTTAGACTATGGCAGTCACATTGACGGTGTGCAACCTCCTAATAGGTCAGGCGGAAACATGGTCTCTGCCAGACTGTTTGTGCCTCCATTCAACTGCGGTTGTCTGTCCTGTCTGGCCATGCCGGCATTGCTTTGGAGGTGTTCTGTGTGCACCACAGCCAAACTCCTAACTTGGCAGTCTTCTCCGCCAGCCTGTTAGCAGTTGGACCACCAACATGATGGTCACAGGACCGCCAAACTCATTATGAGGCCCTTAATCCTTTTTTAAAAGTCTCAAATTTCTATTAATTGTAAATTTCAAGTCTGCCATTTTTTACATTTTTATTCTTGCATGGAAGTGTGTGTTTTTTGCATCTTAATATCTGGCTTGTGCCTTTCTTCATCTATCCTCACTCTCTCTGTCCTTCAGTCTTGCCAATCTCAGCCACATTTTGCAAAGAGAGTACAAACTTTCCTTGCAGATTCGTCAACAGCATCAACGGTATTAGCAATCCAAAAATGCATTTCAATGGAAAGTGCAACTGATACATGACATCACAAATTGGCGAGTTATACCTAAATTGCAATCCGTGATTTACATCACAGCCAGACAAACCAGAACTCCCACACCACACGCAATGCTCATGTACTTACCATTGATGTTATAGAAGCAATTATAAATGTCTTAAATAATCTAACAGATCAGATTACATGAAACATTGCTATTAACAATATGAATGACACTACCATAAGGATGTATTTTATATTGGTGAATGTTTTCAGTTATTTAATAATGTGCTTTTAGGTGTTGTTACTTATTGGGTCTCCAGCCACAGGAAAAATGGCTTAGACCATAGGCCCTCATTACAACCCTGGCGGTAAATGCCACCTACTGCCTTGCTGATGGCCACCAACATACCGTGACCGCGGTGGTATACCGCTACGGGTAACCTGGCCTATACAGAGAAATCCGCCACTATACAGACACCCACACAAGTCTGCCAGACCAAAGGTCAGTGATAAACTGGCGGTAGCAAAACCCACACCGTTCATGCCAACAGGAATACGCCCAAAGTATCAGGACCCACGAATCACCACAGTGGTCTTTCAACCGCAGTAAACCATTGTCGGTACAGACCGCCGTGCTCAAAATACACACACACTAACAAAACTACACCATATTGCACAATTCAAACTACACACACCTGACACACACACACACCACATGCACACACTCAGACCACTATAAAACACACACCCACATTACCCACAACCCTTTCAATAAAAAAAAGATTGCGAACAGAGAGAGAGACAAGCCAGGAGCACCCACTCAATGTGAGCCACAGAACACAATCACCCATACACCATCCCGCACCTCACAGCACACACCCCAACACATCACCCCACACAACACCCCACACATCCTCACAGGTATCACTCACACCACATCTATGGCACCCCAAAGAAACCCCAGGTTTTCAGAGGAGGAGCTAAGGTTCATGGTGGAGGAAATCATCCAAGTAGAGCCACAGCTATTCGGATCACAGCTGCAGCAGACATCCATTGCAAGGAAGATGGAGCTATGGTGGAGAGTCGTGGACAGGGTCAACTCCATGGGACAGCAACCCAGAACAAGGGATGACATTAGGAAGAGGTGGAACAACCTGCGGGGGAAGGTGCATTCCGTGGGTGCAAGACACCAGGTAGCAGTACAGAGGACTGGCTGTGGACCCCCACCTCCTCCCCCACAACTAACAACATGGGAGGAGCAAGTCTTGGCAATCATGCATCCTGAGGGCCTTGCAGGAGTAGCAGGAGGATTGGAATCTGGTAAGTCAAATCTTTACTACTATATCCCCCACGCTACCTGCATGCCATCACAAACTCCTACACCTACCCTCACCCCATCACTCCACCACCTCAAATATACCCCACTAGCACAACCCACCCATCCCAATACCAAGCCCTGCATGCCATACTAATGCATGGACCCCCATCACAGACCTGCATGGACACCCATCACCACAGCATGCCCATTAGAGAGAATGACCTGACCCACAAAATCACCACGCACACATGGCAAAGCTGACAGGGCAATCACAACCATACAAGAAAACACACCCATGCACAAGATGGCACAGGCAGATACAATAACACTGCATTTGCATCCCCACAGGACCCCTACTCAATGTCACCAGAGAGGAGGTGCCACCAACATCCAGTCCCCCCATAGAAGAGGCCCACAGTGATGACAGCAGCTCTGCATGCCTGGATCACGATGACCAACCTGGCCCATCAGGGACCTGTGGACAGTCGGTTACCCTGCCACAGTCCCATACCACCACAGAGCCTCCCCCTCAGGAGACAGCAGCACAGCAACCACCCAGTGGGCCCAAGCCACTGTTCCTAGGACACATCAATTAGCAATGTCTCCACCACTACAAGGACCCGAGGCAGGCCCTCAAACCCAAGAAAATCAGGGACCTCGGGTCAGTGGCAGTGGGCACATGGTTCAGGGGACAGAGGCAGAGGACAACAGGGAAGCTGGGAGGACTGCTGTGCAACAGGGGGAGGACAGGCCCAGGGAACCCACTCTCCACGAGGCACTTGCAGGGATCCTGGGAGCATACCAACATTCCCAGGAGACCATGGGCCAGATACTGGCCACGTTGCAGGAGACCCAGCGGCTGCAGGAAGGACAGTACCTGGGGATCAAGGAGGACCTCAAATACATCCACACCATCTAGGTCACCACTGCAGGGGTGCTGGCTGACATGGTCAACACCATGAGGGAGGCAGTGGTACACCAACGGGCTCCTGACCTAGCCACCCCAATGAACAGACCTCCACCTCCGCCGGCGCTAGTGGACAGGAGGCCGCGCCACTGGAACAACAGGCCACCAGCACCCCACAAACGGTCCCTGCGATCCAGGCAGAAGCCAGAGAACACTGCCAAGACCCCCGCCACAAAATAAGACTTGCCTGATTGTCACCCTTGTGTTCCACTCTGTCACCCTGTCCACCTTGAACTGCCATTGCTCCCCTTCCTTTGCCCCATTGGACAATACACCTGTGATAGCAAGAGACTGGACTCTAACTGGACATTCCCCCACCATCACTCCAGCCCATTGCACATCCCCCTCTACTTATTAGCACTTAACTAAACACCCTTGGAACAAATACAAATCTGGAGTCTGTCATTTGATTGAAATATGTATTAGTAGAACATTCTGAAAACATTGCAATTCATATGTACAGTAATTTATACATTGGTATGACCTGTAGTGGGCAGCAATAAAATAAACATACCAGGAGCCAGAGTGGGGCACAGAGATCTGAAAATAGAGATACCAAAGGGTACAGTAAGTGGCCATAGACATAGGGTAATCATGCTGCCATGTACAATGTTTAACAGAAAACTGAAAAGTAAAGTGAAGTTACAGTGTCTTACCTGTGTGTCACTGGAAGTACTGCTGTATGATATTACTTTTGTTGTCCACATCTTCTTCCTCTGCCTCCTCTTCCTCTCTGTCCACAGGCTCCACCGCTGCCACAAGACCATCTCCAGGCTCACCCTCCTGCAGAAAAGGCCAGGTTGTGCAACATGCAACATGCAAAGATAATCTGGCACACCTTCTTGGGTGAGTAGTACAGGGATCCAATTGTCAGATGGAGGCACCAGAACCTGGCCTTCAGGAGGCTGAAGGTTCTCTCAGTAATCCTCCTTGTTCGCCGATGTGCCTCATTGTAACGTTCCTCTGCCCTTGTCCTGGTATTCCTCACTGGGGTCAGTAACCATGAGAGGTTGGAATAACCAGAGTCACCTGCAAACATCGAGGGACAACTGTTAGACACACACTAACCCTTAGGGACAACCCCATACCCAGACACCAACATATACTGGGTGGGGACCTTGGGCTCACCTATTAGCCACACCCGGTGCCTCTGCAGTTGACCCACCACATATGGGATGCTGTTATTCATCAAGATAAAGGCATCAAGCACAGAGCCAGGATATTTGGCATTCACATGGGAGATGTACTGGTCAGCCAAACACACCATCTGCACATTCATCGAGTGATAGCTTTTTCTATCCCGGAACACCTGTTCATTTCCCCTGGAGGGGACAAATGCTACATGTGTACCATCAATGGCACCAATGATGTTGGGGATATGTCCTAGAGCATAAAAATCAGGTTTCACTGTTGCCAAATCCTCCACCTGTGGGAATACAATGTAGCTGTGCATGTGTTTCAGCCTGGCAGACAACACTCTGGTCAACACGTTTGGGAACATTGGCTGAGACATCCCTGATGCCATGGCCACTGTTGTTTGGAAGGAACCACTTGCCAGGAAATGGAGCAGTGACAGGACCTGCACTAGAGGGGGGATACCTGTTGGCTGGCGGATAGCTGACATCAGGTCTGGCTCCAACTGGGCACACAGTTCTTGGATTGTGGCCCGATCAAGTCTGTAGGTTAGGATAATGTGTCTGTCCTCCTTTGTCGCAAGGTCCACCAGGGGTCTGTACATTGGAGGATGTCTCCATCTCATAATCATCCTCAGCGGTCGAAGCCTAGAGAGCAAACCAGTGAGCAGAGGGTCATATTCACACATCTATTGCATTAATGATGCATCTCTTCATTTACAGAACCAGTAGGGGAATCTGAGAGTCAGTTGATGTGCCAATGTCTGCTGTGACGCAGTTAGGTGCCATCGCCTGTGCACTCCTGAAATGGCAGCTACCTGACCTGTGAGGAGGGACAAGTGAAAATGAGGTAAGACCGCCGCGCAACTTTGCATTGGTTATCATTGGGCCCTATGGGTTCCAGGAGCCAATGGCGATGTACGCCGGCGGTGACTGTACGCACTGCTGCGGATGTGACCGCCATTTTCTATCTATTTACTCACTTGCTACCTGACCTTCAACAGGAGAGGACCTACACTGCAAGTGCTGCTGTGACCTGTGTCTGGAAGCAACAATGGCTCATGTGTCTGGGGAAAAGGCCCGTGCCTTCACTACGGAGGAGTTGGAGAGACTTGTGGATGAGGTCCTACCCCAGTACAGTTTACTCGTTGGTCCTCCAGACAAACAGGTGAGTACACTGTAAGCATGATGCGTGGGCCATGAATGCATGGAGTGCTGTGTGTGTAAGCCACTGTAGAGGGGGGCTGAGGTGTCCTGGGCAGAGTGCTGCATGTATGGTGGTCAATGTATGTGTGTTAGTGGATGGGAGGGATAGAGTGGGCCTTGAGTCTGACGGTCCGAACGGTATTACTTATCCTTTTTTGGCTGTATTTTTCCTACAGGTCAGCGCCCATCAGAAAAAGGGTATTTGACGTGCCATCGCCAAGGAGGTGCGGACCCTGGGGGTCTTTGACAGGCGGAGCACCCACTGCTGCAAACTGTGGGAGGATCTGCGCTGCTGGGAAAGGAAGACGGCGGAGGCCCAGCTAGGGCTGGCTTCCCAATGAGGAAGGGGTGCCCGTCGTACCCTGACCCCCCTGATGTTCCGCATCCTGGCGGTGGCCTATCCGGAGTTGGATGGGCGCTTGAGGGCCTCACAGCAGCCACAAGGGGGTGAGAAAAAATTCAGATTCATGATTTGGCGCACGTGAAGGTTTTACCTGGGTGGGGGATGTGGACTGTGGGTGCCCTTAGGCCAGGGCGAACATGGCAGGGCAGGTCCCTTGTTGGGCAGGCTCTGAAGCACTCCAAACCCGATGGTGTTAGTGGGCATCTACTACTCGGCAGGGTCCTGTGGGTTTCAGGTGAGCAGCTGATGGTGTTATGCCATGTCCCCCATGGGCTGGTGACTAGCATTGTAACTGGTAGTGCATGGCCTAGTGCATAGGGCAGCTCCCTGCGTGTTGTGTACGCCAACAGTAGTGGTGTTGCTGGCATTGACTAAGTGTATCCTCTGTCTCTCTCCCCCTTTTTGTTTTGTCACCCTGTCCTTGTGTGCATTAGCATCATCTGGCGGAGGAGCAGAGGCACCGGCGACGGAGGGAGCTGCATCCCACATGGGCCTGGAGGCCAAATCCACCGAGGGTGAGGGCACCAGTGGGATGGAGGGCAAGGGGAGCAACTCCTTCGCTCTGGGCACCTCAGGCCCTGCCCCAGTCAGCCCTGCTGCTTTCAGTGAGGCGGCTATTGAGCTCCTGAGATCCCTCACTGTTAGGCAGTCAACCATTCTGAATGCCATCCAGGGTGTCGAGAGGCATTTGCAACAAACAAATGCATACCTGGAGGGCATTCACTCTGGTGTAGTGGCCCAACAGAGAGCATTTCAGGCTCTGGCCTCCGCACTGATGGCAGCCATTGTCCCTGCCTCTAGCCTCCCCCTCCAACTTCCTCTACCCAGTTCCAATCCCCTCAACCCCAGCCTATCCCAAGCACATCTTCAGACCAGCATTCACCCAATTCAACACACAAAAGTGGCTCAGGCAAACACAAGCACCACACTTCATCTCACAGGCACACACACAGGCACCATCCCCATGCAGGCACACAAACATCCACTGCCTCCACTGTGTCCCCCTCCTCCTCCTCGTCCACCTCCCTCCCAGTAGCGTCTCCACTCACACCTGCATGCACTACATCCTCATCCACTACCTCCATCACCAGTACACCCATCCCTACACACCCCTCACTGGCAGTCACCACCCCCACATCCATGCACACATCTCCTGTGCCCTCTCCCACTATGTCTGTGACCCCTCCTCCCAAAGTACACAAAAGCAAGCACACACCCACCTAACAGCCATCCACCTCACAACAGCATCCAACCCATGCACCTGCACCCAAATACAGCAGACGAACACCTCCTACAACCACTCCCAAAACCTTCACCCTCTTCCTGCCCCAATGTCCCTAAGAAGCTTTCCCTAGCCAACATTGACCTGTTCCCTACCCGTCCCCCATCCTTCCCCTCAGGCTGCAGCTGTCAGGGGCTCAAAGGGGGGACCCGTCAGCCTAGCCAGTGTGGCACCAACCCCTGCCAAGGCAAAGAACATTCCGATCAAGGTGAAGCAGTGGACAGCATCCAGTAAGGGTAAGGAGCCACAAGTACCCAGCAAGGCCACCTCAAAGGCTCCATCTGCCAGACCCAAGGGGACACCACCATCTGTCAAGGGCAGGAAGGGGTAGAAAACACCAGCCAAGGCACTTCAGGCGTCCGAGCCTGCAGGTGAAGGCCTGGTGGCTACCAGCACAACCGCCAGCACCACCACCTGCACCGCCGCAAGCGCCACTACTGTCAGCAGCAGCAGCCCCAGTGGCCAGCAGACCGAGACTGCAGTAGAAGGGCTGGAGCCTCCCCCCCCACTGGCAGCACCGTCATTTCCACCGCGGCCAGCGCCGCCACCTGCACTGCTGCAAGCACCGCCGCCTGCACTGCTGACAGTTGCACCACTGGCAGCAGCAGCAGCCCCAGTGGGCAGCTGTCCGAGGCTGCAGGAGAAGGGCTGGAGCCTCGCCCCACCACTGGCAGCACCCCCACCTCCACGGCACTAACACCACTGTGCAGCCGAAGCCGCTGGCGGATGGACTGTAGCCCTGCCTCCATGGACTATCATGCATCCTGACCACTGCAAATCATTTGGCTCTGACACCCAGGTGAGGGACTGTGACCTGGCACCCCACTCAATTGCTGCATCACTGGGCACAAAGCCCCCTCCAGAACCAGTGGAAAAAGACATCCACTCACCCTATCCTTGGCAGGATGAAGCACACTGGGCACAAAGCCCCCTCCAGAACCAGTGAGAAAAAGGAATCCACTCACCCTATCCTTGGCAGGATGAAGCACACTGGGCACAAGGCCCCCTCCAGAACCAGTGGAAGAAGCCATCCACTTGAGAGACTGTGGCCTTGCACTCCCCAGCCCAAGCAGTGGGCAACCCACCACTTGAGAGACTGTAGCTTTGCACTCCCCATGACCAGGCAGTGGGCAACCCACCCACTGGAGGGACTTGAGGGACTTTGGCTTTGCACTCCCCAGGACATCGCTGTGGGCATGGAGCCCCCTCCAGGTGTAGTGGTGTTATACCATTTTCCTCCCACCCCTTCCCCGTCTCCCTGAGGTGCCTGTGTGTTTTCGACCTGATGCCCCTCCAGTGATCTCTCCGTTTTGAGGCAGGAGTCAAGTGTGGGCTTGGCCTCTGTGTTATGGCCCAGCGGGCCATGGACTATTTTTGTGTGGACATTGTCCCTCATTTTGTATATATTGTATATATTGTGCATACTGTTTATTTATTTATGAACGTATTTCTCTTAAATTCTTATATTACACTAATTTGACTCAATTCCTTTTGTCCTTGCATTATTCTAGAGGGTTACAGGGTGTATGTGTAATGTTGTTGCATGTGTTTGTGTGTATGGTGTTGGGGGTGAGGGTGGGGTAGGATTGTTGCGTGTTGTGTGTGTGTCACTCTCTTTTTCCTCCTCCCCTCCCCTGTCTGCTAGGTGCTGTACTCACTGTGGTCCTCATAGCCGCCGTAGGTACTCCTGATATATGAGAAGATACACCAGCATTGTCAGGACCTGCAGCTCGGCCTCCATGGCGTCCTGGTTCTTCCTTGAGTGTCGAGAGGTGAGTGGTTTCCCTTCCAAGTACTGTTTCTGCCGTGCTTTTGATGGCGTTGGTACCACCCCGGAAAAGCTGGTGGATGGGCGTGTTGTAATGGGGTGGGCGGTACATTGTCTTCTGCCTGGCTGTTGGCAGTTACCGCCACTGTGTTTGTTGCTACCGCCGTGGCAGTGAGAGTGTTAAAGTGTGTTGGCAGTTTCTGCCGTGGGCGTGATTCAAATTTTTTTACCGCCGGCCTGTTGGCGGTATTACTGTTGCTTTAACACCGACCACTAAGGTTGTAATGAGGGCCATCATTTTCTTGACAACTGGAGTTTCAAGCAGTAGAGTGCTTGAGCATCATTGTTGGTGGAGCCTCAGGAAATCTTTAGCATGCTTGTCAGGTAGTGAGGTTTATAAGACTGTGGGTGCTTATGAACCTTACAAGTCAATTTGTTGGTTGACTTTAAAAGCCACACTCTGTGTAGAACTCGCTGCTTGTTTGTCAGATTTTCTCAGGTACGAGCTCTTGGATATGGGTCTGCGGTTGAGTGTAATACAGTATAAAAGATACACATGGTCTGTCCTTCTCATGCTTGTATTTGAGACATCTGAACAAGAGGCAGTGGTATATTTTCACTCTTCAGCTTTACAGATTTAGAACAGCTGATCTCATCGCTTCATTCATGTTTCTCCAGCTCTTCATTGTGCTCACCAGTGTCAAGGCACTAGTACTCATCAGCTCAAGAGTTCCAGTTCAGACCTGCTTCACAGTATCTGCTGAAAGACCAATATCTAAGTAAGGTTAGCTAGTCAATTATGGATTTGGTTTGAGTGCTTTTCATACATTTCACAATTTCACACCTGAAGGCTGTATGTGGGACTAGTGCCTCAACTAAAGATTTTACCTAATATTATATTGCTACCAACTTCGACTTGTCGAGCTGCCTTCAAAACTGGTCTAATGCTGTGTAGATCGCCATTTGTCTAAATGCTATAGAAGTGACTTTTTATTCCTACTATTTTAGACTTTCATTCTGATTATGTTTAGCAGAGATTCCAATATATAACAAATGTTATGGACATTCACCAAGTAGAGCTTCGCAACTCCAGTGCTCTCAGTTTTCATCTTAATGAATGAGGTAATACTTAAAGGCAAAGCAAAATCTAGACTCGTCCACCATAACTGTGTACTAACACAGATAAAAATGTCTGTACAACATTTTGGTAATGATATTTTAAAAGGAGCTTTATGAAATCTGTGTTTACATTGCCTGGTATCACTGATGACATCTCAAATGACATAACTGATGACATCACTGATCACAAATCTAAGATATATTTTGTCAATATATCAAAGTGTAGCTGTTTATTTATTTTTGTTATACACGTCTCTTGGTTCTGAGGGTTGTGGAAGGAGTTTGCCAATGCCTGATTCCTTCTAGTCATCGACAAACTACTGACAGGTGGCTCAGTGCTCCATTCTGGGCTACTATACAGTATTAGTATGTGTGTGGTGTCAATAGAGTCATTGAAAATATTTCAGTTGGGACTGGCAGATATTCCCTAGCCCCAGATATTACTGCCCACCAGCTTGATGCACTCTTTTCTGTAGGAGGAAGTGAGAAGGTGGAAGAAAAGTTGGGGGGCAGCCCGACTCCTTTCACTTTCCCTCCAACACCAATAGAGAGAAATAAATCAGGGGTTGGGATTGGAAGGACATGGAGTAGGATTGTTTCTAGTTCCACCCCTTCCAATTCCACCTTCCTGATTCAGTGCCTCACATAGCAAATACTTCTCTGTTCAAGAGAAGTGTTTGAAGAGGATGCAGCTAGCTGTGTGTCTGTGCCTCAGTAAGAAGCCAGCATGCAGTTCAGATTCTTTTCATTGTGAGAAAAATTCTACACTTTGTCTGTCTTTCCTAGGGCACAGGAATTTACATTTGTGCCCCAGAATGGAGATCGATATTGTTTATTGTTGAGTTAAGAAAAATCGATATAGTGTTTGGCCCTTCCCTGGGGCACAGAAACAGAGTCCTGCACTCCAGCAAGGAGCTGGATTCAGTTTCAATTTGTTTTCCTTCGGAAAAAAATCCAGTGTCTGGCATCTTGCTGGGGTGCAGAACCGCACATCTGACGCTTTTTGGATCTTCTTTTTTCATAAGAAAAAATCCACACATTGTCTGGCTCCTTGCTGATGCCCAGACACATGCTGTACTCCAGTAAGTAGGCAAAGGTAGTTTGCATTTTTTCTTAGCCTCAGAAAAACCCATACAGCATCCATGTCCTTGCTAAGTACGAAAAGCACACATCTACACCCCTTCGAGGAGCTTTGGGGCAGTTTGAATTTTTTTCTTAAGTTTAGAGAAAATCCAGATAGCATCCAGATTCTTGCTCGGGACCATAAAAACATGGCTGAGCCTGGGGCCATCTGTTACCTATGCACTATACACTGGGAAATGTCCTGAGTGATAAGGCTTGTGAGGATGCCACCATGTTTTCTTACCAAAAATGTCCTTCACAGGTCAAACTTCGGTTACAAAAGAATTTCTTTACATTTCTGTGATGGGAAGCTCCATAGCATGTGAGGAACTGCAGAGTTTTCCCACATGTGTACCAAAGAAAACAATACCTCATATTAGTGGATCGGCCTATCATAACTGACAAGAACAGGTCAAACAAGTAACTGTGTGAAGTAAATATAGTGTCAATGTGGCCCACCAACATGTGGAAAAGGGAAGACTGCAAAAGGTGTTCCAGGCTGTAGAGTGCCAGTACGTGTGACACCTTGCAGTGAATGTGCTTGAAGCAGTGGTCGCCTTGCTACCCACTTATCTAAAACTACCATTCCAAATTGTGGACAACAGCACAATAATCAGAGACAACCTGACAATGTATCAGTCTGTCTGAGTGGTCAGAGCATTTCGCATAGAAGAGCTATCATTTCCATCCCTCCTTTAAAGGATATCTACAAATAGACATAAGTTAAGGACCACAAGTGCTGTGATCAAAGGTCTACAATCTTGGTGTCAGAAAGTGGTTAAAACTACAGAGGTGTTTTACTGGGGTTTCATGGGAATAAGGGGGTAAGGGAAATGTTTTGCGTGAGTATACTGAGTTTCAGGATGATTTCGAATGTTTTTTTAAATGTGTTTTGGTAGGGGCCAGAGCTGAATGATGGGATCATGGGAATGTTTCGTTAGTGTATGTTGGGCATACGGTTGGAAGTATAATAGTAGGAAAATTGTGCAGAGGTGTTGGGGCTAGGGATGATGTGCAAAATATTATGTAAAAACAAAATTAAAACAGTTTCATAACACATAGCTTTTAGGCCTTCCTGCAGTATTTTGTAATTTAATGTACTGTTACCAGATCATGTCAAATCAACTGCAGTAATAACAGAAGCAGTGTCACAACATGTGGAATATTGGTAATAATGGAACTTCAACACTTCCTCTTTCAAATCGTGGTCAAACCCTCAGTATTAAAATATAAATGACGAGTATCTATTAAAGATTCTAATGATAGAACAGGTTTGAATATATAGCAATGTACTGTATGACTCACTTAACGAGGTATTGTAATATGGTGAGGAAAATGTGATCTTCAAGCTCTATGAGGGGTAATGTCACCATCCAACTAGGCAAGCTAGGCAGAGATAGATGAATCATACGCAACAGTTTATGATAATAATATTCATAACCTACAAAGGTATGTTTAATTGCTCTATTTTTCATTATGTTTAAGTCATGGCTCCATTATGCATTCGTTTATTCTACAAATTAAAGAAAGCTAATGCCTCTTTTTGGTATTGGAAGTGCTATTTTAATCCAGGAATACAGTGTACTGTCACATTCAACTTCATTATCATTTCGGTGCATAATCTAGGCATGACTCTGCATATAGATTGCATTTAGAAGAGCTTTGCTGAAGCAATTTTTTTCTTTCCTATTCTGGCAAGCACAAACTTAAATAAAGTGGATATATTTTTCAAGTTCATCCTCACGCAGTGTTTTTTTCTATTACAGAGTTGTATTAAATGACGACTGTCCTGTACACACAGCAAAATAGGGTTTTTATATGAATGTCACAGATGTGTTTCTTGGAAAATGCACAGCATGCTCCATGATCACAGAGGAAAACCCGCTCACATTCTGCCACTAGTAATGTTTATAAATGGGTACTTTAGACCTAAATAAATATTTAATTGCACTCCCATGGGTACGCCGCATCAGTTCAAGTTAAATATATTCTAAATCTGTGTCCTATGAATGTGTCAAAATATTGATAGTTAGATTACAAAACTAAAGCGCATTTAAAGTCTTCTTAAACTGAATACAGTGGATTGTTCGGGGGAAAATGTTCCTTATTTTCTAGAAATGCATTAACTCTTGCGGTTGTTCTGTTTTTTGTGTCATGCTCTGAAATATTATGTTAGCGAGTAACAGAGAAATATAATGGTTACTCCTTGTATGAGTTTTCAATTCTAAAGTATGCATTAGCAGAAATTTGATTATTCGAATTGTTCACTAGAAAGCAGAAAAATAAATCATATTTTTTTCAATTTACATTTTTATTTGACAAATTAATCCATCTTTGCTCTGTTCTTATCGTAGTAACCGGAGATCAGAATTTTGATGTATATTTACTTCACTTCGTTGATAATAAACATAGTATTTTCTTCTTTTATCTGATAATCAGCAGAGTCCTAATACCCCCCTGGGAGCCACGCTCCTGTGTACATTTCATATTAGAATTCTTGCTCAGGGATCCTTTAGAGGAAACTCTATACACAGACAGGACACAGAGGAGTGCAACAGATATATTACAAAATATCCCACTTTCTTCACTTTTACCCAAAAAGTGGCAACATGATTGATTATTTGATACAATAGGAAATGAGGGATATTCTGTTTTTACATTTATAGCACAAGTAGCTTAAGCAATGGATACTAAGGGGGTCATTACAACCTCGGCGGTCTTTTTACAAGACCACCGTGCTGAAGACCGACAGTGATGGCGGTTTTCCGCTCGGCGTATTATGACTGTTGGCAGCTCTCCGTCATTTTTCCGATGGAGAGCCACCAACAGCCATAGTGACGGGCGGCGGGAAAGTGGAGGTTGCTCCACCTCCACCGCCACACCAACAGAACACCACCCAGCGAATCACGTCCTGTGATTCGGCGCGGCAGTGTTCTGTTGGCGGTGTGGTGTCGGCGGAGCTGCCCCCATGGCTCCCGTC
This sequence comes from Pleurodeles waltl, assembly GCF_031143425.1. NCBI lineage: Eukaryota > Metazoa > Chordata > Amphibia > Caudata > Salamandridae > Pleurodeles > Pleurodeles waltl. The sequence goes on along the minus strand of NC_090446.1, from coordinate 162,299,275 downwards.
CCCTCCCGGAGGATCGGCGGAACAGGTAAGTCGATCGTCTGTTAGGGGAGGGGGGGTGTTGTGTGTTGTGTGGGTGCATGGGGGTGTGCATGGGTGTATGTAGAGGGGGTGTGTGAGTACGTGTATGCTTGCGGGGGTGTTGCGTGTTTTGGGAATGAGTGCGTTATGTCTGTAGGTATGTCTGTATGGATGTGTGCGTGTATGTTTGAATGTGGGTGTGCGTGTCTGACTGTGTGTGTGGATGTTGGCATGTATGTCGGTGTGTGTGCGTGTATGTGTGTTGGTGGTGCCTGATGGTGCCTGCTTGCGTGTGTCGGGTGTGTATGTGTAAGGTAATGTCAGGGGTTGGGGTGGGGAGGGGGGTCCTGCCACCTTTGGGGGGTGGCAGGAGTGGTGGGGGGTGTAGGGGAGGAAGTTGGGGTGGGGGTGAGGGGTGGGGGAGACCCCTATCAGTGCCAGGGAAGGAATTCCCTGGCCCTGATAGTGCTTACCGCCATGGATTTCATGGCGGTTCCTACCGCTGGAAATCCACGGCGGTAAGCTGGGTCAAAATACTGGTGGCGGTATTGTCACGGCGCTGGGTCTCCAGCGCAGCGGTCGTCTCCGCCCTGGCGGGCGGAACAGAAAAGCGGCGGATGACCATGGCGGTAACCGCCATGGTCATAATCCTCAAAAAAAGACCGCCAGCCTGTTGGCGGTCTTACTGCCGCTTTAACACCGTCCGCCAGGGTTGTAATGACCCCCTAAGTGACTTCCAGTAACTAACTCAAGTTTCTTAACCGCTTAAGTGCGGGTATGGACCAATGGCCGACACCCATAGTATCTTCCCTGATATGGCCTGTTGGTCATTGGCTGACAACTGGGGAGGCATAAAAAGGGCACTCTCCCCCAGAGAGATTATTCTACTTTAATCTCAGGCTGCTCGTGAAGAGCTTCCTGAGGAGCCTGAGTCTTGTTTTTACCTTTACTATAATGCTGTTCAATACACAAGACACCTTGATGTCATTACAGCAATAGAAAGTAAAAGGAGCCGATGGGTTGGTATTACTTTCACTGCATTAGTGCTTGGGGGGCATGTCTCTGCCCCTGAGCACTCATTCGGGTGGGAGAGGTGTTGATGGAAAGGGAAGAACCTCCCATATCTAATGATATCTGGCCAGTTGATACCTACTTGTTAATTGCCATAAGAAAATGATCCCCAAGCAGGGATCCAGCCAGTGGACACCAGAGATTTTGGGGTAGCGGCCACTTGGGCAAGGGCTTGTGCTCCCCACCACCTTACCATATCAGTCCTTCTGTTCCCCCCAAGGGTGGATGGGGGTAATTACCACTGAACTGCCCCTCCGGGTACGGGGCAAAAAGTGCACTAGACACCAGGGCTTAATATACAAAGAATAGGGGAGGGGCTGCCCATCATTAGTATGGCTATACCCCCACCCACCCAAAGCAATATGCTGACACTTTCTCTGCCCTCTGGGGGGGTGGGGAGGTGGATTATCCCCAATCTGCCCTCCATGGGGGGTGGTGTCATAAAGTCCAATTGACACCAAACATAAAAAAATATACAAAGTTGGGGGCTGCTCACTATGGGCATGGACATGCTCCTACCCCCACAAAAAATATGCGGAAAGTCTTTCTGCCCCCACCGGAGATAGATGGGTGTGATTACATCCAATCTGACCCTATGGAGGGGGGACAGAAAGCCCTTTAGACACTAGAGACACATAAAAAATATATATAGGAGTTGGAGCTGCCCACCATGGGCATGGTCATGCCCCTACCTAAAGAAAATATGCTGACAGATTTTCTGCCCACCCCTGGGGGGTGGATGGGGTGGTTACCCCGAATGTACCCCCATGGGGGACAGAGAGCCCACCAGACACCAGCGAATGCATTAATGCAGCATTTGTTTGGGGTCAGAATAGCCCTCCTGGGCATGTACCCATGCTTTCACCCACCCTGCACCCCAGTAGACTTTCAGCCCCCCTAAGTGTGGCTAGAGGTATTCACATCCAATCTGCCCCCACTCCTCCCTGTGGGAGCAAAAAGGCCTCTGAACACTAGGGATTTAAAAACATTAGGGTCAATTGTGACTCTTCTCATGTTTCATTGTTTCCCAATTTCCAGTACAACACAACCACCCTTTATACAAGCTACTTCCTTAAGGTCAGACCACTTGGACAGTCCTCTTCTCTGACATGTTCCTGAGCCACAGTCTCACATAATCCGCAATATTGAATTTAACAAGGTTTCAATCTCATCTTGTCACCTTATGTTGAACACCAGGTTTCTGCTTATTTTTGACCATTTCCATTATTTGTACCTTGTCCACCCTAGTCGTATCCCTTCTTATGATCAATGCTGGTCTAACAGAAGTGCATGGTACTATTCCTTTCAAAGGAGTTTCTCCCTTCACCAAATGTGAAGACGTCCTATAACTCCACAATATTTTTTACTTCCTGTCTCCAGTCCAAACCACACTGCATTACCAACTACATACAACATGTCACAGCACATGCAAGCTATACTACACAAACAGATCTGTTAATCCCTTGATTCACACTAAGCCACCAAAAGTGGACACATTCACTAAGCACTCTATTAAAATTCACAACCAAGCCTTTCTTACATAGAGGGTATAACTCTGTTTCAAAGTGACAGATCACTTCAAATTTAATATTCAGCCTCTTTGGAGTTAAATTGAGCCCAATTATCAGTCACCACCTCTCTGGAACACCCTTCTCTTTAAAAATGTACTCATAATTGTTAAACAAATTTGATAACTTGATTTCACTCATACATGTGACTTTGGTCTGCCACGAATGACAGTCAATCATCACCACAGCAACCCTACCTTCCAATCTTGGGCAACTAAAACAACCACGAAAGGGATCCATGCCAGGCAAGAAGAAATCAGCAGATGTTCTTCTCTTCACAGCAGAAATTCTACCATGACCATTATACAACAAAGCTGGCAGACTGTTTCCCTCCACAGCTTTTTGAAGTTATTCAACTTGGACCATATGCAGATTTCTATGCAGTCTATGCGGACTTGTGGAGCACATGTAGGCCCTCATTACAACTTTGGTGGTCTTTTGGCAAGACTGCCGTGGTGGCGGCCGCCAAAAGACCACCACATTGTCAGTATTCCAAATGCCATATTAAGAGTCACCCACTAAAGACCAACAAAAAACAGCCACAAATCTGACATGGCCCGGGCACTTGAGGGCTGGAAAGAGATGATTCCGCCACCAGCACTGCCAGCCCGACAACTTTCCACCCACCAGATTACGATCCACAACTCACCACAGCGATTCCTCCATGGCAGAAAACCATTGGCAGTTCAAACCACCGCGTTCAGCAATTCACCTCAGACAGAACACAACACCACATCGGACAGTTTGAATACGCCACACCTGACACACATACACCCACCAGACACACCTACTTACTGCACTGTATAACATACCCCCACAACCCACAATCCTGTGTGAAAAAAAACACATAGAGAGGCAGCGAGGACCCACAAACCTATTACTTAGCACTTATACACCATAGGCATATATACGCATCACTTTCAGCACACACCACACAACTGCACGATCAACACTGTACATACATCACTACTGCACACAAACACCACAACTAACCAGCACACACAACCAAATAACCCCCACTCCACCATGCACCCTACACTGCACCCTTACACATACAACACACACCGTGTCTCATCAAAAGCACACACGCTTCACAGACGATGATTTGAGGGTCATGGTCGATGAAATCGTCAGGGTAGAGGCACAACTGTCTGGAGCACAAGTACAGCAAACCTCTATTGCGAGGAAAATGAAGTTATGTCAGAGAATTGTTGACAGGGTCACCTCAGTGGGCAAACACCCACATGCAAGGGAGGACATCAGGAAGAGGTGGAACGACCTACGGGGGAAAGTGTGTTCCACGACATCAAGACACCAAATTGCTGTGCTGAAGACTGGTGGTGGACCCCATCTCTTCCCCACGAGTTCACATCATGCGTGGAGAAGGTCTTGTACAGCCTGCATCCAGAGGGCCTGACTGGAATACCCAGAAGACTGGACTTTGATAAGTAACTAATACTCCTGTGGCACACATTTATCCAGTCCAGCATGCTTCCTCACTACCCAATCCATCCTCAATTCACCCTACCTATCATACCACCTCCCACCTAATCACCTAATGCCCCTCTCCTGCATGCCACACCACCACCCAGCCCCAATGCTCACACACTCCCTGCCAAGTGCTTGGATAGCACTGCCAATCACAATCACTATGATTCCCACAATGCACCTGCCCATCTCCCTCATATCCTGCAATGTGCACATCACACCACATCTCTTGCATGTATGATTATTGCACCAGCTACACCAACTGGATGTTTAGACTGAGGACCACTACATGGCAATAACAGCAATTCTATGACACAACACAATGCCAAACAACGCCAAACACAGACACAGCACTGTCACCAAACCTAAGTGCCACTTATCCACATCAACAATCCTGAAACTGATTGACCATGGGCATGAAACTAAGAAGGTATACACCATGCACAACACTGTTATTGACAGATTGTGGGGCTGACATTACAATTTCACCACAGAAGTGGCCTTCATGGGACAGGAGTATTGTCCTGATAGCTGACTAGGCATATATAGGTGATCTGCTGATTTCATGGATTGTGTAGGTAGCCCATCTGGGATACTGAAACGTAGAATTCATGGGCCCGATTGCACAGATCATGCATTCCTAGGAGCTATACTTGAAGGGATGTGGCGTTTGAACCTATGAGATGGTACTAGAGGTGGGAAGTGCCCTGGGAGATACCTTATTTGTCACCAGGGTGTATATGGCATGTATGACAAATCCCTAGCAATTCCTATGCCGCAATGCTGAGTAACTGCCTACATCATGTCATCATAGATATTTGGAGGCACATCTGATGCCTCGTGACTATTATAGCTTGACTTGGGTAATAGGTAGTGACAGATTAGGAGTGGTTTGGCTTTTGCATGATGTTAGAAATAGGGTCTCTAGTTGGCAGAGGTATACACCCTTGTCCAAGTAGGGACCACAATCCTAGTCAGGGTAAGTCACACACAATCCAAATGACCCTATGCCCACCCTCTGGTAGCTTGGCACGGAGCAGTCAGGCTTAACTTAAAAGGCAATGTGTAAAGTATTTGTGCAATAAATCATGCAATAACACAGTGAGAACACCACAAAAAGACACCACACAGGTTCAGAAAAATATAGGATATTTATCTGATTAAATTGAGGGCAAAACAATCAAGATTTGATAATCACAAGTTGATCACTTTTGTTCTGATAAGAAGAGCCTTAAGTTCTTAAAAGAAACAATTGTCTCTTGCAAGCATAAAGTACCTGGTTTGTGTCAAAATTACACACACGAGGACCGCAGAGGTGGAGATGCGTGCAAAAAGGTCGGTGTCCGCCGGATTTCCGGGCGCACACACACGATGCGTCAATTCCTTTCCACGCGGCAAGGGCTTTGTGTCAAATTCTGGCACACAGGCTTGAATCCTCTTTGTGATGCGGGGTCTTTTGAAGCCTAGCGATGATGGTAAGAAATCCTGGGCATGCAGGCGAAGTCACAGCTGTTGAGTCGATCCGGTGGAACTGCATCGATTACTCTCACAGGAAGTCGTGCTGCGTCGTTCCGGCTCAGCGATGCGTTGCACCGTTGGGCTGTGCGTCTAGGTTTCAGTCGCAACATGGGCACTGCGTCGATCTCCACTCAGGGAGGCGGGCTGCATTGTTCCGGTTCTCACCACTGGATAGGCTTTGCATCGATTCTGGCAGGCTGTGCATTGATTTTTGCTGCACAAGGAGTTCCTTTGCAGAGATTAAGGCCCTCATTCTGACCCTGGCGGTTTGAAACCGCCAGGGCAGAGGGCCTCAGAAGCACCGCCAACAGGCTGGCGGTGCTTCATGGGCAATTCTGACCGCGGCGGCAAAGCCGCGGTCAGAAAAGGGCAACCGGCGGTTTCCCGCCGGTTTACCCCTGGCCCAGGGAATCCTCCATGGCGGCGCTGCTTGCAGCGCCGCCATAGGGATTCCGACCCCCTTCCCGCCAGCCTGTTCCTGGCGGTTTACACCGCCAGGAAGAGGCTGGCGGGAACGGGTGTCGTGGGGCCCCTGGGGGCCCATACACTGCCCATGCCACTGGCATGGGCAGTGCAGTGGCCCCCTAGCAGGGCCCCATAATGATTTTCAGTGTCTGCTTTGCAGACACTGAAAATCGCGACGGGTGCAACTGCACCCGTCGCAACCCTGCAAATCCGCCGGCTCCATTCGGAGCTGGCTTCTTTTTTGCAGGGGCTTTCCTGCTGGGCCGGCGGGCGATCTTCTTGAGATTGCCCGCCGGCCCAGCGGGAAAGTTAGAATCACTGCGGCGGTCATTTGACCGCGGTGCGGTGTTTGGGCGGTTTGCGCCCGGCGGGCAGCGCCCGCCGCCCGCCGGGGTCGGAATGACCCCCTAACTCTTTTTGGTCCTGAGACTTCAGGAAACCGGAGGCAATCTCAATCCAAGCCCTTGGACAACACTTCCTAACAGAGCCAGAGGCCATCAAGGCAGCAGGGAAACAGCAAGGCAGCAGTCTTTTACAGCAAAGCAGTCCAGGTGAGACCATTGGGCAGCCAGGCAACAAAGTGTCTTATTTGGTAGTGTCACAAGGTCCCTGTCTGCCATGGTCCAAGTAGGGGGTTTGGCAGTTCTTTGAGTAAGGGCAGGCCTCTGTCCTTTGGAATGTGTCAGGCCCTCCACCCTTCCAGCCCAGGAAGACCCATTCAGTATGCAGATGTGTGCATTTGTGACTGAGCATCCTGTGTTTGTGGTTGTTTGGGTGAAATGCACTAGGGAGCTGTCAACCAGCCTAGCCCTGACGTGGAATGGAGACAGGCTGCAAGGCACAGAAGGAATTAAGTGCAGAGAAATTCTCACTTCTAAAAGTAGCGTTTCTAAAATAGTAATATTAATTCCAAACTCACCAGCCAGCAGGATTTTGTATTACCATTCCGGCCATACTAAATATGATCTGTTTACTCCTTTCTAATCAGAACCTACCACTCAAACAGTTTATGGTGGAGCCCTAATGTTAGTCTATGAAAGAAGTAAGCCTCACAGCAGTGGAAAACACATTTAGGAGTTTTCCACTACCAGGACATATAAAACACCCAGATATATGTCCTGTCTTTTACCTACACAGCACCCTGCACTCTGGGTGACCTAGGGCCTACTTTAGGGGTGACTTGGCAAGTATTATTAAATGCCAAGTCAAAATGGCATTGAAACTGCACACACAGGCCTTGCAATGGCAGGCCTGAGACATGGTTAAGACACTACTTATGTGTGTGGCACAACCAGTGCTGCAGGCCCACTAGTAGCATTCAATCTACAGGTCCTGGGCACATGTAGTGCACTTTACTAGGGACTTACCAGTAGATCAAATATGCCATTTCGGTATGAACCAATGTTACCATGTTTTAAGGGAGAGAACATATGCACTTTAGCACTGGTTAGCAGTGGTAAAGTTTGCACAGTCCTAAAACCAGCAAAAACAGTGTCAAAAAGTGGAGGGAGGCAGGCAAAAAGTTTAGAGGGACCACCCTAAGGCTGTCAGGTCTAACACATGACACATGGCGTGCTGAAGTGATTCACATTTTGGATTCAGTCTCCTTAGGCAGCCTTATGTGCTAGCGGGATGTGCAATTGGTGTACAACCAGTGGTGTCTGTCCATATGTGCCTAATGAATCCAAATGTTTCTCCTCTGAGATGTGTGTTGTCTGGGCTCTGTGAGATGTTTTGTAATTTGTGGAATGGTGTCTGTGAGGCTAGAGTTGTCATGGTGCATAGTCCAACTGGTATACCTGCACGTGTGGTGGCATTGCAAGTGGTCCATGATGTGATATGTGTGTTCCAGGGGTGGTGGGACACTGCACTCAGTGGATGTGTTTGGATGTGTTACATGTGGTACATGGTCCAATGTAGATGCACTTAGCACTATGCTGAGTAGTGATCTATGTGTTGGGTGTCTGCTGCTCTGGCTCTGTGATAGGGTCTGCTGACTGGTCACAAGGCTATACCACAGATTCACATACTACCCATCAGATGTGAACTGTTTGAATGTCTGACTTGTGTTGGGTGTCAGCTGCTCTGGCTCTGTGATAGGGTCTGCTGACTGGTCACATGGCTATACCACAGATTCACATACTAGAAATCAGATGTGAACAGTTTGGGTGTCTGACTTGTATTGGCTAAATCTGAGTAGGTCTCCATAATGGCATCAATGTACTGAGTGGCCAGCAATGTAATATGACAGGCAGTTGCTGTGCGGTCTGTGAGTGGAGTTGTCTTCACTGTATTTGACCTATTACAGAGGACATGGACTAATCAGGTGTTATTACTGTAGCTGCCTGAAGTGTTGTGTTCAGTCAGCACATCCAATAGGTGAAAGGGGTATGGAGAGGTGAGATGTGTATTCAGGCATACTATTGATACTGCATCCAGGGCATGCTGTGCCAGCTCAAAAGGCTTAGCTTGGTACCATGGGGATGACTCTAGAAGTGCTGTCCTACTTAGATATTGATGTAGGTGTGAGAGTTAGCATACAGGTGTGGGTAGAAGTGACATATAATGACAGGATGTAGATAATGTGTATTGGCAAATGCAATTGCCTAGTCATGAAACGGATTGTCACAGATTAACATGTTTAGCTGTGTCTATGGGAGGTATTTGTTGACCCTTATCCCCCCTATTTGTCTCTCTCTCCCTCCCTTTCTCACTTTGTGTGCATGAGCATCATCCAGTGAAGGAGAAGGGGCACAGGCGAGTGGGGAAGCAGCAGCCCATTGAACCCAGGAAGCTGCCACCAGCTAGAGCAAGTAACCAAGATGGCTGGAAGGCAAGGGGAGTGCCATGGGGGAGACCAGATCTACCACCTCTTCTTCAGATTCCTCCTCTGGTGGACACTGCCTGGTGGTGGTGGGCACATCTGGAACCACCCCGGCATCATATTTGTCCGCCATCCCCCTCACTAACACGGCCCTCCCTGTAGCTCCCCACCCAATTGCTTGTGCCGGCTCACCCAGGAGCGTGGGCATCTCCTTCGTCGCAGGAACCTCTGCCCCTGCCCCAGTCAGCCCGGCTGCCCTCAGTGAAGAGGCTATTGACCTCTTGAGGTCTTTCTCTGTGAGTCAATCCACCATTGTGAATGCTATCCAGGGACTTGCAGCTCAAGTCCAACAGAGCAATGCGTTCCTGGAGGGCATTCATGGTGCCATGGCTGCCTTACAGAGATCCTTTCAGGCTCTGGCCTCCACTTTGATGTCAGCCAGTTTCACTTGGTCTCCCATCACCCCTCATCCTACCTCTTCCCAATCCCAAACCCCTCTCTCCATTCCGATCCAAAGCACACATACACACAGGCATATATCCACCTCAACAGACAAGGGTATCTCAGACAAACACAAGCACCACAAATCCCACCACTGGCTTGCACAGAAGCAACACCCACCTGCAGACACACCAACATTCACTCCCTGTGCTGACTCCCCCACCCCTCCTTCACAGACACTACACCAGACACGCTGCAGCCATCACACCATCATTCACAGATCCAGCCACTAGTCCTATCTTACCCACAGTCAGCACAGTAGCAGACCAACAGAAATCCACCCCAGTCACCACATCTGCAGCCACCACAGCCACTGACACCCCCACATGTAGCACATCTACCATACCTGCAGACACCACCCCAACAAACAGTCAACCATCCACCACTGCATCTCCCAGCACCTCCTCCCCCTTCCTCCCAAGATACCTAAATGCCCGCACTCACGCACCCAACAGCCACCCAGTAACCACAAGCATTCCACGCATGCACTTGCATCCATCACACCCATCAAGACACATCTCACAACCACTCCCTCTCACTCCATTCCCAAACCCATTTGCAATGACCGCCCTCGTGTGCCTAAGAAGCATTTCCTCTGTGAGATTTCCCTGTTCCCTACCCCTCTTCCATCCTGTGATACCCCTGAGTGCTCTGTGTCCCTCCCCAAGTCCAGCCCTTCCACCTCCAAGGCCTTCCTCCAACTCCCCTCATCCCTGAGGTGCCTGTCTGCCCCCTTTATGCCCCTACCCTGTGGAGGGCATTTTGCAGTCAGGAGTCAGGTAGGGGGCACAGTGAAGTGCCATTTGTGCCTTCGGCACTTTGAACTTTGGACTGGCCAATGGTATTAACATTGTACATAGTTTTTTCATTTTGCCATTTCACCTTACTGATATATCTGGACCAACCTGGTGTTGGATTCCATGGTAACATACTTGTCATGCCTTTCTTTCTTTATGGCTGTTTGATGTTTGTAGGTTTTGGTTTGTGTGTGTGTGTGTGTGACATGTGTGTGTGTGTGTGTGTGTTTGTGTGTGTGTGTGAGGGTTGTGCTGGCTGTTGTGTCTGGCATGCATGTGTGTGTGTGTAGCTCTGTCATTTGTCCCACTGTCATTGCTGTGTATTGTGTGTAGGATATGTTTGTGTTGGTTACATGCATGTGTGTATATGAATTGTGTATTGTTTGTGTTGCCATGTGTAGTGGTGGTGTTGTGTGGCCTTGTGGTGGTTGTTGTGTGTGCATCTGTGTGTGTGATGGTGGGTATGTCATATGCATTCTGTGTGGTGTGGGTGTAGTTGACATTTGCTTAGTTGTATGGCAGTGTGTTTGTGTTGATTGTGTGGTGTTGTTACATATTGTTGTAATTATGTGTTGTCATGTGGAGGTGTGCAGTGAGATTGTCTGGCCTAGCATTTGTGTAGTTGTGATTGTGATGTTGTTGTGTGACTCGGTGGTGTTGTGTATGATCGTGTTAGACAGTGCCGATGCTGTCTGTGTGCGGGTTGGGGAGTGTATGGCACGTGTGTTGGCCATTGGTGTGTGTCATACAGGTGTTCATGTGTGTAGTATGTGTGTGCCTGTGTATATGTAGGTGTGTGTGTGTTTGTATGGGTGTGTGGTTACGTGAGTGTGTGGCCGTTGCAAGCCGCCCTGGCTGCGTATGTGGTGTGTGCTTGGGTACTGATGCCTTGATGCCTTTCCTTCCAGTCGGTGTGTGTACTTACAGTTGTTGTCTTTGTCGCTGGTTCCAGAGTCTCCGGGCAGGTATGTGTTCCTGAAGCTAAGTGTTTCCTTTTATACAGTTGGTTCCCCCCAGGGTTTTGGTGGGGGTGCAACCGTGCTGGAAACCTTGGCGGTGTGCCGTCTCGTAATGTGTCCAGCTGAAACATGGCCCCCGCCCGTCTGAAGGTGCCCACCACTGTCCTCAGCGGCCTGATCAAACTAGCTGTACTGGTGGTAGTTTGGCTGCCTTCTGTTGGGAACACCGCCATGGTCATAATTTTTCGGTCTTCACCTCTGGGTCGTCTGGGTACGACCGCCAATATGGCAGTCCTGAGACTGCCAAACATGTAATGACCCCCTTAGTTTCTGGTAGAAGCCATCCCCAGCCACAAAAACAACTCTGTCTCCAATTCTCGGAGCAACAATCACTGTAATTGTTTCAGGCTTTCTTTCAGTTTGCAAATAGCCCCTGGGAACCATGGATATTGAGTGCAGTGGAGCATCAACTCATATGATGGTAAAGAAGCAGGTGCAGCTTTACTCTACTGGTACAACCAGGCTTGATGGCCCTTGAGCAGCGACTCACGAAGGTATGGATGCACAATTTGATTTTCTTAACAGGTAACATTGCCTCCCACTTGTGTGTTGTTGTTGTTATGGTTAAATGTGAAATATTTAACTTGCTTCATTATGGTGTCTCAAGCACTGCTCATGTGGACATTAGGACTCAATTTGTCACACAGGCAACAGGCATTTAGCATAGCAGTCCCTGTCCTTCATTTGAAAAGAAACACTCATTGTCCTCTCAAGTTGTACAACATTTTAGGGTTGTTGACAATGAGTAGGGGTAGCTTGGTACGTTACAGTCATCGGCAATGTTGTAGTTACTGCACAGCATTTATATTTTCTTCTTTTATTCAGTTTTAAGCACAGTCCTAACAAACCCTGGCAGTCACATCCTGTTGTTCTTGATGTTTCTTATTCCATTTCAGAAGTCTTGCACAGGGATTCCTTAAAGGAAACTCTATACACAGTCAGAAACACATGTGGGTGCGACATAGATGCATTCCAACGTACTTGTCATAGGTACATGCTGACCAATTGGGTGGAAAAGTGCACTTAGAAAACTACAATAGAAAGTGGCAAACTGACAAGATTGTGTAGAGGTCAAATGTAACTAGAAATTACGTAAAACCCATTAGAACAACCACCATTTCCCTTTTTCCAGGATGAAATCAAAAGAGTTTCACTACTGATTGTTCTAACACATTGCAGTTTTGAATCATTAAACAGGCACCTTTCTGTGTTGTTCAACATTTTCTGGTGAAAAAGATTATTAATGGCCTGATTTAGAGCTTGGTAGACAGGATACTCCATTGCAAACGAGACAGAGTACCCTGTTGAACAAACTGATGGTTGACCCACACTATGCCAAATTTGGCAAACAGTATGGATTTTGTTGGCTGAGCCCATATAGGTACTATTGATGGAATACTTTCTCTAACAGTCTGACAGAGTAGGGCCCATCAGAGGAAGGACTCTACAGCACCCACCATGTGAAGGGGCAGAGAGCGAATGCTTTTGTGTGTCACTGCGAGGAAATACCCAGCAGTAAGGGACAAGAAAAAAACAATAATGACAACACATCCTGGGAGAAAACTCCCACAGTGTGGGCACCATTTGTTTTTTGTTTTCCAAAAACAAACTACCATTAAGTCATTTGTTTTTAGAAAACAAAATGTTTCAGAAGTATGACGGCTGGCCATCATGGGTAATGGTACAGTCGGTCAAGTTTTTCATATATTTACACAGCGATTCTATCAGCCTAGGGTGGTCACCCCTCAAACCTTTTGCCTTCTACCCTTCTATTTTTGCTGAAATTTGTTTTTGTTGGCTCTAGGGCTCTATATACTTTACCACTGCTGACCAGTGCTGAAGTGGTTGTGCTCTTCTCTTTCTACATGGTAAAATTGTCTTACACCTGCTTGACTTATTTAATTTACATATAAGTCCCTTGTAGAGTTATATACCAAATACCCAGGGCCTGTAAACTAAATGCTACTAGTAGGCCAGGAGCACTTATTGTGCCACTTAAATAGCCCATTAAAACAAGCCCCAGACCTGCCATTGCAGCCTGAATGCAGTTTTAAACTGACAATTCGACTTGGTAGTATAACCCAATTGCCAAACCTTAAACTCCCCTTTTATTACATATAAGTCAGTGCTAAGGTAGGTCCTAGGTAGCCCAGAGGACTGAGTGCTTTGTAATTAAAAGGTTGAACATATACTTTTGAGTTTGACATGTCCTATGAGTGAAAAACTCCTAAATTATTTGTTTCCTCTGTGAGGCCACCTTCTTCCATAGAATAACATTGGGTTGCCTTATTACGTTTAATAAGTGATAACTTTTGATTAGGAACAGGTAAATATTTCATGTTTAGTGTCTGAGAAATTGGAATTTAAAACATTCTTTAATGGTAAATTTAGATTTCAAATTACAGTTTTGAAAATGACACTTTTAGAAACTTGGCATTTTCCTGCCCTAACCATTAGGTGCCTGCAGCCTGCTCCTGGGTCACATGCATGGGTGTAGTTGAGAGTTGGGCTTTGTTCATTCCTCCCAGACAGCCACACAATGGAGGGTTTAGGTGTACCTGAATCTGTCATCGCTGGCAGGATGGGGAGAGTGGTGCTGGGCACAGCCCCATTTGCAACTGAATAGGCTGTGCTCTGCCTCCACACAAAGGAAATCACTCATGCAGCCAGCCTGGTGCCAAGGCATGGGAAGAAAGAAACTTCAAGCATTTCAAGGGGAATTTTCTAAAAAAAATCTCCTGCTTCAAAGAAGGCACAGAGAACCCTCAGACCCACTGTTTAGTTCACTTTCAGGACCTGTGGCAGGACTGTCAGAGGCCTACCCTGCTGCTAGAGCTGTTTCACTGCTTGAACCGGGGATTACCAGAGTGAATCCAAGGGCTAGTTTGCTGACCTCCTAATCAGAGCCTCAGGGCCAGAGAAGACTCCATCTTGAACCTTCATCTGAACTCAGTCTAAGTGAGCCTTAATCACTCAAATGGTGCCCCTCCAGTCCTGGACCCTTGAGGTGGTGCTAAACATGCCCAGATATCCCAAATACAAAACTTGAGACTTAAAAAATGTTTCACTAAAAACTGGTCTGAGAACTGAGAGTAGAGAAGGACCAACCTCCTCATTTATCCTCCTAAGCTGCGTAGCAGATTGTTCTGAGTTCATGGAAGTAATCACAACAATCTTCTTTGCAGCAGCAAATCCTGTTCATTGGCCCTTTGCCAAAGGGGTGTCCAGCCTGCTAGAACTCTCTTCGGCTTTAGCCTCCAGCCTGGTCCTGCCGGAGATTTTTGACTTCCGAAAAGGAGAATAATTCTGAATGAAAAAATCTTTAGCACAACTTCATCCAGCAGCTCCTCGACAATGACGCTCCCTCCTTCTCAGACACTGTCTGCAGCCTTGCCCTCCTAAGGAAATCATCCGGGTAGTGCCACAGCTATTCGGATCACAGGTGCAGCAGACATCCATTGCTAGGAAGATGGAGCTGTGGCGGAGAATCGTGGAGAGGGTCAACGCCGTGGGACAACACCCAAGAACAATGGATTATATCAGGAAGAGGTGGAACGACCTATGGGGGAAGGTGCGTTCCCCAGCAGCAGGACACCAAATAGCTGTACAGAGGACTGGTGGTGGACCTCCACCTCCTCCCCCAGAACTAACAACATGGGAGGAGCAAGTCTTGGCAATCATGCATCCTGATGGCCTGGCAGGAGTAGGAGGAGGACGGCACTCTGGTAAGTCAAATATCTATTACTATCACCCCCCTTGCCTGCAGGCCATCACACACCCCCAACCTTGCCCTCACTCCCATCACTTAACCACCTCACACACACCCCACCATCACAACCCACCCCTCTCAATACCAAGCCCTGCATGTAACACCAATGCACAGACCCCCATTACAGACCTGCATGGACACCCATCACTAAAGCATGCACAAAAGAGAAAATCACCTAGCCCACAAAATAACTACTCACACAAGGCAAAGCTGACAGTGCAATAACAACCATACAGGGCAACACACCCATGCACAAGATGACACACACAGAAACAATAACAGTGCATTTACATCTCCACAGGTTCCCCACCCAACGTCACCAGAGAGGAGGTGCCAGCAACATCAAGTCCACCCCCAGAAGAGGCCCACAGTGATGATAGCAGCTCTGGACGCCATGATGACCAACCTGGCCTTTCAGGGATCTCCGGACAGTCGGTAACCCTGGCACAATCCCATACCACCACAGAGCCTCCCTCCTCAGGAACCACCAGCACAGTACCCACCCAGCAGGCCCATACCTCTGTCCCCAGGACACGTCAATCAGCAGTGTGTCCACCACTACAGGGACCCCAGGCCACCCCACAAACACAGGATGATCAGAGACCTGGGGTCAGTGACAGTGGGCACACGGTCCAGGGGATAGAGGCACATGACAACAGGGAAGCTGGGAGGAGTGCTGTGCGACAGGGTGAGAACAGGCCCAGGGAACAGACTCTTCAGGAGGCACTCGCCAACATCCTGGGAGCATACCACCATTCCCAGGAGACGATGGGAAATACACTGGAGAAATTGCAGGAGACCCAGCGGCTCCAGGAGGGAAGGGCAAGGAGGCACCACCAGCTGCGATAGGGAAAAGCAAGGAGGCACCACCAGCTGCAGGAGGGAAAGGCAAGGGGCAATCCCCAGCTGCTGACAGGAAGGGCAAGGGGCCTGCACCAGCAGGCAGGAAGGGCAGGAGGCCTGTTGCTGGGACTCATTCTGAGCCCCCACCACCAACCATGGTGGTTCAGCCGTCCGAGGCTGCAGGGGAAGGGCTGGAGCCTCCCCCCTCCACTGCCAGCACCGCCACCAGCACCAGTGCCAGCAGCAACAGCCTCAGTGGGCAGCTGTCTGAGGCTGCAGGGGAAGTGCTGGAGCCTCCCCCCACCACTGCTAGCACCAACACCAGCCCCGACACTGCAACCACTGAGCAGCCGTCACCGCTGGCGGACAGTGTGTTGTCCTGCCTCCATGGGCTGCTGTGTGTCCTGGCCCCTGCAAATCCTGTGGGTCTGACACCCAGGTGAGAGACTGTGACCTTGCACTCCCCAAGATCTGCATCACAGGGCACAATGCCCCCTCCAGAACCAGTGGAAGAAGCCATCCACTCACCCCATCCTTGCCAGGATGAAGCACACTGGGCACAAGGCCCCCTCCAGAACCAGTGGAAGAAGCCATCCACTCACCCCATCCTTCCCAGGATGAAGCACACTGGGCACAAGGCCCCCTCCAGAACCAGTGGAGAAGCCATCCACTTGAGAGACTGTTGCCTTGCACTTCCCAGGACCAATCAGTGGGCAAACCATCCACTAGAGAGACTGTGGCCTTGCACTCCCAAGGACCAAGCAGTGGGCAAACCACCCACTAGAGAGTATGTGACCTTGCACTCCCCAGGACCAAGCAGTGGGAAAACCACCCACTAGAGAGACTGTGGCCTTGCACTCCCCAGGACATTGCACATGGCATGTAGCCACCTCCAGGACCAGTGGTGTTGTACCATCTTCCGGCTGAGGTTCCCCCCATTCCCCGTCCCCCTGAGGTGCCTGTGTATTTTTGACCTGATGACCCTGCAGTGTTCTCTCTGTGTTTTTGCAGGAGTGAGGTGGAGCCTTGGCCTATGTGATGTGGCCCTGTGGGCAACGGACATTGAGGACTGGGCAGTGTCCCTACATTTGCAAATATGTATATTCGTTGGTATTTTGATGCACTTCTTCATGTTATTGTATTGTATTACACTCACTTTCTTCCAATCATTTTGTCCTTGCATTATTCCTTGGTACAGGGTGGATATGTAATGTTACTGCATCTGGTTGTGTGTGTGGTGTTGGGGGTGGTGGTGTCGCGTGTGTATGTCACTCTCTTTTTTCTCCCCCCCTCCCTTGTGTGCTAAGTGGCAGTACTCACCGTGGTCGTCTTTGCCAGCGTTGGTGTGCATAATGCAGGAAAAGGTAGACGAGCATGGGAAATATGTGCAACACAGGCTCCATGGCGTGGTGGTTGTTCCCTGAGTCTCCAAAGGTGAGTCCTTTGACATCTGTGTTCTGTTTCCGCCTTGCTTTTGATGTCATTGGTACTGCATCAGAAAAGGTGGTGGATAGGCCTGTCGAAATAGTGTGGGCAGTACATTGTCTTCCACCTGGCTGTTGGCGGTTACCGCCGTGGTGCTTGTTGTTACCATCGTGGCGGTCGGGTGTGTTAAAGTGGCTGTCTGTCTGAGCGGTTTCCGCCGTGGTCATAATTCCATTTTTGTTACTACCGGCATTACCGCCGTTTTATCACCGACTGCCAGGGTTGTTATGAGAGCCTAAATGTTTCTTGCCATTCCTAGGTAAGATAGTGAAGAATTATATGACCACTCAGCTTTTAATGTTGTGGATAGAATACAGTTTCCTGGATAATTACCATTCACATGCAGCTATAGAACAAAAAGGTAACCACTTTACAAGTTGTGCATTATCTGCTCCACATATTGTTCAAAGGTGAAATTGCTCCTTCTCTTTGTCATGTCGATCACATCGCTCCTCTCCCCTAATTATTTGTCAGGAGGGAAAGGGTGTTAAAGAGGGTACCTCGTGGAAGGAGACCTAGAGCGAGATGGGACCCAGATTAGATGACCCAGCTTGAGGATTTCTCCCCATGGTAATAAGTATCACAATACAAGGGCTTAGTATATGTTAACTCTTATATTATTCTTACCTTTGAAACAAATGTTCAATGCTGTATACTACACAGTTCCTATCACTCATGCTGCTACTGCCTACAATACTGTAGTTTGCACAGTTCCATTCACTTTTGCAGATATAGTCCACAGCAATGTGTACAGCTCAGTTCAAAGAACTCTTGGCTTCATAAGTACAACTTGGACCATATCGTTTTTACATCTACTCTGTCTCTTGATTAGTCTCTGGATTTTACACTTGTGTACTTGACTTAAGCATGTGCACAATATGACTGTAACCAGTAACATCTAAGAGTCTTGTGTTTGCAACACGTTGATTCAAAAGCTGATGTATCTATTTACCATGAATTTGAGCAACAGTCTTTGGCCCTCATTATGACCTTGGCGGGCGGCTACAGCCGCCGCCAAGATCTGACAGCCAGACGGCCGCCAATGCGGCCGCACTCCCGCCGCGGTCATTATGAGATCCCTGCTGGGCCGGCGGGTGGAAACCTGGTTTCCGCCCACCGGCCCGGCGGGGATCTCGGCCGCAACACAGGAGCCAGCTCCAAATGCAGCCGGCGTTGTTGCGGCCGTGCAACGGGTGCAGTAGCACCCGACGCGCTTTTCACTGTCTGCACAGCAGACAGTGAAAAGCTGCATGGGGCCCTGTCAGGGTGCCCCTGCACTACCCATGCCAGTGGCATGGGCAGTGCAGGGGCCCCCAGGGGCCCCTCGACTCCCCGTACCGCCAGCCTTTTCCTGGCAGTTCAAACCAGGATTATCACCACCGGGGCAAATGTGACGGGAAACCGCCGGCCCCGGCGGTGCGACCGCGGCGCTTCCGCACGGTCAAAATACCCAAGATTGTGCACAGCTGGGAGTTGGGCCTCAGGTCATACTAGCTGGGTATTGGCCACAGACATGATGACTTGCCAGATCATGCAACTAACTCCCCATTGCTGGCCAACTCCCCATGGGCTTGGACCTTGTACAGCAGGAGGCTGACCCCCACATCCTGTGTGCAACCCCCTGCAAGCACCTAAAACCCGACTCCACACAACCTTCGACCATTCACAGCAAAGGGTTGGGCCATAGGGTTTAGCCTCCACCAAGCACTGTGGCCAACTCTGCACAACTGGCCAAACCTCCAGTCTGTACAGTGGGGTATTTGCCACAGGGCATGACCTCTAACTACAGGGCCTCAAGCACCACAGGCACGAAATAACATGCTACGCATGGTCTTTGCCCATGTGCAGTGGGGGTTGACAGCAAGGCTTGCTTCTAACTCACTGTTGGTGGCCATATCACCTCTGTGCTTTCATCTGTGTGAAGTGGAGTTTTGTCACAGGCCTCGGCATCTGGCACTCAACTCTGATGCAGCCAGCCACCTCCCACTAATCCTGCCTTTGTCCTCTAGCCTGGCCCAGTACCCAACCTGACCATGGGCACACAGCCCCTATTTCCCCATACCAAAAAGCCTCTTGACAACAGCCATGGAGAGCAGGGGTGGTGTCCTATGCCCATCCTCATCGCAGCTATCCTACCCCCTGAGACACACAGTCTTCGGGTGTGTGCAGTGTGCAACTAGCAATAGGGCCTGGCCTCGGGCCAGGCTATGTGCCTAACCGCCTTTAAAGGACCCAGAGCTTAGCTGCGCTCAGTCTTTGGCATTGCGCACTGGTGGCTGGCTGCATGGCTTGGCCTTTGACTAGGCTATTCTCCCATCCCCACAACACACACCCAGGTACATGCAGCACAGTTCCTTTCGCCATGTATGGTGGGGGTGTTGGTCACAGAGCCTGGCCTCCTGTCAGGCCATGGGCCTAACTCCCTAGCAGATACCCAATATGCTGCTGCTCACAGCCTCCAGCCATGTGCAGTGGTGGGTTGGGCCACAGGTCTTGGCCTCTGGCCAGGCCATGCATACAACACCATTGTGGGCACCCACCACCCCTCAGCTTTCGGTTATGCATAGTAGCAGGTTGTGACAGACTCCTGCTGGACCAACCATCCAGATGTGTTTAACTTTTTAGCTCCTTCAAGTGCAACCCGAGCACTACTCTAAACACAAACTTCTTGATAGTGGCCCAATAGATTTACACCATATCACAAAAAGAATGCTTTGTAACCTTTTTCTAAATTTTGTGTCATTCCTTCCAGCCATTTTTTCTGTGTTGTATAGCAAATTTTCCAATGGTTATAAATATGGCAAAACAAAGGTGGTCATTCCAACCTCGCCGGTCTTTTTACAAGACCGCCGAGGGACCGCCGTGCTGAAGACCGCCAGTGCAGGCGGTTTTCCGCTCGGCGCATTATGACCGCTGGCAGCCCTCTGCCAGCAGCCATACTGGCGGACGGCGGGGAAGTGGAGGTAGCTCCACCTCCACTGCCCCGTCAACAGAACACGGCCCACCGAATCACGTCCTGTGATTCGGCGTGGCGGTGTTCTGTTGACAGGGTGCTGGCGGCGGAGCTGCCCCGCATGGATCCCGTCCCCTTCCGGAGGATCAACGGACCAGGTAAGTTGATCGTCCATTAGGGGAGGGGGGCGGGGGGGTGTTGTGTGATGTGTGGGTGCATGAGGGTGTGCGTGTGTGTATGTAGAGGGGTTGTGTGAGTGCGTGTATGCATGCGGGGGTGTTGTGTGTTTGGAAATGAGTGCGTGTCTGTCTGTATGTATGTCTGTATGGATGTGTGCGTGTTTGTCTGAATGTGTGTGTGGCTGTTGGCATGTATGTTGGTGTGTGTGTGGGTATGTGTGTTGATGGTGGCTGCGTGCGTGTCGGGTGTGAATGTGTAATGTGATGTTGGGGGTAGGGGTGGGGAGGGGGGTCCTGACACCTTTGGGGGTTGCAGGGGTGGTGGGGGGTTTAGGGGAAGGACTCGGGGTGGGGGTGGGGGTTGGGGGAGACCCCTATCAGTGCCAGGGAAGGAATTCCCTGGCACTGATAGTGCTCACCGCCATGGATTTCATAGCGGTTCCAAACCCCATGAAATCCATGGCGGTCAGCAGGGTCATGATACAGCTGGCGGTATTGTGACGACCGCCGGGCTGAAGACCCAGGTCTCCAGCCCAGCGGTCGTCTCCACCCTGGCGGTCGGATCGGAGAAGTGGCAGATGACCATGGCGGTAACCACCATGGTCATAATTCCAAAACTTTTACCGCCAGCCTGTTGGCGTTAAGACCGCCGCTTCTCCGCCTACCACCAGGGTTGTAATGAGGGCCAAAGTTTCTGCATGTCATGAGTCCTGCAACCATCAAGGCCATACATGCAATGGTGCACTCATGGTATTTGTTCTTGTCATCATTTATGGGCCCCCTCCCATATATACTGGTTGTTGCAATTGCTCATTGACTTATGTCAATGGTGGCAGTGATAGGTGCATGTTGATGTGCATGTTGATGTTATCAATCTACTGACCCCTTTTCGCTTATGGCAGTGGTAGGTGCTTGATTATGGCCCTGTGCACTTTTCTTGATGCTCTTGAAGAGTTTAACGTGCATGGGTCTAGATGTGGTCTACAATGCCTGCACAAGCGGCTTGTCAAACCCTTCTAATAGGTTTCTGCATGTGACACACGCAAAGTGTTGTTTTCAGCCAATGTACACAGCTAGTCACTATTAAAAAAACACTGCCGCACTAAGGCCCATATTTATACTTTTTGAGCGCCGCATTTGCGTCAAAAGATAACGTAAATGCGGCGCTGAAAAGGTATAAATATGGGCCTAAACGTTCTGGGATGCACCTGTGCGGCAAGCGGCTATTTAAACTGTTCATCAGCAGAAACTCTTGCTCTGCCTCGTTGAAGGTTCAGCATTTACCTGCAGCTCCAGCGGCTCCCTGATCCTTCGGCTTCAGTGGCTCCTGATTCTCAAGTCTTCAGTGATCCTGATCCTCCAGCCTTCATCGGTCCAGCGATTCGTGGGCAGCATTCCGGTTCCTCTGCACTTCCTGCAACAAGAAAAGAAGCCACAAAAAGGACTCAGCATGTCAGGTAGTGAATTCTGGGTACTCAGCACAGAACAATAACCCCAGATGGCAACAATCAGAACAAAGCAAAGGCGCACATTAGTCTTGGATAAAAAAAACTGTGGATAGTAGCAATTCTGCGGTGCTGCCAAAGACAATTATTTACAGAATTTAAGAACTATCGGTGGCTTCATCTAGTATTTTGGACTGAGTTTAGGGCATATGTAACGAACATTTTTTGTTACTGTGTAACTTATGCAGAAAGACCATATGAGCTCTGCATAAGGAGTTAACTTGATGATAGAAATAGTGTCATTAGAAAAGCTGTGAAGTTACACTTTCAGTATTGTTTAGAAATCATTCAGCCTTCAGTAATCAACGTATGAGTCTACAATATATTGCTGTTAGAAATGGGGTCTTTGGTTGGCAGTCAGAATACCCCCTGGCCAAGCAAGGACCCTCACTCTAGTCAGGGTAAAGGAGGATCACCCTCAGCTAACCCCGCTCACCTCCTTGGTAGCTTGGCACGAGCAGGCAAGCTTAACTTTAGAGTCTAGGTGTAAAGTATTTGTACCAACACACACAGTAACTCAGTATAAACACTACAAAATGACACAACACAGGTTTAGAAAAATAGGAAATATTTATTAAAACAAAACAAGACCAAAATGACAAAAATCCAACATACACAAGTCAAGTTATTAATTTAAAAAACAAAAGAGGCTTAAATCCTTCTGTAAACAGTAAAAACACAGTTAGCATTGAAAAGTAGAGAGGTAGCGTCAAAATAACATGGACGGGCGAGTGTGTGTCGAAAAAGGTTATCGATTCATCGATTTCTCACCCACAAGCTAGACCGTGCGTCATTTCTCCTTCTCAGTTCGGGTTGGCGTGCGTCGTTTTTCCTCTCTGCACGAAAGTGATGCGTAGTTCCGGGCAAGCACTCAGGTCCGGGCAGGCGTGGCGTCATTTTTTCATGCCCAGCAAGGTTTGCATCGAAAATCCTGCCGCACGGTATCGACAAAAGCGCGCAATGTGGGTTGCGACGTTATCAGCCTCCGTCAGCCGGTGTTGCGCATCGTTTCTCCAGCTGCGTGTGTCGATCTTCCAGCCGCGATACCGATGGAGCATCGATTTCTGCTGCGAAGCCGGCAGCGCGCCATTTTTCAGCCGCGTCTCAGAAGATGCGTTGATATTTTCCCCACATGGTGGTCTGTGCATGGATTTTCAGTCTTGGTCTGCCAGCTTCACCTTCCAAGGCCTCAGGACCTGGATAGGGCACCACTTGGCAGGAGGCTCAGCAGAGAGTCCAGGTGCTGGCAGGAGAAGTCTTTTATGGCCCTGAGACTTCAACAACGGGAGGCAACTTAGGTCAAGCCCTGGGCGATTTCTTCACAAGCAAGAATGCTCAACAAAGTCAGTCTTTGTCCTCTTGCACAGGCAGAATCAGCAACTGCAGGATGGCTCCTCAAAACACAGTCACATGCAGGTCAGCACTTCTCCTCAGCTCTTCAGCTCTTCTCCAGGCAGAGGTTCCTCTTGATGTCCAGAAGTGATCTGAAATCTGTGGTTTTCAATGCTCTTCTTATACCTATTTTGGCCTTTGAAGTAGGCCTACTTCAAAGGAAAGTCTCTCTTGTTTGTGAAATCCTGCCTTGCCCAGGCCAGACCCCAGACACACACCTGGGGGTTGGAGACTGCATTGTGTGAGGGCAGGCACAGCCCTTTCAAGTGCAAGTGACCACTCCTCCCGTCCCTCCTAGCATAGATGGTTCATCAGGGTATGCAGGCTACACCCAGTTCCTTTTGTGTCCCTGTATAGAGAGAGGTGCAAACAGCCCAACTGTCAAACTTAAGGTTGTCTTACGTGTAAGAAAAGGGAACGTTTAGTCCTGGTAAGTGAGTACACTTGCCAAGTCGAATTGGCAGTTAAAATCTGGACACACCGACACTGCAGTGGCAGGTCTGAGCCATGTTTACAGGGCTACTAATGTGGATGGCACAACCAGTGTTGCAGGCCCACTAGTAGCATTTTATTTACACGCCGTGGGCACCTCTAGTGCACTGTACTAAGGACTTACCAGTATATCAAATATACCAATTATGGAAAGCCAATTACATACACATTTCATACAGGAGCACTTGCACTTTAGCACTGGATAGCAGTGGTAAGGTACCCAGAGTAACAAAAACAGCAAACACAGAGTCCAGCACACATCAACAACCTGGGAAACAGAGGCAAAAAATTAGGGGAGACCACGGCAAGGATGAAAAGTCTAACAGTTGCCCTCTTGTTTTATTGGTAAATCAATAATGTGCAAGTTGTAATCTGGTATATAATATAGTAACTGTATAAACCCACTGGTAATATTTATGTGTTTGTCCTTGCAGGACATGATATTTCCTCTTGCATACTAGTTGCAGTAAAGCACTGACTTGAAAAACGTAGGCCTATCAGAGTGTGCAGCCACAAATGTTAACTTTCCATAAAGGAGTAAAAAATCCTCTTCCTATGAAAACTTCGACCTATCCATAAGTACACAGTGAGTACTTGAGTAGCAGTGACTACTTGAGTAGAGTAGTCAAAGGGTAAAGTTGCCATATATTTAGACCATTTCAAGGTAGTTGAGTTCTACAACAGCAATAACGATATTCAGAGACGCTTGTGGGCATTATCCTAGATTAGGTGGAAGAGGCTAGAGGTAATGGGCCAAACCGGAATTTAACCCTTCAAGTGTGGGCGTTGGCCAATGGACAACATCCGCTCTACCTCCGCCCTGCCTGTGTCTGCAAATGGGTGACACTGGGGAGGCATAGACACAGCCCCTTTGTTGCAGCTCACCAGAGGGATTCCTATATTATATTTATAAACCCAGCTTCTTGTGAAGAGATTCCAGGGAAGCCGGAGTCTATTTTTCTTTAGTGTAATGAAAGGAAAATGAGCTGATGGGCTCATTTACTTTCACTGCATCAGTGCTTGGTGGCATAACTTATCTCCACAAGCACTAATTGGGGTGGGAGAGGTATTGTTGGAAAGGGGAGAAAATCACCTTTCCAATGATATCTCTGTCCAGTGTATCCCTGCTTATGGGTCGCCATAAGAGATTTTAGGGAAGCAGACACTTGGGCTAGGGCTTATGCTCCCCACACCCTTATACTAGATCAGTCTTTTTAACCCCTGGATGCGGATCGGGGTAATTACCCCGATCTGCCCCCTCAGAGAGAGCAGAAAGCCCTCTAGACACTGGGACTTAATTTGAAAAAACATATGAGGCTGAGGGATGCCTATCATGGTCATGGCTATGCCCCCATCGCCAAAAAATGATGCTCACAGTTGTTCTTCTCCCTCTGGTGGCAGATGGGGATAATTACCCTCAGCTGCCCCTGCAGGACAGAAAGCCCATTAGATACCAGTGAAATGTATAAGAACATAGGGCTGGGGGCTTCCCATCATGAGCATAGCCATGCCCTCGTCCTCCAAAAAACATGCTAGCAGTCTTTCTGCCCACTAGTGGGCAGATGGGGCTTATCACCCCCAACCTGCCTCCCAGTGGGTCAGAAAACCCTCCAGAAGCCAGGGAAATATATACAAAATACCAAAAAATTGTGCTGGCAGTCTTTCTGCCTCCGCGAAGGGGTGGGCAGAAATCCCACTAAACACAGTTTACAGACCCCAGAAGGGCTCCCATTGACCTTGATTTGATCCATTCCAGTTGTGGGCACTAGGACCAGCCACGCAAGTGGTGTAACATTTTATTGACACAAGTAGGGAAATACTGGGTGGTAGAAATGTTGTGAATTCCTGCAGATTCTGGAAGTTTCCATCACAGAAATGTAAGGATAATGAGTACTTTCAGGCAAAGTTTGACAGTTCGCAGGGCATTGTGGGTAAGAGAACTTCATGGGATCCACACAAGGCACACCACCCTGGGCTCACCTCATTGTCTAGTTTTCAAAAAGGCCTGTAGTAGGTTTGCATGGTTGCCATCACAGCACTGTCCCAAATACCACAGCTTTCCCGATTGCTTATCTCTCAATGTGGCGCATTAGGGCTTACAGTTCTTACAGAGGGGCAAGTAGGAACTCAGAATGGTAGGAAATATGTAGCTTCCCACAGAGTCCATAACTTTCCATCACAGAAATATGAGGACATTTTGTGTGTTTTTTTTACCAAAGTTTGATGTTAGGTTTTCCTTGGTGCTGGCTGGCTCTGGCCCAAAATCCACATCTATCCACCTTTTTCAAAAAAGGGTCTGTGTTGAGTGTGAAAAGGTGATGTATCCTTGATAGGTTTTTGGCCATGCACTATGCCTACTGACACAAATGAGATACCATTTTAATTGAGAAACTTAGGGAAATGCTGGGTGGAAGTATGTTTGGGTCTTTCCGCAGATTCCATAACTTTCCATCACAGAAATGTGAGGGAAATGTGTATTTATTAGTCATATTTTGAAGTTTTCAAAGGATTCCATGTTAAAAAAAAAGCCTGTTGAGAGCAATTCAAAACACCCCCTGGATTTCCCCAGGTGCCTAGTTTTAAAAAATGTGGAAGTTGGCTAGGTTTCCCTAGGTGCTGGCTGACCAGGGCCCAAGATCCACAGCTACCCATTTTGCAAAAAAGGATCAATTTTGAGTGGAAACGTGTGGGATCCCTGTCGCGTTTTGGGTCATTTTCTGTCATGGGCACTAGGCCCAACCACACTAGTGAGGTACCATTTGTATCAGAAGGTATGTAGGAGCATAGAATAGTAGAACCTTTGTTATTACCCATTAGAATTTGATGCATTTGTGCCTTCCAAATGTAAGCCAGTGAGTAAGAAAAAAGACATTTTGAAAAATACTCTCTTAATCCTATGCTAGTGCGGGCACTCCCAAATTCAAAGTACAAATAACGACTGCTCCTAAACTCCACATCTTGTGTCCATTTCAGAAATGTATAAGTTTACTAGATACACATTTTTCACTCTACAGATTTCACCATATGAATTGGCCTATGCTCGGTTCACAACGAAAAACCATTTTATGACACAACTGAAGTGTTGGCTTTGGGTGCCTTTGGTTCTTGGAGAACCCACAAACACTATGGCGGTCATTACAACATTGGCGGTAAAAGCCGCTTACCGCGATGCAGAAGACCGCCAACACACCGCCGCGGCCGTGGAATTCCGCCACAGCTATTATGACCCACAGCACGGAATCCGCCAATATTCAGACACCCACACAAGTCTGCCACACCAAAGGTCAGTGATAAACTGGCGAAAACAAAACCTCCACCGTCACGCCAACAGAAATACCCCCACACTATCACGACCCAGGAATCCACGCTCAAAATACACACACACTTACAAAACACAGCCACATTGGACAATTCGAAATACACACACCTGATACACATACACACACCACTCCCACACACCCAATACAATACAAAACACACACCCACATCACCCACAAAACCCTGCGACCACAATTGAGAAAGAAGCACACAGAGAGACACCACCATCAACAATACTAGCATCCACAGGCACACAACACCATTACCCACACAACTTCCACGCACCTCACACAACACCCCACTACATATCAGCACACTTATCACCCCACACACCACCCTACACACCCACACCACCCCATGGCACGGCAAAGACACCCCAGGTTGTCGGAGGAGGAGCTCAGGATCATGGTGGAGGAAATCGTCCGGGTAGAGCCACAGCTATTCGAATCACAGGTGCAGCACACCTCCATTGCAAGGAAGATAGAGCTATGGCGAAGAATAGTGGACAGGGTCAATGCAGTGGGACAGCACCCAAGAAATCAGGATGACATCAGGATAAGGTGGAACGACCTACAGGGGAAGGTGCGTTCCGTGGTCTCAGGACACCACCTTGCAGTTCAGCGGACTGGCTGCGGACCCCCACCTCCTCCCCCACAACTAACAACATGGGAGGAGCAGGTCTTGGTGATTCTGCATCCTAAGGGCGTCGCAGGAGTAGGTGGAGGAATGGACTCTGGTAAGTCAAATCTTAACTATTACATCCCCCACCCTACCTGCATGCCATCACATACCCCCACCCTCACCCTCACCCCATCACTCTAACTCCTCACAAATGTCCCAACATCACAAACCACACATCCTAACACCATGCCCTGCATGCAACAACAAAGCATGGACACCCATCACTAAAGCATGTCCACTGCACATACCCCTACACCCCCCTAAACCATCATCACACAAGGTCCCACACATGAATGCAAGCACTGGGGTACACGGTCACCCACCCATTGCACACCATGGCACACACAGATGTAATATCCTTTTATACCCCTGCAGGACCCCTACCCAACGTCACCGGACAGGAGGGTCCACACATGTCCACACCACCAACAGAAGAGGCCCACAGTGATAACAGCACCTCTGTCCAACTGGATCTAGATGACCAGCCCGGCCCATCGGGGACCTCGGGACAGTTGGTTCCCATCACACAGTCACAGGCCACTACAGAGCTTCCCCCCTCTGGAAACACCAGCACAGCACCCACCCAGCTGGCCCATCCCTCCGTCCCCAGGACACGTCAATCAGCAGTGTGTCCACCACTACAGGGAACCCAGGATAACCCACCACCCCAACAACAACAGGGACCTGGGGGCAGTGGCAGTGGGCACACGGTCCAGGGGATGGAGGCACAGGAACACAGGGGAACTGGTAGGGCTGCTGTGCGACAGGGGGAGGACAGTCCAAGGGAACCCACTCTCCAACATCATGGGAGCCTACCACCACTCCCAGGAGACTATGGCAATGGTACTGGCCAAGTTTTAGGAGACCCAGCGCCTGCAGGAGGAACAGTATTTGGGCTTCAGAGAGGAACTCAGAGCCATCAATTCCACCCTGGGCACCATCGCAGGGGTGCTGAAGGAAGTACTCAACACCAGGAGGGACACTGTGGCACTACACGGGGCCCCTGACACTAGCCTGGACAATGAACTGCCCACCACCTCCGCCGGTGCTAGTGGACAGGAGGCACCGCCACAGGACCACCACACCAGCACCCCACCCCCTACAGAGGGAGAACCACCTCGTAAACGGTCCCTGGGATCCAGGACAAAGACAGAGAACAATGCCAAGACCCCCGCCAAGAAATGAGACCACCCTGAATGTCCTCCTTCTGTCTGACTTTGTCACCCTGTCCATCCTTAAACTGCCCCAGCTCCACTTCCTATGCCCATTTGGGCAATGCACCTGTGAGACTAATAGACTGGACTCTGCCATGGACATTCCTCCACCATCACCCCTCACCATTTTTCTACCCCCTCCAATATTGAGCACTAAAATAAACACCCTTAAAGCACAAAACAATCTGGAGTCAGTCTGTGATTTCGGAATAGTGTATTAGCAATTACAATGTCAAAAAGCTCTTTCATTTGTAATGTCAACATACCTATGTCACACAGCTGTAGTCCATGAGGAATCAAAGCAGATGTCACACTGTGGGACCCACATCTGTGAAATCGTAAGGGAAAGTGACAACTCAGTGACCATACACTGGGTGAAAACGACGACAGTAGAGAGGTAGTAGTGTTAAAGTACATGTAGTAGGCAGGTTTGTATTCTTACCTGTGTTTCACTGGAAATATTGCTGGATCACTGAGTCCCTGTTGTCCATGTCTTCTTTCGCTTCCTCGTCTTCACTGTCCACAGGCTCCACAGCTGCAACAACACCGCCATCTGGACCATCCTTCTGCAGAAAAGGCACCTGTCCTTGCAAAGCTAAGTTGTGAAGCATACAGCATGCCACGATGATCTGCAACACCTTCTTTGGTGAGTAGAATAGGGATCCACCTGTCATATGGAGGCACCGGAACCTGGCCTTCAGGAGGCCGAAGGTCCGCTCGATTATCCGCCGTGTACGCCCATGGGCCTCATTGTAGCGTTCCTCTGCCCTTGTCCTGGGTTTCCTCACTGGGGTCAGTAGCCATGACAGGTTGGGGTACCCAGAGTCACCTGCAAATGGCGAGGGACAACTGTTAGACACACACTAACTCATAGGAACATCCACAGACCCAGACAACCATTTCCACTGTCTTGCTTCCAGGTGCTCACCTAATAGCCACACACAGTGCCTCTGGAGTTGACCCATCACATAAGGGATGCTGCTATTCCGCAGGATATAGGCGTCATGCACTGAGCCAGGGAACTTGGCATTAACATGGGAGATGTACTGGTCTGCCAAACATACCATCTGTACATTCATGGAATGGTAACTCTTCCGGTTTCTGTACACATGTTCGCTCCTGCGGGGGGACCAAAGCCACATGGGTCCCATCAATGGCACCTATGATGTTGCGGATATGTCCCAGGGCATAGAAATCACCTTTCACTGTAGGCAAATCCTCCACCTGAGGGAAAACGATGTAGCTCTGCATGTGTTTCAGCAGGGCAGACAACACTCTGGACAACACGTTGGAAAACAAAGGCTGGGACATCCCTGATGCTAACGCCACAGTTGTTTGAAATGACCCACTTGCAAGGAAATGGAGCACTGACAGCACCTGCACTTGAGGGGGGATTCCTGTGGGATGGCGGATAGCTGACATCAGGTCTGGCTCCAGCTGGGTACACAGTTCCAGGATTGTGTCACGGTCAAGCCTGTAGGTGATGATCACATGTCTTTCCTCCATTGTCGACAGGTCCACCAACGGTCGGTACACCGGAGGATGCCGCCATCTCCTCACATGTCCCAGCGGACGGTGCCTATGAAGGACAACAGCGAGCACAGAGTCAACCAACTCAGAGGTACGTACCCACAGCTTACACAGAACACGAATCATAATCCAAAAAGTGGCCTGTATGTGTGTTGAGTCTAGGCCTAGGTATGTGTGACGCAGTTAAAAATGAAGCCATGTGGGCCCCTGAAATGGCGGCTGCCTGACCTCTAAAGTGGGACAATGGGATGTGAGGTAACTGCGCTGGCGTTGTACAGCGTCGGGGTAGGCGGTCGAAGACCGCGGCGCAATGCTGCATTGGTTAACATTGGACCCTATGGGTCCATGAGCCAATGACGATGTACGCCGGCGGTGAAGGTACGCACCGCCGTGGACATGACCGCCATTTTCTATCTGTTCAATCACTCGATACCTGATCTTCGACAGGAGAGGACCTACACTGCAAGTGCTGCTGTGACCTTGGTCTGGAAGAGAAAATGGCTCGAGTGTCTGGGGAAAGGGCCCCTGCCTTCACATCAGAGGAGTTTGAGAAACTCGTGGACGGGGTCCTCCCCTAATACACGCTACTCTACGGTCCTCCAGACAAACAGGTAAGTACACTGGGAGCATGCTGTATGGGCTATGCCTGTGTGGAGTGGGGTGGATGTAAGAAGGGAGAGGAGAGTACGGCGTGCATGAAACGACGGTAAGTGCATGTGCCACATGGCAAGGGTAGGGATGGGGGCCAATGACTGTGATGGTGCAGTTGGTAATAAGTTTATCTTCCCCCTGTACAATTCATGTAGGTCAGCACCCACCAGAAAAAAGATATTTGGCGTGCCATCGCCAAGGACGTCCGGACCCTGGGGGTCTACCACAGACAGAGCACCCACTGCCGGAAAAGATGGGAGGACATTTGCAGCTGGAGCAAGAAGACGGCGGAGGCTCAGCTGGGGATGGGCTCCCAACGTGGGAGGGGTGCCCGTCGCACTATGACCCCCCTGATGTTCAGGATCCTGGCAGTGGCGTACCCGGAGTTGGATGGGTGCTTGAGGGCATCACAGCAGCCACAAGGGGGTGAGTACACTCTCATCCTGCTGATTTTGCGCGCAGTGGAGGTGTCTGGGTGGGGGAGGTGGGCTGTGGGTTTCCCTAGGCCAGGGCGAGTTTCGTAGGCAAAGTCCCTCCGTAAGGCAGGCCATGTGGCCCCCCACCCCACCTCTGTAGAGTGCCAAGTACACCTAGTCATGCCCCTGTGTCATCCATGTGTGCAGATGTCGTCCATAGCCTAGTAGGCCATTTCCCAGGGATTGAACAGTGGAGCCCAAGAGCACGGCGTAGTGCAGGGGGCTTCTGTGTCTGTCGTGTTTGCCAATGGTAGCGGTAATGCATGCACTCAACATGTCTTTCTTCTGTCGCCCCCCCCCCTTTTTGTGGTCTCGCTGTTCTTGTGTGCATTAGCATCATCAGGCGGATGAGCAATGGCACCGGAGCACGAGGGGGCTGCATCCCACATGGTCATGGAGGGCCACACTACGGACTCAGACTTCACCAGTGGGACGGAGGACGAGGGGAGCTCCACGGCGGGGACAGGAGCTGAGACCAGCGACACGGACTCGTCCTCTGATGGGAGTTCCCTTGTGGTGGCGGCAACATCTGTGCCCACCCCATCTACAGGTACAGCCGCCACCCCCCTTACCAGCACCGCCCTCCCAGCAGCCCCTCAGTCTTTGCCCGGTGCCCGCTCACCCAGGAGGGTGGGCATCACCTTCGCCCCAGACACCTCAGGCCCTGCCCCAGTCACTCCTGATGCCCTCAGTGAGGAGGCCTTTGACCTCCTCAGGTCCCTCACTGTTGGGCAGTCTACCATTTTGAATGCCATCCAGGGTGTAGAAAGGCAGTTGCAACAACCAAATGCATTCCTGGAGGGCCTTCATTCTGGTCAGGCGGCCCTTCAGCGAGCTTTTCAGACTCTTGCCTCAGCACTGATGGCAGCCATTGTCCCTGTCTCTAGCCTCCCCCTCCAATTTCCTCCACCCAGACCCAATCCCCTGTACCCCAGCCTATCATAAGCACACCTACAGACCAGCATGCACACACGTCAACACACAAGTGAAGCTTTGGCAAACATAAGCACCACACATCCCACAGGCACTCATGCAAGCATCAGACACATGCAGACACACCAACATCCACTGCCTCCATTGTGTCCCCCTCCTCCTCGTCTCGCTCCTCCCTCCCAGTCTCTTCTACACTCACACCTGCATGCACTACATCTACAGCCACTACTGCCATCACCAGCACACCCACCACCACACCCCGCTCACGTGCAGTCACCACCCCCACTACCATCCACACGTCCCCTGTGTCCTCTCCCAGTGTGTCTGTGACGCCACCTACCAAGATACACAAACGCTGGCACACACCCACCCAACAGCCATCCACCTCACGACAGCCTCCAGCCCATGCACCTTCAACCAAAGTCAGCAAACAAACACCTCCTACAACCACAACCTTTTCCTCCACTCCCAAACCCCCTCCAGCTACCCGTCCCAGTGTCTCCCAAAAAATGTTCCTTTCCAACTTTGACCTCTTTCCCACACCTCCCCCACCACGTCCGTCTCCTAGGTCCCGAACTAGCACCTCAGCCACAACATCTCCGGGACCAGTGGTGCCTTTAGTCACCGGAATCTGAAGTGCACCGGCCACCAGGGCAGCCAGTGTGGCACGGAGCCACAGCATGGACAGTCCCTCACCTGTGAAGCATCAAAAGTTGGCCAGTGCCCGGTGGGAGAGGGGGAAGACTCCAGCCACCAAAGCCGCTCCCAGGGGTCCCGGTGGGAGTGTGGAGTCAGCTGCGACACCTTCCAAGGTGGGGAAGGGCCACAAGAAACCAGGAAAGTCTGGGAAGAGCAGCACGGCGGAGGAGACCGCCATCATCCCCGCTGCCCAGGAGCCCACAGCCATCATCCCTGCTGGCCAGGAGGCCACCGCCATCATCCCCGCTGCCCAGGAGGCCACCGCCATCATCCCCGCTGGGACAGAGAGGACCGCCAGCACAAGCCCCGCTGGGCTAGAGAGGACCGCCAGCACAAGCCCCGCTGGGACAGAGAGGACCGCCAGCAGCTGAGTCACTGCAAAGGTGCCCGCCGCCTCAAGCACCACTGAATAGGGCACCGCCGCCTCAAGTACCGTTGAACAGGGCACCGCTGCCTCAAGCACCGCTGAACAGGGCACCGCCGCCTCAAGCACCGCTGAACAAGGCACCGCCGCCTCAAGCACCGCTGAACAGGGCACTGCTGCCTCAAGCACCGCTGAACAGGGCACCGCCGCTCCAAGCACCGCTGAACAGGGCACCGCCACCTCAAGCACCGCTGGCCCATGAGCACCAAGGGCACTGACGCTACTGAGTCCGTCACGAGCAGGATGAAGCACTCTGGGCACCATGCCCCCTCCAGAACCAGTGGAGAGATACATCCACTACCTCTGTCCTTAGCAGGATGAAGCACTCTGGGCACCATGCCCCCTCCAGAACCAGTGGAGAGATACATCCACTACCTCTGTCCTTAGCAGGATGAAGCACTCTGGGCAAAGAGCCCCCTCCAGAACCAGTGGAGAGATACATCCACTACCTCTGTCCTTAGCAGGATGAAGCACTCTGGGCACCATGCCCCCTCCAGAACCAGTGCAGAGATACATCCACTACCTCTGTCCTTAGCAGGATGAAGCACTCTGGGCACAGAGCCCCCTCCAGAACCAGTGGAGAGGTACATCCACTACCTCTGTCCTTAGCAGGATGAAGCACTCTGGGCACCATGCCCACTCCAGAACCAGTGGAGAGATACATCCACTACCTCTGTCCTTAGCAGGATGACGCACTCTGGGCACAGAGTCCCCCCCCCAGAACCAGTGGAGACTGTCATCCACTTGAGAGACTGTGGCTTTGCACTCCCCAGGATGGAACAGTGGGCAACCCAACCACTGTAGAGACTTGAGAGACTGTGGCTTTGCACTCCCCATGATGGAACAGTGGGCAACCCACCCACTGTAGAGACTTGAGAGACTGTGGCTTTGCACTCAGCAGGATTGAACAGTGGGCAACCCACCCACTGTAGAGACTTGAGAGACTGTGGCTTTGCACTCCCCAGGATGGAACAGTGGGCAACCCACCCACTGTAGAGACTTGAGAGACTGTGGCTTTGCACTCCCCAGGATGTAACAGTGGGCCTGTGGCCCTCTCGTGGATTTGGCGTCATGCACTCAACCGGCTGAGGTGCCCCCCCTTTCCCTCCCCCTGAGGTTCCTGTTTCCTTGCTCTCTGATGCCCCGGCAGTGTTCTTTCCGCCATGGTTGGGGATCTTGTGTGGGCTTCGTCCATACCGCGTGGGCCCAGTGTTCCACGGAATTCATTGGAGCACTACCTGGACTACTAAGCTTGGTGTATATTTTGTTCATGGTGTATATATATATTTTTGGCCACTTGATTTTAATATATTACAATGGTTACACTCATTTTCTTTTGTCTTTGCATTCTTCCGGGGGGGTTGGGGATGTACCTATCATGTATAAATATGTATTAGTGTGTGTGTTGTAGTGGGTGAGGGTGGGGGTGGAGGTGGGGGTGTTGCGTGTGTGTGTCCCTGTTTTTTCCCTCCCCCTCCCCTGTGTCGTAGGTGCAGTACTCACCGTGGTCTTCGCCGCTGGCGTTCGTGCTCCTGGTAGAGGAGCAGGAAGACCATCGCAGGGAGAATTTGGAGTTCCGGCTCCATGGTGTCCTGGTTCCTCGTGGGGTGTGTAGAGGTGAGCGATTTCCCTTCGAATTCCTGTTTCCGCCGTGTTTTTATCCGCGGTGAATCCGCCCCGGAAAAGGTTGCAGATTGCTAGGTTGTGATACTGTGGGTGTTACTTTGTCTTCCACCTGTCTGTTGGCGGTGACCGCCGCCCTGTTTATCTGTACCGCCGTGGCGGTCGGAGTGTTAAAGTGGCTGTCTTTGTTGGCGGTTTCCGCCACGGTCGTAATTGCAATTTTTTTACCACCGGCCTGTTGGCGTTCTTACCGCCGCTTTAACACCGACTGGCAGGGTTGTAATGACCACCTATATATCCTTGCAACCAGAAAGGTCTAGCGGATGAAACTGTGTATTTCTTTTGTGAATCAGCCATTGTGAGAAAAAGTTACAAACAAAAATGTTTTCACAAAAGGCTGTTTTTTTTTCTACCCATTTTCAATATTTCCTTAATTAAACAGTTGGTTTCTTTGAAAAAACCCTTGCAGGATCTACATATATGATCGCTTTCTGAATTCAGAATGTTGTCTACTTTTTAAAAATCTATATATATTCTGGATCACCTATGGGTTTCGCACTGGTTTCTACAACAAACTGGAAGTAGGTTGAGAGCACAAAAAATATGAAACATTTGCTACCTCTTTGAAAAATGGCAAAGCTGGAGTAAAAAAATTATGTTTTATTGAGCACCACATGTTGCTGCTACTGGGTGACTTTAGCAGAACAAACCATTTGTTGATGCCATTGCTAGAAAATAAAAACAGATACTTTTATCCAGCGTACTTTTTTCCAATTTGCTCTGAAAAATGAAAAATGTTGCAACATTTTTCCTATTTTCGTGGTCCCTTGGGTACCTTTAGAATCTCTAGGATGTTGGAAAAAAGATTGCAAATTTGGTGTGGATATTATATCTGGAAAAACGTTATAAATCTCTAAGTGCTAAGTACCCCAAATAGCTAAAACAGGGCTCAGCACTGCGGGCGAAAGGCCCAGCAGTCAAGGGGTTAATAGACAACAATTCCACTAGCTGTGGTTCAATATATCTATATAGCACTGGAGCACCTGTAGTCTGATTGTCTAATTTCACCAACCTCCAAGTTTGTTGACCATCCTCCCTCTATTTGCATTCCACATATTTCTGTTTGCAGATTTTGAAATCTTCCAAAAAATTAAAAATAAAAATGAAGGAGAGTGAACAGTGCCTGTACTGAACACCATTTGCCTCAGTAATTCTTTTTGCACAGTTTGAGAGCTATGTCTCACTTCACATTAAAGGACTCCTCCCTCCCCAACCCTTTCCCTCCACCCTCACAGAGTGCCATATCAAACATACTGGCCTACTGAAAAATATGTTTCTCTCAAGAACTGAATGGAATTTCTGAAGACTGGATTTGGGGTTCAAACTGATACAAAAATTTGTCTGAGAGAGAAACTTTATCAGTGTGAAAAATTAGCTAAAGTCCTTGATGACTACCTCACATCTATACTCATTGCTTACCATGATTACTTATTATGGTATGTTAGATTGATTTGTATGGTGCAACTTATCACCAGTGATTGTATCCGTGTGCTAGAGCAGGAGTGCAGGCCGGGCGGTGCTACTAATTGAACAGCCAGATCATCAGCTTCTTATGCAATTTGGGGAGTGGAATAGCAATTCTGATGTGCAGAGAAAGTTTGTTCCAGTTTTTGGCTGTGATGAAGGAGAAAGCATGCCCGCCTGCCTTACTTCGGTGGACGCCCAGGATTCCTGCGAGGGAGAGAGAGGTAGAGCATAGTTGTCTGATGGGATGCCAGACTTGGAGTCGGTCACTGAGGTAAGCTGACCCTGTGTTGTGGTGGGCCTTGTATGCGAGGATGAGCAACTTGAAATTGCAGCGTTTCTGTAAGGGTAGCCAGTGAAGTGCAGTGAGGTAGGGAGTGACGTGGGTGTTTATGGGTGTTTCTAGGGTGTCTGGAGGCAGTGTTTTGGATGGTCTGGACTCTGTGTGGGATTGAGTGCAATACTGTTGTTGAGTCTGCTGGTGATAAGTGCTTGGGTGATCGTCTGACTTGTGGGCATCGGGAGACATTTGAAGATCTTGCAGAGCCTTTCAGGTTTGTGGCAGCAGGATACGGTAATAGCGGTGACCTGTTTGTTCATCATAAGTTTGTCATCCAGGACGATGCTAAAGGTTTGTCTGTGTGGGTAGGCAGGGGACCCAGGCCTGGTGACCAGTGGGATGAGTTCCAGGGGAGTCCTTAGTTCCAAAGATCAGGATCTCCGTTTTGTCTGTGCTGAGTTTGAGTTAGCTCTTACCCAATCCAATTGCCATGTTGGACATGCAGGTGGGGAAGTTGGACCTGGTAGTATTGCTTGTGTCAGTGAAGGAGCGGATGAGATGTGTGTCATCAGTGTAGGAGACAATGTTGATGATGTAGGTTCTTATGATCTGGCCAAGGGGTGCCATGTATATGTTGAATAGGGTTAGGCTGAGGGAGGAATCCTGGGGGACCCTGCAGACTGGCTTATTCTGTTCAAATGTGAAGGTGGAGAGTCTGACCTGTTGTGGCCTGTTGAAGAGGAAGGAGGCAATCCAACTCAGTGCAAGCCCTTGGATGCCTGGAGTCTGGTGATGAGCGAGTCATGGGGGACAGTCCTTATTTATTCCTGTGGATGAGGCGAAAAAAGTAATTCCATGCACGTTTGCTTTATATTTCGAAGAGCGGACTGCTTTATCTGAAGGAAAACTCTCATGCCTTTGCCATTTTCGTAATGTAAATGTCCGACTAAAGTATCCTATGTTTACATTTTTTGTGTTTTCACTAAAAGTATCCTTTCGATCAGCATTTATCAATATTCTATTTTCAAGAACCAAATCAGCAATAAAGGACTATTTGCGAATGAATACCCACTCACGAATGAATGTACACATTTTGCTACCAGAGGAAAGGATTTACAAAAGAGAATGAATGGACTAAGTGATGCGCCTGATAATGAGCTTCAAGTCAAAGTAGCAAGTAGAAGGTAAACGAAGCACAGTGGATGGGTCTGGATTCAATACATATTAGGCCATACCCTGAAATTGGCTTGACCTTACCGTCTATTGACAGTAATGAGGAATTGTTCAAACATGGAGTGGTGCTGATTGTGGTCAGTGTGAGGCATTTGTTCAATCAAATAAGACCAAAACAATTATAATATACTTTTTCATCTGGAAACATGTAGGAAGAAGTGAAAGTACCTACTACACATTGAGTCATTTTGCGAATTGCACGCTAATTACAGTGGCAATATCGCACCCATTAAACACTGATATATTTGTATGTAGCGTTTAACCGCTTTGGTATTGCAACATAATTTCGAGCAACAAACGTCGGAATAGAGGATAAAGCGATTATACGGGCTCTCCCGTTTAACGGTGCAAAGACGTAATACTACTGGGCCAGATGTAGTAAAGAAGCATTTTGCGAGTTGCAAATAGTGAGTCTTAGCGACTCGCTATTTGCAACTCGCAAAATGTAATGCAGAACGGTGGGCCAGATGTACGAAAAAAGCAATTTGCGACTTGCAAATTGCGAGTCCCTGCGACTCGCAATTTGCAACTCGCAAATTGCTATGCAGTACGGTGTCTCAGACACCGACTGCAACTCGCAATGGGGTCGCAATGACCCACCTCATGAATATTCATGAGGTGGGTCGCAAATTGCGGCCCCATTGCGAGTATAGGCACTCGCTAACATGGAGGCCTGCTGACGTCAGCAGGCCTCCATGTTAGCGACCTGCTTGTCAATAAAGCAGTTTTTTTTTTTTTAAAGTGTAGCCCGTTTTCCCTAAGGGAAAACGAGCTGCACTTTAAAAAAATCCGAAACCTTTAGTTTCGGTTTTTCAGGGCAGGGAGTGGTCCCTTGGACCACTCCCTGCCCTGAAAAATTAATATCTGGTCCAGTCACAAAGGGGAAGGGGTCCCATGGGGACCCCTTCCCGTTTGCGACTGGGTTACCATCCACTTCAAGTGGATGGAATTGCATACCAGTGCGAGTCGCTAATAGGAAGGGAACACCCCTTCCTATTAGCGAGTCTGAAATGCATTTTGCGAGTCGGATCCGACTCGCGAAATGCATTTCTGCATAGCAAACCCACGTTTGCGAGTCGCAAACGGCGATTTTCGCCGTTTGCGAGTCGCAAACGGGTTGCTACATCTGGCCCGGTGTCTCAGACACCGTCTGCGAGTCGGTATGGGGTCGCAATGACCCACCTCTTTAATATTAATGAGGTGGGTCGCAAATTGCGGCCCCATACCGACTATGGGCACTCGCAAACATGGAGGCCTGCTGTAGTCAGCAGACCTCCGTGTTCGTGACTGCTTTAAATAAAGCAGTTTTTTTTTTTTTTTAAGTGTAGCCCGTTTTCCTTAAAGGAAAACGAGCTGCACTTTAAAAAAAAAACGAAACCTTTAGTTTCGGTATTTTTTCAGGGCAGGGAGTGGTCCCTTGGACCACTCCCTGCCCTGAAAAAATGTTTTTGGGTCCAGTCACAAACTGGAAGGGGTCCCATGGGGACCCCTTCCAATTTGCGAGTGGGTTACCATCCACTTGAAGTGGATGGTAACTGCAACACCATTTGCGACCGCATATGCGGTCGCAAATGGTATTGCATACCACTAGGAATCGCAAATAGGAAGGGAACACCCCTTCCTATTTGCGATTCTGAAATGCATTTTGCGAGTCGGTCCGACTCGCAGAATTCATTTCTGCATAGGAAAATGCGATTTGCAACTCGCAAACAGCAGTTTTCGCCGTTTGCGAGTTGCAAATCCTTTCCTACATCTGGCCCCCAGTGTTTTAATTTAGCAAACTGCACCAGGATTTACCTGAGGAACATCAGGAAGGAGAAACCCCTGTGCGCTGAAACAGGATTCCCACAGACCCAAAATGTTTATCTTAATAGAAAAAAATGCAATACAGACAAACAACCTGTACATTGTACCTTCCAATCATAAGCAAGACTGGAAGGTGGTGTCCATGAGTTCCTCACTGCTTTCCTCGCATATTCAAGTGCGTGTATTGCAACCTTATTTGGTCTCAGTGGTTACTTTCCTTCTAAGCACAAGTGTGTAATTGTACAAATTCTTGTACGCACTAGGGGCCAGATGTAGCAACGAAACATTTTGCGACTTGCAAATAGCGAGTCATAGCGACTCGCTATTTGCAATTCGCAAAATGTTATGCAGTACGGTGTCTCAGACACCGACTGCGACTCGCTATGGGGTCGCAATGACCCACCTCATGAATATTCATGAGGTGGGTCGCAAATTGCGGCCCCATAGCGAGTCAAGGCACTCGCAAACATGGAGGCCTGCTGTAGTCAGCAGACCTCCGTGTTCGTGACTGCTTTAAATAAAGCATTTTTTTTTTTTTTTAAGTGTAGCCCGTTTTCCTTAAAGGAAAACGAGCTGCACTTAAAAAAAAAAACGAAACCTTTAGTTTCGGGTTTTTTTCAGGGCAGGCAGTGGTCCCTTGGACCACTACCTGCCTTGAAAAAAATGTTTTGGGTCCATTCACAAACTGGAAGGGGTCCCGTGGGGACCCCTTCCAATTTGCGAGTGGGTTACCATCCACTTGAAGTGGATGGTAACTGCGATACCCTTTGCGACCGCATATGCGGTCGCAAATGGTATTGCATTCCATTCCGAATCGCAAATAGGAAGGGAACACCCCTTCCTATTTGCGATTCTGAAATGCATATTGCGAGTCGGTACCGACTCGCAATATGCATTTCTGCATAGCAAAGAGGCATTTGCACCTCGCAAACGGCGATTTTCGCCGTTTGGGACGTGCAAATACTTTGCTACATCTGGCCCCAGATTTTTTGACTTCGGGGTAGAAAGCAATCTGCTCTCATTAATCACTCAGTGGCAGGATTTATTGCTCACAAGGAGCAGGAGGATTACAGATCTGACGATGGCATCCCTGTCCTGCTATAACCTGCCTACCCCTCAAAGTTCTACAATTTTTTACAGGTGTGAGACATCCAGATGCATGCTTGAAAGGTACTCAGACAAACAGGCTTTCCTTGGCACTGCCTTCCAGGATAAATCCTTTCAGAGCGCAACAAGAAAGAATGCCTGGAAGGAATTCAGAAAAACGTTCGTTTTTAGGCTTTCAAAATGCAGTCTTTAAAAGCTGGCATGTTGATCTATTTATTTAATCTTTTCAAAAAGAAATCTAGGTCTTACTCCATTTTTCAGATCGGATTGTAAAACGTGAATGTGGCACTGAATAGATATTTTCACAAAGAGGAAACTAACCGAATATTGTTAATAGAAATCAAGCATTAGAATTTATCGAACTACATGTTCAAGTTTGTGTAGAGGATGGGAGGAAATGATAATCACTTTGGCCCATATTTATACTTTTTTAGCGGCGCATTTGCGCCGCTTTTTGACGCAAAAGCGGCGCAAACTTACAAAAAACAATTGTATTTTGTAAGTTTGCGCCACTTTTGCGTCAAAAAATTGTGCAAATGCGGCGCTAAAAAGTATAAATATGGGCCTTTGGGGGTCATTACAACCTCAGTGGTCTTTTTATAAGACAGCCGAGGGACCGCCGTGCTGAAGACCGCCAGTGCAGGCGGTTTTCCACTCAGCGCATTATGACTGCTGACAGCTCTCCGTCCTTTTCCGGATGGAGAGCTGCCAGCAGCCATACTGGCGATCGGCGGGGAAGTGGAAGTTGCTCCACCTCCACCGCCACGTCAACAGAACACCGCCCACCGAATCACGTTCTGTGATACGGCGTGGCGGTGTTCTGTTGACGGGGTGCTGGCGGCGGAGCTGCCCCCATGGATCCCGTCCCCTCCCAGAGGATCAACGGACCAGGTAAGTTGATCGTCCATTAGGGGATGGGGGTGGGGGGGTGTTGTGTGTTGTGTGCGTGCATGGGGGTGTGCGTGGGTGTATGTAGAGGGGGTGTGTGAGTGCGTGTATGCATGCGGGAGGTGTTGTGTGTTTGGAAATGAGTGTGTGTCTGTATGTATGTCTGTATGGATGTGTGCATGTATGTCTGAATGTGGGTTTGTGTGTATGACTGTGTGTGTGGCTGTTGGCATGTTTGTTGGTGTGTGTGCGGGTATGTGTGTTGGTGGTGCCTGCGTGCGTGCCAGGTGTGAATGTGTAATGTAATGGTGGGGGTAGGGGTGGGGAGGGGGGTCCTGCCACCTTTGGGGGTGGCAGGGGTGGTAGGGGGTGTCGGGGAAGGACTCGGGGTGGGGGTGCGGGGTGGGGGAGACCCCTATCAGTGAAAGGGAAGGAATTCCCTGGCACTGATAGTGCTCACCGCCATGGATTTCATGGCGGTTCCTAACCCCATGATATCCATGGTGGTCAGCCGGGTCATGATACCGCCGGCGGTATTGTGACGACCGCCGGGCTGGAGACCCAGTTTCCAGCCCAGCGGTCGTCTCCGCCCTGGTGGTCTGGTCAGAGAAGTGGCGGATTACCGCCATGGTCATGATTCCAACATTTTTACCACCAGCCTGTTGGCGGTAGGACCGCCGCTTCTCCGCCAACCGCCAGGGTTGTAATGATGGTCTTTGTCTTTTACGGCCTTTGTTCCAATAAGTCTTTATTTTGTACAATCAGACCGAGATCCTGTTATTCATCCGCTGGTGTAACGTTACAGAAGTGGTTACCCAACATGGTTAACCACTGCTGTAATGGTGGAGAGATGCTTAATTCCCTTAGAGCTGCCACCTCGCCCAGGTAACTAGAGACCGAGAGCAGTGATAAATTGGTGTTCTCACCCGCTGTCCCCTGCCTCTTCTGGGTATCCAAGGCTCGTGGGAGATGACTGTCTCTGCAGACACTCATTGAGAGGAGAGATGAAGCTGCTCTTACAAGCAACTCTCACAGAGCCACTGTCAGTGTGATGATGACGGTCCTCAGCCTGTTTTATGTTGAGAGGGTGTGGGATGGCTCATAGTGTGGCAGGGCTGGGTGGCAAGATGTCAGGATTTTTTTTAATTTCAGTGTCAGGTGGGGCGTGGGAGGGTTTTGCCGAGGGTACTGATTGTGGATTGCAGCAAGCATGGTACGTATTTCCTGTTTGGGTGGGGGAAGGATCACAGCTTCTGAAGGAGAGGGTACAGAGAGTGGTGGGGGTGGGTGGCTATAGGCCAGATATTTTTTATTTTTACATTTTGAACACAGGAGTGGGGCCATGTTAAGTATGGGTAGCACTTAAACGCAGAGGCAGATGGTTTTTAGGGACATAAAATTAAAGATAAGTGAAAGTCAATCATGGGTATGTTTTTCACCTCTGGGTACTGGGTGACAACATAGAAAAAGCAAGCT
Source organism: Pleurodeles waltl (assembly GCF_031143425.1). Classification (NCBI taxonomy): domain Eukaryota; kingdom Metazoa; phylum Chordata; class Amphibia; order Caudata; family Salamandridae; genus Pleurodeles; species Pleurodeles waltl. The sequence continues at coordinate 162,255,525 of NC_090446.1, read as the reverse complement.
TTGCTCTTCTTGTCTTTTAGATGTCACTCAGAGCTACTCTGTGTCAAAAAACCTTGTTCACTATTACCCATCTATAAATCTATATGTCATGTCTGGCTCTCATTGAGAGCCTCTATCTGAATATGACATTCTAAACCTGGGTATTTACTTCAGTGAGAAACAAAAGCTATTTCCCACTGTTGTTATGTCATAAAGGAATTCCAAGCAGTTCTGATGGGGTTCAAAGAGAGCCTTACAGTGAAGTGTTGGCTCTAGCAAAGCTTTAGAAAGATAGGTAGTGGAAGTACACAGAGTTTGGTGGGGATGGCTGATAGATGACTTGGTATATTTTGTCATATAGGACTGGAAGGAGAGATCATTTTATGTATGTTTCCCGCACTACTCCTCTCAATCTACATAGCAGTAAAAAGCTGGGGCATATGTTTGTAGAGGCCATACATAGCATTAAATTACAGATGTCAAGGTTCTGATTGACATCTTAGACAACTCAAGATCCACTTTCATAGGCTAAGACCCCAAGTAAAAAACATCTTTGTTAATCACTGTTACTTATCTGTAAATCTGCATGTTACGTAAGTTTTCTATAAGAAGCCATGATATAGAACACAGGCTTCAAACCCGTTACTCACTGTTCTCACCGCATAGCAGTGAAAAACGAGTTTTGATTTTTCACTTTTCTAATGTCAGACAAACAGCATGAAAGCCCCAGCGCTGAAGCATCCGCTCTCACTTAAGGAAATCCCACACCTGTCTCTGGTCTCTGGAGATCTAAGGAAGTCAGAGGAATGTTAGTGATGCTGCTTCATCATCAACCAGCATCTATGCTGTTAGCCGCAGGTCTCTGTCAGTGTGGCATAGGTTCTCCACATTCAATGGGCAAACAGAAAGTGCAGTTTCAGGTTGGGAGGTATTTCACATTGAGAAGGGTGTACGTTTGGTAGGACACCAGGTAGGATTTTTATATGTATAAGCACAAGAGAAGGAAATGTAAATGGGTGGTACTGGAGGGTCGCAGGATACCAGGGGCCAGATGTAGTAAAGAAGCATTTTGCGAGTTGCAAATAGCGAGTCTTAGCGACTCGCTATTTGCAACTCGCAAAATGTTATGCAGAACGGTGTCTCAGACACCGTCTGCGAGTCGGTATGGGGTCGCAATGACCCACCTCATTAATATTAATGAGGTGGGTCGCAAATTGCGGCCCCATACCGACTATGGGCACTAGCAAACATGGAGGCCTGCTGTAGTCAACAGACCTCAGTGTTCGTGACTGCTTTAAATAAAGCAGTTTTTTTTTTTTTAAGTGTAGTCCGTTTTCCTTAAAGGAAAACGAGCTGCACTTAAAAAAAAAAACGAAACCTTTAGTTTCGGTATTTTTTCAGGGCAGGGAGTGGTCCCTTGGACCACTCCCTGCCCTGAAAAAATGTTTTTGGGTCCAGTCACAAACTGGAAGGGGTCCCATGGGGACCCCTTCCAATTTGCGAGTGGGTTACCATCCACTTGAAGTGGATGGTAACTGCAACACCATTTGCGACCGCATATGCGGTCGCAAATGGTATTGCATACCACTAGGAATTGCAAATAGGAAGGGAACACCCCTTCCTATTTGCGATTCTGAAATGCATTTTGCGAGTCGGTCCGACTCGCAGAATGCATTTCTGCATAGGAAAATGAGATTTGCAACTCGCAAACGGCAGTTTTTGCCGTTTGCGAGTTGCAAATCCTTTCCTACATCTGGCCCCAGGTGAGGTCTATCTGAATTGGGGATGTAAGGGTGAATTGAGGGTATTGCAGGAGGCTCATGGGGAGGATGGCAGGACACTTGACAGTTGTTGTCTGTACAGAAGGCAAGGGTGAAAGAGGGTAATGTAAAGGGTGGATGGAAAGCTTGGAAGGTCACCAGGGGCCACTGATACTAAATCCTTGCATTGTCTTTGCATCACACCAAGTGACGCTAGGAAACACAAGGGCTTAAGTGAGGTTTACTAAGCCATGTAAAGCCTCCTTGAATGATTCTGAGTGGCTTGGTGTGGCTTATTAAATTCAGAGTAATGAAAGGTAGTGTAAATCGCGGCCTTGCTTTCTTCTGTATTGAGAAAGTGTTTCATGGATGGAACATGGGTGTTCCCATGCATTCAATAGTGGATTCTGATGCAATCCCAGATTTACGAAGGATTGTAAACCTGGGATTGTGTCCAAATGGTACAGCTTCCCAACAGAGGAGGAACAAGGAGAAATATCTTGATTTCTCCTTATCATTTCCTCTTTCTGCGTGTGCTGCATTCTGCAGAACACATAGAAACAGGAAAATGCATCTAAGGAGTTTTGTTATGTGCATGAAAGGACAATCCTGTCTGTAGTGCAGGCACCCTTGCACCATGGCACAAGGATGCCTGTGTTGGTGCTAGGCAGCACTCAGTGTTCCAGGGCAGGGAGAAAGCAGGTATGCTTCATACCTTAGTAGATATGGCACATTCCATCTCTCTCCATAGCATGCTGAGAAGTGTAGCAAGATGTCTTGCTGTGTTGCTTTTTGTGACCTTTTGATAAATCTGGACCCAGGTATTTGTTTTTTTATATTGATTTGGAGAGGGGTAAGCCATGTTAAGGGCACTGGGGGTGGGTCACAGGGCACAAGATATATGTTTTATATTTGAGTGGGTTATCTAATGAGAAAGTTTGGTCGGCTTGGCGGGCAAGAAAACATGTTATGCATGGCTCCCCCATGACGCCCCTACCCCTGCATTGCTCTTTTGAGCAGGAGAAGTGGGAGTGGAGGGCAATAAATAACATAGTACTGCACATAGATAACTGTAAATAAAGGAGTGTTTTATATTGGCCCCATCCACTATCATGAACAATCTCTTCAAAATGATGGTATTCTTTGCAATTATGCACAACAATTAGATACAAAGCTTGGTTTCCAATGATGTGAGTTAACAATGCTCGATCCTGGAGCTAAAACCTGTCTCCTTCAGTCCATGTCTATATATATGTTTTATCATGTTGAACACATTGTTCACAGTAGTGTATAGGTATAGAAAGAAAATATAATATTAAAATATTATATAAAAGTTTGAGTTTAGGCAATCAATAGAAATCAGTTCACGTCTATGGAAAAAGACAAGTAAATAAAAGAGAAAAAACTGCCACACTGCTGGAATAACATTGCAAAATATCACAAGTACATTAACATGTCAATCTGGGTATTGAACACATCACGCTCCACATAGAAAGGAATTTACAAGGCAGGAGAAAGGTGCGCAGTGCAGCATACCAAGCATTGTATCTGGAAGAAATAAAGTGTGATTTATGACAGAAACAAATAGTGGTCCCTAAACCTGCTCCGTATTGCACACTTATAGCACCAGCTGAGACCTTGGGTAGAATTAAATACAGTTTGTAGCTTCGATTTCTATTGAGTTGGGATTGTTATTTTAGTCTGCTTTCATTATCTAGCATTTACTTAGCTGCCAACCATAATCAGCAGTGGACATTAAGGCCCTCATTACGGTTTGGTGGTTTTCGGGCAAGACCGCCATGCGAAATGGCGCCACCATACCGGCAGCGGTGGCGGCATAGCGACTGCCAGATTATGAGTCACATAACACAAACCGCCCAAATACATACACAAAACCAACACCACCAGGCCAACACACGGCGAAAGAGTGACAGATCAATCGCCGGCCCCACCACGCTGACACTATTCCGACCGTCATATTATGAATCAACATCCAGCACTGTGCAACATGCACGGCGGACACCGTAGGCAGTTCGCACCGCGACGGAACAAAAAGGCACTGCGTAAAGTAGCCAACACCACATTGGCTAGTTCAAATATCCCACACCTGATAACCATACACACACCACGCAAACCTGACCACACCACTGTATAACACCCCCAACAAGCCGTTGCAACAAATACGAGCAGCCACAGCCACACTCTAGACTGAGCACACCCCAAACACAGCAAACAATTATCACACAGCACATATTCCACAAATCAATACCACAGCTCATTATCACACGCAGCCAAACACCACCACATCACCACACACCCTGTACTGCACCCAACATGCACAACACATACCCACCCCACAACATGTCACGCCAGAAGCACCCACGGTTCACTGACAAGGAGTTGCGGGTCATAGTGGACGAGACCATCAGAGTAGAGCCACAGCTCTGAGTGTCCAGGTACAACAAACATCCATAGCTAAAAAGACAGAGTTATGGCAGAGGATCGTCAACAGGGTCAATGCAGTTGGCACATACCCAGGCACAAGGGAGGAAATCAGGAAGAGGTGGAACGACCTCGAGGGGAAGGTCCGTTCCATGGCGTCCAGGCAGAGCATAGCCTGTAACAAGACCGGCGGTGGGCCCCCACCTCCTCCCCTACAGTTGACAACCTGGGAGGAGAAGGTCCTGGAAATCATGTATCCCGAGGGCCTGACTGGCATCAGTGGAGGGCTCAACACTGGTAAGTCAGCAATACCCCCCAAGCAACAACCACCCATGCCTAGCATACCTCCACACCACTATCCAACCCACTGCAACCCAACCCACTGACCCCATCCCAAACACCCTATGCCCCTCCTCTGCATGCCACACCACCCCACTCCCACCATCCCTACTCACACACCCCGAATGCACGGATTTCAGCCACATTGTGAAGATCCACAGCTCCCACAATTTTATCCAAACCAATGTCTGCAGTGCAGCAGCTGTCATTGCTATCACTGGGAAGTAGGTCAAACTGCTGCATGTATCACAATAGGGACACACCAACAATAGTCACACGACTAACATTTACCGTATCCATCCACAGGTACCCCTGCCACTGACATCCTGCAGATGATGCCAGGCTCAGACAGCCCTCCCCAGGATGAAGGCCCTACTGGATGTCTAAATGAGGACAACTTGCCTGGGCCATCTGGGGCCACTGGACAGTCCACCAATGGCACAACCACCCTGGACACATCAGAAGGCCCTACCCATGTGGCAACAGCACTACAGCCATATCCTGAACCCCAAACCTGTGTTCCAGGGACCCATCAATCAGAGGTGTGCCCTGCAGTACAGCAGCCAGAGTCAAGGGCACCCACCTCAGACAATGACGGCCCTGCTGATACTGGGAGTGGGCACACCGTGCCAGGAGCACAGGTACAGGGGGCTAGTAGTAGTGGGAGGGGAACTGTGCCCCAAGGGTCAGGACAGCCACACCAACTGACTGCCCAAGAGGGCCTTGTTAGAAATGGGAAGAGAGAAAGTTAAGAGAAGCCAAACATGTGATGGTCTAAACGCAATCCTTGTAGTGAAATAATGAGTCACAATGGTATTGTGCAAGCGCAAGTCCTATCCCGTCGCTGCTTCCAATGTTAGAAATGGGGTTTCTGGTTGTCTAGGGTATGCACCTCAGCCAGGCAGAACTTACCCACTCTAGTCAGGGCAAGGGAGTTACACGTCCAAGATAACCCCTGCTCACTCCCTTGGTAGCTTGGCACGAGCAGTCAGGCTTAACCCGGAGGCAATGTGTAAAGCGTTTGCACAACACACACACACCTGTGACGCAATATCCCCACCACAAAGGAAACACAACACCAGATTATATGAAAATATACTGTATTGTACACAACGTAATTATCAGACCAACATCACATAATAGTACTATCCTGCTACCTTAGCAGTTGTCAGAACGTTACACATTAGTTACTCTGCAAACTAGCAGTAGTCACACATAACACACAGGTTACTCAGTATTCTGCAACATAAGCAGTAGTCAGGAAACACGTAATCACATTAGAACACTTGTCATAAGAATATCATAAAACGCCCATAGTAGGAACATTAGAAAACCTATGGCAAGTTAGGGAAACATATTAGCAAGTCACGCCCATAAAAGGAACATGTGCACACATATGTAAAAGCATCATAGAACAGGTAGGCAATATATCATAATAGCAAAGTCTGTAGAAAGAACTTTAGATTAGGAACATATTGGTCCATTTAAAAGTACCTGTCTTGATGGGGAGGCACTTCCAGTGCCTAAAACAACTAATGGGGCCCCCGGCGCTCCTCTGCGCAAAAACGGGGGCCTCCCTCAACATGGCAGACCGAGAGGGGCGGCACGCACCCTCTCTGAATTTTTGACGGGCCCCTTCTGGGACCCGTGATCACTGGGGGGACCCCCAGGCCTCCACCGGCCCTCTCCAAGGGGGGGCCCAAGTCAGGGAAATCCTTTAAAGGGGGAGGGGGGCGCCTCGCGCTCCCTCCTGGCAAAGATGTAAAAGATCGTTGCAGGGGTCAGGGGCCACAGCACCCTGCCCCTGGGAACAACTAAACAAGAAGGAGCACAGGGCTGGTGGGCCCAGATACAGGCCAGCACAAGGGGTGCAGATGGTGGCAGTTCCTCCTAGTGACCAGGCAGGTCACAGGTCAGCACAGCAGCAGCAGTCCATGGTGGTTTCCTGGTAAGTCCATTCATCAGCGTTCTGTGTCCAGTTTCAAGTTCCAAGAATGTTCAAATTGTGGGGAAAATTCCCCTGTACTTATAGTCCATTTTTACAGTGTTTTACAATGATAGGGAGAGGAGGTTCCAGCCAGTTACAACTGGTTCTGGGAGTGCCCCCTCTCTCCTTTCAGCACAGGCTCCAAACATCAGTGGGGGGTTAACGACCCTATTGTGTGAGGCCAGGGCACAGCCTTTACAAATGTAGGTGTGCCCCGCCTCTCCCTTCTCTCAGCCCAGGAAGACTATTCAGTATGTAGATGCACCTCTGTGACACCTCCACCCTCCCTGTGTACAGGCTGTCTGAAAAGTATGCACAAAGCCCCAACTGTCACTCTGCCCAGACGTGGATTGGAGTCAAGCTGAAAAACACCAGAATCATAAGCACAGATAAATGCGCACTTTCTAGAAGTGGCATTTCTGTGATAGTAATAAAAAATACACCCACACCAGTAAGCAGTATTTATTATCCCCATCACAACCATACCAAACACGCCTACGCTACCCCTCATAAATCAGACAATACCCCTTACACATAAGGCAGGGCATTTCTAATGCAATCCTATGAGAAGGCAGCACTCACAGCAGTGAGACACCAAGTTAGGCTGTTTGTCACTACCAGGACAGGCCATGCAATATGGCACATGTCCTGCCTTTCTACATACATGGCACCCTGCCCATAGGGCTAGCTAGGGCGTACTTTAGGGGTGACTTACATGTAGTAAAAGGGGAGTTCTGGGCCTGGCAAGTAAATTTAGATGCCAGGTCCCTGTGGCAGAAAACTGCGCACACAGGCCCTGCGCTAGCAGGCCTGAGACAGGTTTGAAAGTCTACTTCAGTGGGTGGCGCAAGCAGCGCTGCAGGCCCACTAGTAGTATTTAATTTACAGGCCCTGGGTATAGAGATACCACTGTACAAGGGACTTATAGGTAAATTAAATATGCCAATTAGGTATAAGCCAATCATACCAACTTTAGATGGGAGAGCACCTGCACTTTAGCACTGGTCAGCAGTGATAAAGTGCTCAGAGTCCTAGAGCCAACAGTGAGAGGTCAGAAAAAACAGGAGGAAGGAGGCAAAAAGACTAGGGATGACCATGCGTATGGCCAAAAGTCCAACAGGCCTCAACCAAATCCTGGATATATACCAGAATACCCAGGACACAGTGGCCACAATCCTCTCAACCGTGCAGGAGGCCCAGTGGCTGCAGGTGCAATACCATCAGGAGGCCATGTAGCAGTGGCTGGCCCACAATACCACCATGGTCTCCATAGCAGGGGTGATCAAGGACCTGACCGCTGTCCTGCATGAGTCCACCAGCAGGCCCTGACCACTGGCCACATCCCATCACAGCCTTCCACGTCAGCTAGTGGCACGGAGGCCCCGCCAAAGGACACGCAGGACACCAGCACCTTTACCCCTGTAGCTGAGGAACCCCCATGCAAGCAAGGACGTCCAAGTAGACATCCAGCCGGACATGATGCCCAGACCACGGCCACCGCCAGGAAGTGACCCTCACCTGAATATATTCCCTTGTGTGTGACTGTGACACCCTGTCACCTGTCCTCTCCAATATCTCTACCTACCCATGGCCAGCAGATTGGACCTGGACTACCTACAGCTGGCCCTACCATTCTGATGAGCTCTGCCACCGTGACCCCACTCATTACCACTAACACTTGTACATCCCAAATAAACAACAATTGATCACAGTCCATGGCTATGTGTTTACTTGCCATAAGAATGTATGGAACTGCCAATACGTGTATAAGTGGCAACCCATCGCCCAGCATATTCATGGGAGGGTGACAGAGGGGGGAGCAAAATGCCAGGAGATTGATCGTGGAGTAGGCATTGGCTGGAGATATGTGTCAATGGAGGCAACGGCCCAGGCAGGGCTCACAGAACACCACAACATTGTCCTGAAAGGAGAGCAAGGCAGGGAAAACTATCACTGTACGAGTCACAGATGCCAACTCCACACAAATTCACTGTAGGAACAGGTAACAAGGGCAGATATGCCAGTCAGGTCCACAATCATATGGCCAGTACAAACACACATACACGACACATACCAAACCAATGGTCCCACCCACACAGCACCCAGCGCCAGACCTGGCCCCATAGCCATTGCCACCAACAACAATGTTGCACTGCCACCCAATGTCGACTCCTAGGATGGATGCTGCACAGATGCAACAACCATGTGTGGCACACACATAGCACTTGAACTGGCAACTCAGGGAACATTCTACATACACATTGAAGGCACTAGTGCACCTGTCTGACCATAGGCCTGACCTGGAAACTGTGTCTACCTCAGTCATGGGCACATGTGACTCCCCAATCAACCCAGAGTCAGAGCTGCAACCAATACCATCAGTGGTCACAGACAACAGGTGGCATCAGGGACAAGGCAGACAGTTGTAGAGGACACATACCACACAGTTTCCACATACTTGCATCTCAGCTGAAGTAATGTTGAATCAGCTCCTCCCTGGAGTCAGCTGCATCGTCATCATCCACCTCTTCATCACTCCCTATGTCCCCTTCATCAGCCACTGGCACAGCTACCCCCTCCTCTGCATCAAGCAATGGGATGTGAAGCCTCAGGGCCAGAATGTGCAGCATGTAGCAGGCCACAATGATCTGGCACACCTTCTGTAGAGCAGGGCACTCCCGTAGACATGCAAACAGCGGAACCTGGGCTTCAGCAGGTTGAAGCATCTCTCAATGACCCGTCTGATTCAACCGTGAGCCTTATTGTAACGGTCCTACGCACCTGAGGTCAGACACCTCACGGGTGTCAGAAGCCAGGACAGGTTGGGATAGCCAGAGTCACCTGTGTGCATAGTGGGAAGAGGCATGTCAAGACCAGGAGGGCAATAGGGCAGGGACACAAGGGTGCAGTGAGCTGAGGGACACATATATGCAGGGGTACATACCGATGAGCCAGGCCCGGTCCCTCTGGAGTGGTGCCATAATGTGTAGGATGTTGCTGTTCTACAGAATGTAGGAATCATGCACAGAGCCTGGGTACTTGGCTGTTACCTGGGAGATGTATTGGTCGGCAACACAACCACCTTCACATTGACCGAGTTAAAGTTTTTGAGGTTTCTGTACGCCTGTTCATTCCTCATGGGCGGCACCAGGGCAATGTGGGTTCCATCAATGGCCCCAATGACATGTGGGACGGTTAACACATTGTAGAACACAGCCTTGGCAGTGGCCAAATCTGCATGTCGGGGAACCCGATGTAGCTGGCCATGTGTTTTATCAAGGCACACAGTACATCCCTCAGGATGTTGCTGAACATGGGCTGCGACATCCCACTCGCAAGGCCAACTGTGACCTGGAAGGAGCCTCAGGCAAGATAGTGGAGGAATGACCACACCTGCACTGTGGGAGGGATGGCATTGGGATTGCGAATGGCAGACAACAGATCTGGCTCCAACTGGGCCACTAGTTCCAATATGGTCACATAGTTCAGGCGATAGGTCTGGATTATGTGATGCTCCTTCAGGGTGGCAAGGTCCACTACAGGTCTGTACACCGGTGCATTCCTCATCCTCAACCATCCATCGAACCTGGTAACAGGAGAGAGTTTGTTTAATGCCATGCACCATAGACTGTGTCAACAGTGTTGATGTGGCTGCAGGCCAGCATGTGTTACCCATGCCGCACAAATTTTCACACACATTACACATTGGATGTGTAAAATGGTAGCCACCTGTCTGAATGCATGGGACAGGTGGAAGTGTGATCATCTCTCCGACGTAACACATCATGAAGGTAGGCTCTCATGACTGCCGTTTCATGTGCTCATGCTGACTTGACTCCTGAAGACCTTTACTGCGTGTGCTACTGTGTTCTGACTCTGGTAGCCAAGATACCACATCCTACAGGAGACAGGGCCCTAGCCTTCAACCAGGATGAGTTGGAGCGGATCGTGGATGGGGTCCTGCCCCTGTGTGGCCAGTTGTATGGGGCACCAGAGCAGCAGGTGAACCCATTGTCATTTTCCTGTATGAGATTTGCGCGCATGTGGATGGGGGCCTTGGTAGGTGGCAGTGTGTATGGAGCATGGACATGGGTGGAAGTGTGTTGTGTGCTGTCCACTACTGTCCCAAGTATTCCACTGTATATGACTGTGTCCTTCTGTCTGTGTCACCCATGCATGTCAGCACCCATCAGAAGAAGGGGTTTGGCGTGCCATCGCCAAGCAAGTACGGACCCTGCGGGTCCATGCCCAGCAGAGCACCTGCTACAGAAAGAGGTGGGAGGATCTGAGAGGCTGGGCCTAGAAGACCACAGAGGCCTAGCTGGGGACGTCCTCCCAATGTGCGAGGTGTGCCTGTCGGACCCTGAGCCCCCTAATGGCCTGCATATTGGCGGTGGCCTACCCTAAGGTGGATGGGTGCTTGAGGGCAGCACAGCAACCACATGGGGTAAGTATTCCCCCTCACTGGGTGAGCGGGCACGGGCAACTAGGTGGGAAGCTAAAGGGAGGGCAATGCTGGTAACGGGGGTGGCGGACAAGGATGGTGCTGTGATGGTCCCAGAAAGTAAGCGAGCTTCGCCATGTGTAACATACAAAAGTCACTGATTATGCCTTTCACGGTTCCAGAGAGTCTACCGACAGTGTGCCTCATGTAAGGCATCATAAATCTGCCCATAACCACGTTTTGTGTTTTCAACTTAATGAAACATCTTGCTGTGGGCAGACAAGAGCGGCTAGGAGGTAGATCCATGAAAGTAGAGTGGGAGTTGCCCTTGCAACATAAATGGTGGTACAGCGAAACAGAGGTCTCCCACAGCGTGAGCGACTGTGAGCCTACTGTTAGTCATTCATTGATTTACAAACCGGTGTCCCTTCATGGCTTTTGCAATGCAGGGGTTGCAAACTTGGCCTGTTGTCAGAAGGGTACTCCCGACCCCTTGATGCATACAGCATCCCATACACTTACAATGGGAGTTATGTGGTCCTCTATGACCACAGCTGTTGTACAATGAGACCAGCAGCTGCATATGCGATCACAGTCTCAAAGATTGTAACGTGTTGATGGCAAGTTACAACCCCCCCACGACAGATCAAAGTAGCAGAAAGGTGGTCCAACCTTGATACCACATATGTTACCAATGACAAACTGAACAGACTGAAGGTATCACTGTTCCAGTAAAAATTTGCGTTTACCTCAGATAGAGAGTCGTGTTCTCACCAGATAACAAGATCATCGGGCGAGACACAATCCCTATCACATTCCAACTCCGCAAAGCACTGGAGAGCTGTTAACCAGTATAACCAATGCTGCAAGCACTATAGGGATTGTGCAATGGTGTAAGTCTGTCGGGTCTGGATTTGTGTACCTCTTCCATACTTTTTTCTGACTCATTCCTACTGCCATCCATCAATCCCATCATGTGTGTTTTGCTTCTACTCTGTGACTTTGGCATCAATAGGCGGGATACTACTGCTGTTGTACCTGATATGCAGTGGTTGTGACTTTCCAGCAAGGCAGGGTAATATAGACACTACCATCAGCCCTGCTGTGATGTGAACGCATGGTACAGCTCTTTGGAGCTCTGTTTGTGGAGGAAATCGAGCACTACTGGTCCTTGTCATTCTGAGCACTCCTATGGTGTGTGCAGCCTGTCTTTCACTGCCACATTAAAAATCTACCTACGGTGTGCCTTGCTGTTCAGAAGTTGGGCCCAGAAGACAGCAGAGGCCCAGCCGGGATGTCCTCCCAACGTAAGAGGGGTGGCCGATGGACCCTGATCCCCCTAATGGGCCGCATTCTGGTGATGGCCTACCTGACCTCCAATATGGTATCTGTATTGTCACCTACTACCAAGAAGGGGCTAGGCAGCTCATGCCAACAGGATCATTGCATCTGGGGTGTCAGGCCATTGTAATCAGTTTTTGCCAATCAATGTGCCAGGGGCAAATGTAGAGTCATCAATCTGCTGGCAGGTACTGTGTGTTGTGAGGTAAGGTGGGGCAAGATGTCACTGTACAATTGGACAATGGCCTAGTAGGCATGCCAACTACCCATGCAGGATTATGTAGGTTTGGTTGTCCAGGACTTGTGTGCCTCAACGGGCATGGGAAGTAGGCAGGCACTAGGCAGGTTTGGTGGGTATGCCTCTTATCATGTATACAATTGCATCCGTATCAGCGTTAGCAGTACACATTTGCATAGCTATGCTGTCCCCCACGGTGTTCCTTTGTTGTGTCATGTGTAGGTGAGGGCATGGCATGTCATGGCATGGCATTAGAAGATGATGTGATTTCTCTGTGTGACTGTTGTGCAGACATTTACCAATTGCACCCTGTCTCTCTCTCCCACCCACCCTCCCTCTCCTCCTCTGTTTTTTTATGTGCTTCAGCATCATCTGGTGTTGGAGAAAGGGCACCGGCGAGTGGGGAAGCTGCAGCCCTCGGCACCAAGGAGGCTGATACCAGCTGTGCTGAGGGGACCAGTGGGAAAGAAGGCGAGCGGAGGGCCACGGGGGAGACAGGATCAGCCACTCCATCTTAGATTCCTCCTCCGGTGTTGGCTCCCTGGCTGTGGTAGAACCATCTGGGCTCATGCCTGCATCATCCTTGTCCGCCCCCCCTTACCAGCACCGCCCTCCCTAAAGCTCCCCACCCAGTTGCCCATGCCTGCTCACCCAAGAAGGTGGGCATCTCATTCGCCGCAGGCACCTGTGCCCCTGCCCCAGTCAGCCCTGTTGCCCTCAATGAGGAGGCTATTGAGCTCCTGAAGTCCATCTCTGTGGGGCAGACAACTTTTGTGAATGCCATCCAAGGACTGGCATCCCAGATGCAACAGTGTAATGCGTTCCTGGAAGGCATTCATGGTGCCTGGTCTGTCCTGCAGAGATTATTTCAGGCTCTGGCGGCAGCTAGTGTCCCTTCTACTTCCGTCCCACCTCCAGCTACCTGTTCCCATACCCACCTCCTTCTCCCCTCAGCCATCCAAGACACACCTACTGACACACATGCATCCACTTCAACAGACACGATACGCAAGGATAGACATGAGCACCACAGAGGCCACCACCACCATGCACACACTCAACTGACACATGTAGACATGACAATATCCATACCCTGCACCGACCCCCGACCACCTCCCCCATCACAGTCGGCACACCACTCACACCTGCAGTCTGCACCACGCCAGTCACTGCTCATGCCACCTGTGCCCTCACTGCCACTGTTACCACATCCTCTGACCCACATTCATGCACCCCATACACCACTGGCACAGGCACCACAATTGTAAACACACCCATGTGCTGCACATTCACCCTACCAGCAGACACCACCATACATTCACACGTCACCCCTGCCATCTCCCTGCATGTCCTCCCCACCTCCTCCCAGTACATCCAAACAACCACAGTCACCCACCCAACATTCCCCCAGCACACTCATATCATCCACCACACGCACCTGCACCCAAGGCACGTCCACGTACACACCTCACAAACATACCCACTTCCTCCACTTCCAAGGCCAAGCCCAACTCCCCCAGCTAAACCCCTCTCGAAGGGCAAGCCCAAGGAGTCCCCATCCAAGTCCACCCCTAAGGACTCCCCCTCCAAGCCCAGATGATAGGACGCCCCTCCATGCCCAAGGATCCTCCCCATCCCCACCCCTGAGGCGGCTGCATTCCTAATTGATGCCCCTTCCCTGTGGAGGCATGCACTTTGCAGTCAGGAGTCAAGTTGGGACATCACCCTGTGCCCTGTGTGCTCGGAGCACCTATTGAACTGGCCCTTGGGCCTGTGTATTAGTAGGTTTATTCACAATGTTGATCTTTCTAATATGTCTGTGCCACAACACCGTTGGTGTTGATAGTACCTACCTTATACTGGCTTTCCTTCCACATGTATGTTAGGTAGTTGTGAGTATTAGCGTGTATGTGTGTGTGTAGGTAAAAGTTTTTGTTTGCTTGTGTGATTGGGCGTGGCTTCCTGTGTGGTGTGTGTGTGGTGTGTGTGTGTGTACTGACATCATTCCCTCCAGGCTAGTGTATTCACTGTTGGTGTGGTGTGTGTGTGGTGTGTGGGAACTGACATTGTTCCTTCCAGGCTAGTGTACTTACTGTTGGTATCGTGCTCGCCGTCACTGGTTCAGGAGTTGCAGGACCAGGTGGGGGATAGGGAGGGGTTGCAATTCGTGTGCGATGGCACCTACGGACGTGCCTGTGTTCCTGAAGGTAGGTATTCCCATTTATATTGTCTGTATTGGTGGTTCCCACAGAAATCCTGGCAGTGTGCAACCTTGTAATATGTTTGTGGCTTCCTGACTGCCAGGCTGACGATGGCTGCGCCTGGCATGCCAGCCCTTCTGCTGTAGCGGGCCAAACTGTAACTTGCCTGTGTTCTGCTGGTGCCTTCCCAGTACTTGTGATATGGCACTCTTCACTGCCAGGCCAGTGGCGGTGCATTCTCCAACTCCACTGCGGCGGTACGCTGCCCGCCAAAATCATACTGAGGGCCTAAGTATTTTTCCTTGACTTTCAGACATGGATTACCAATTCTTAATACTACTCAAATTCTCCACTTAATATTTTAGTTAGCTGTTGTGTGATACCTCTACAGAAAATCTGCTATTCTGGACAATTATTTAGCATTATCAAATAGCTAGCTTTCCTAATTTACTTAGTGCACAACTCACCATGAATATTCATTGAATCTGTTTAAACTTCCCAGTGTATAGTATGCCTGGTAAATTACAAAATATTGCTGTTGGTGGTTCTTAGTTGATGTGATGACAGATGTCATCAATCTCATTTCTTAGTCACCAATAATACCAATTTGTCTACACAGAGCATAACTGGTCTCATTATCCACCACACATTTCACAAAAATGGAGGAACCTAGGATTGTAAAGATAGTTGTGAATAGTGCAGATTGAGGCTCATGTGGAGGATGCTAGGTTCTGTTATGTTATGTTATACTGTGTTATGGTATGCTATGTTATTTCATGTTATGTTATATTATGCAGATTTGTGGAGCACACCATCACCCATTAGGGTATCCTGGCATTGAGCAGGTAGGAGCCTAGACAAACCTAGAGTCTAGTGGGACTACTCGAAAAGCCAGAATTCAAGAAGTGATGTGGGGGTTCTTATGTGTAAGAGGCCCCACAGTGCCAGGTTGTTCCACACTTTAGGAATGATGTATGAGAAGGTTCAACTGCTGGATCTCCTTTCCGTATGTGTGAGGATGTATGCAAGTAAGAGCATCGATGAGTGGAGATGACTGGACAGTATGTAAAAGCACATGTGATTGTTTAGGTATGCTGGACCAGTGCTATGTAGTGCCTTGTAAGTATGAGTGAGGAGTTTGAAATGTGCTCATTTGTGAAAGTGGAGCCAATAGAGCTCCTTCAGGTGTGGTATGATAAGGTTGTGTGGGAAGTTGAAAATGATTCTGGCCGCTGAGTTCTAAATCGTCTACAAAGTTCTGGTGAATTTTTTGTAGTCCAACTGGCTTGTGACAAGGGCGTGCATGACAGTTTTCTGGATTCAGATTGGGAGCCATTTAAAAATCGTCCTCAGCATCTTCAGGGTATCGAAGCATGAGATGGTGATGGCATTGACTTGGGTGGTCATGTTGAGTTTGCTGTTGATGACGATCCAAAGGTTCTTGACATGGGTGGTGGATGTGGGTGTCAGTCATAGCTTTGTTGGATACCAGAAGTCCTATGGTAAGGGGATCTTCCTGAGTGTCATGATTGTGGTCTTGTTGGTGTTCAGCTTTAGATATGTAGTATTCACCCACTGGGTGATTTCAGTCATAAGGCTTTGAACTTGATCCGGATAATGGGAGTCTTGACCATGAGACAGAGAATGAGTTGTGTGTCGTTGGCATAGCAGAGGATGTTGATGGAGTAAAAGTGGATGATAATGGCTAGAGGTACCATTTATGAGTTGGAAAGGGTCTTGCTTAGGGAGGATTATTGAAGAACTCTGTAAATGAGGTCCTGGGCATCCACGGTGTATGATGCCAGGCTGATTGACTGTGTCCTTCCATTCAGGAAGGATCAGATCCATCAGAGAGCATGCATTGGAATGTGAATG
Source organism: Pleurodeles waltl (assembly GCF_031143425.1). Lineage (NCBI taxonomy): Eukaryota > Metazoa > Chordata > Amphibia > Caudata > Salamandridae > Pleurodeles > Pleurodeles waltl. The sequence goes on along the minus strand of NC_090446.1, from coordinate 162,238,919 downwards.
GCATGCATAGTTCTTGATGTGTCAAATACAATACACAAAATATTACCATGTATGTTTAAAAAAAATCTTGTTTATCATTTTGCAATTTTGGATACCTGGTCATGCCTGCATTTAGTTTGTATATTTTTATATTTATTTATTTGGATGTGTTGTCTTAAATAATGTTTGTAATCTCATAGCTTTTCTCGCTCAGGAGGAATTGGTTCAGTATACTTTAGTTTTATCAGTCACATTTCACTCTAGGTAGGATGGGGGGCACACTTGAGCACTCATGTTGACCCTGGAACACTTCATGGAGATTTTCAGATGTGGGCAGAGGGGGACTGGTCATTCCCCTGCAAAGACCTACAAGGGTCTTTTAAAATCCTAGGACTGTGGCAGTTGGTGTACTTCCCCACTTACCAAGCTGGTCACACCTCAGATCTAATCTTTTCCCAAGAGGAAATAATTTAAGTGGACAACATGTTACCCAAGCGCTGGACAGACCATGCGCTAGTAGCCTTCCTTTTAGTTTAAAGAAACTAAATGCTCAGATGGCCAAAATGAGACAAAGAAGAGCCTGGCATAAACTGAATAGATCAACAAAATAAAAACTGTTTGATCTAGACACAACATGCAATGTTGGCAGAACAGTAGAAGACAATTATGAAGCCGTAGAGGATAAAATTGGCAAAACATTAGACAGAGAAATACCCCCAAAAACATGAATACACATAACAGACCCTCAGCCCCATGGTACACTACCGTATTGAAAGCATCTAAACAAGCCTGCAGGAATTTGGAAAGGCAGTGGTGCGGTCCTATACAGTTGTGGACAAAAGTCACCTAAAGAGCGCCCTTTATGATTATGAGAAAGAGGTCTGTAAGGCTAAAGCCAATTACTTTGCAAATGTAATTCTTAAAGCCCCCAACAGTGTGAAAAAGTTTTACGATAGCATGCATGAGCTAACTAACCCAAAGTGTTTGAAGCAAGTAATAGAACCCTCACAGGTTCTATGCGATAATCCTGCAGACTCCTTTGATAATAAGATCATGAAGATCATTGAAGACATTGGGATCTCTTAGCAAATAACAAGTTTTGGCCCTGTAGACATCTTTGCCAGCCACATCAGTAAGCTAGATTCTGTTGAACCTATGACTAATAAAAGCTTTAGCACTATCCACTATATCTGGGTCAACCCTAGACACTCTACTACATTGATTTTGGAAAGATATGGCAGATGAACTGTTTCCCCCATACTAAAAATATCCAGTCAATCACTGGAAATTAGAATGGTTCAACAGGCCTGGAAAAAGGTTATAGCCACCCGCCTGCTGAAGAAATCCTCTGTGCCCCCCCGGTCCTCAGTAATTATAGTCCAGTATCGCTTCTGCCTTTTCTGTAAACATTTTAGAATGCTTCTTGAGTAAAAAATGTTCCAGTCATCTGGAAGACCAACATCTCTTGGACCACGAGCAGTTCAGATTTAGACCACGACCTGGCATGGAGTCTGCTCCGCTCCAGGCCATGGACGGACTCTAGATGAGGGTGGACAGTTGTCAGTCAACAGTACTGATATTGCTCGATCTATCAGTCGCTTTTGATACAGTGAATCATGAGACACTACTGGCAAGATTACCTAGGATTGGGGTCAGCGGGACAGTACTGAACTGGATGGGATCCTACATGCCAGAATGTTGTCAAGCAGTCTCACTGCCTTAAAGCTTTGACTTAAAACCATTGAACATTGACTTCCACAGGATTCAGCACTCAGTCTGATCCTTTTTAACATTTATATGATGCTCCTTATAATTCTCATTAAGTCCCACTACATTAAGATGGTGAATTATGCTGATGACACAGCTGATCTTGTCCATTGAAAGCAACAAACCAGATACTCTGGTCTCCTTTCATAACTTTATAAGTGATATTGTCAATTGGATAGACAGTAGGTCACTAAAATTCATTGGGGACAAAACAGAGTGCCTGTGATGCCCCGCTATGAAAATGCCAAAGAAACTACTTTTGGATTTCTGGCCAATGAATAAGGAAACTGAAATAGAATAACCAGAAGTGATGTGCAACCTAGGAGTTACCTTTGATAATAAGTTATCCTTGGAGAGCCATGTATATAAAATGGCTGGCACTTGATCTTCTCTGAGACTTAAGGAAGCCCTTACCAATGCTTTCCCCCCATGGAAAAACCATCCTCATGTGAAGTGTGATTCTTAGTAGGCTTGACTCTTACTAAACAAGTCCATATAAAATGTATAGCTCCTTGGTATGGAAGACTGTTGGGAACAACACTGGCCACCCAGATGCCCTTGCCAAGGATGAAGAGAATAGAAAATGTATTAAAGAACTCAATATCACATACAGGCCACTATCAATGACATGACACAGATCATAATAGCACAAAATGCTTTCCTAGAGAACTTGCTGCAGCCTCAAATTGATTTTCTGCAGTTTTGAAAGACACATGATCCAACCCTTAACCTAAACCTTATCTTCAACACAGTCACCCTTACCTGTCCCTTCCTATGCAAGACCATTGTAGATAAGGAAGGGGAGGCTGAGAAAGACCAGACATGAAGCTCATACTTCATGACATCAGTGAATCAATTAAATATGTTAATCTATGCAATTTTGTATTCTGTTTATTTTTAAATATAATAAAATGTTAATTATAATAGGTACTTTACCAAATATATTTATTTAAAACATCTTTTAAAAAAAATATATATATTTTACTGCTGGCATTTTGAAAAACAAATATTAATAATTATTATTAAACTTGTAAGTGACTGGCTTTTTTTCTGGAAATATAATTTTCACCCATTCATATTTTTACAACGTGTTCATAGTACAAATTTAATTGTAATTTAACACATCTTTATTTTCGTTATTAAAGTAGATAAACTTTACTTTGGATGAATCAGCTACATTGTCTATTGTCTTTGATATTTGCAAGTAATATTTTTCTTCAAAAAATGTTATCAGATGTCTTTATATATTATTAAATGCATTTAAAATTACAAGAATGTTATGATTTTTTATTTAAACACTACACGTTTTGTTTATAGAGGGACATTTATTTAATTTGTAGTTGCCTAATTCCTACATGACCCTCAAGGAGCTAATTATTGATAAAAGACACTGTAACATTGGGTACGCCACCACACAAGTATTTGTCACAGTCATAGGACATGATAGTGTATCATATCACAGCAAATTACTTGTTTTCAGTGCAGACACAAGCATGTACTTGCAAGAGAAGAACAACATTGTATGCAATAACATGTTTTTCAACTACGCACTCTGCCCTTGCTGTGCAAGTGGAAATCTCTACTGTATTTCACGGTAGAAAAGATATCTTCATTCAGACTGGTTATTACACTGAATGCAACCATCTTCAGAGAAATGGAAGGTGGGATCATTTAGGGCTTGATTTAGGGTTTGGCAGACAGGTTACCCCATCACAAATGTGACCGATATCCTCTCTGCCATGTTACAATGTTCATAGGATTTTAATGCAATTGTAATACAGCACTATTATGACAGATTAAGCCCATCTGCCAAACTCTAAATCGGGTCCTTAGTCCAATACTTTCCTTTGAAAACTGGTCAGGACAGACACCAAGTGCTGATCAGGCAACATTTTAACAAGCCATGTCAGAACTCAGAAGGCATGGCATGTTGGCCATAAATAACCCTGGTGCTATGAGGGGACCACAACTGCATATGGTATATCTACTTAGATAACTTAGATGTTTTGCACTCACCTGTATCAGGGACACCAGTAGAGCGAAAACATTCAAAGCCTGCTTTCTAGGTAAACAAATTGGTGTTTAACAGATGCATGGATACATGCACACCCTGTATTGAGAAAGTTCTCCTTTTACTTTCCAGTACAAAACATAAATCTCAGAGGAGACCGTATACTATGTTTGACCTAATGTCAATCACTAGTAACAAATATACAATTCTTCAAAACCTTATTGGACCACAACCTATAACTAATGGGTATGGCATGGAACATGTAGTCCACAGTTATCCCGACTTCATGATCATAGACCTCGATGATAGAAGGCAAAATATTCAGTGACATGCTAGAGGAAACACATTTGAATTTATTTTCGGAAAATGAGGAGTTGGTCAGGAAATTACTGATTGAGTGGGACTTCTTAAAAGCGGCGGTTGTGAGACACAGCATTTGTGTGGTTGTGGAAGCTGAGAAATTCATGGAGTGCGAGTTGAGAACACTAGATAAAACATTACACAACTTTAAACAGATAGAAGTTTACAAGTATCACAAACAACGAGTGATGAGGGTGAGTGAAGAATACTGCACACTGCTAATGTGCTTCATTAATCATACTGAGTGCATACTTCTCATAACCTTGTGTCAACTTATTTTTATAAAAAGAGAAATATCTCTGTGAAACAAATTCAAAATGATCAGGAGACAGTGCACTCATGCACAACAAAATGAACACAACTTTCTAACAATTTAACAATAAATGATATTGCCAATGGGATGCAAAAGAAACTGATGAGATGGAATCCTCTCTGCGCTTAGGAACGCTTCCCCAGATACCCTAACACAGTAAGTAAGACCTATTGGTAATGAAGGATGAGGTGAAAGAAGCAATGAGAGAAATGCCTGCAAGGAAAACTAATGTGCCTGATAGTCTAAAGGTGGAGTTTGATTGCACCTATGTGGACATACATGCACCATATTTGATGGGTATATACTACCTGGTGCTTGCTTTTGGTTAGCTTCTGGAGCTGACTTGGGAAGTTCAAATCTTTGCATACTGAATCCACATGATTACCCAATTAGCAGGACCCGGAGTAGGTCCTTATCCATGTCATACATATTCTATCAGTTTCTGCATTAAATACTTGGGAGACAGATATTCCCACTATTGATTAATATTGGTATACGCAGACAAAAAAATAATATATTCCTAATTGAAACACACCCATAAGCTACCAACTTCTTTTCAGTTTTTAAAATAAACATAACAAGCTCACTCAGAGACTATGGTTGTGTCAATACATTAAGAGAATATGATCCGTAAATTAAGCCTAAGGTATATGTTTGTTTAGATTAGGCACTTGTATTTTAGAGAAGAGATGCTCCTATGGCTATCCCTATGAGACACCTAACTACCTTCCAAAAGGAAGGGAAATGGGCAGGATAGTGTTTTCCTCAATGGAGATGTCATTCAGCAACACTAAGGGATGCTTGCTGTACCCTGAATGTTTTTTCTCTAGCAACAGAGCCTTTTACCAGTGTGATGAGTAATGAGCGAGTGGGTAGGGGAATGTGAGAGTTGGATTCCATGCATGTCTTTGCCCTAAATGCAGATGACCTGCTGCTATTTCTGAAGAATGGGTAAACAAGCCTAAAGATCATGTTTGACATCCTTTGGACTTTAATTTATCCAATTTAATTTAATTAAACACAGAAAATGGTCTGAAGCAGAGATAACTTAATATTTTTAAGAAGTAAACATTTAAGTGGTTCTCAAAATTGTTTGATCAAGAGAAATATGCTCATTATTATGTCTTAACATAATATGGGACAAATGATGTTCAACTTAATTTTTTGATGTGTGTCACCAGAAATTCATTATTTCCTATGTTACAGTTAACCAAAAAGGTGAAAAATAAAAACCAAAAAGGTGCAAAAAAGATCATCCACAAGTTTCATTTATTACCAAAAGTGTTGCAATATTAATAGCACAGAATTTGAATTGTTATGTTCAGTTATAAAAAAATGATTAGTTAATGCAATGGAAGATGCACATAATAATCAGTGTTTTATTATTTTTCTGTAAACATTATCATTTTCTATACACAAATAAACGTTACTTAATGATACATTCCTAAATTATTTTACACTTTGTAACAATGTTGAGTGAATATATTAGAATAGATAAAATGAAATTGCAAAAGAGCTAGAAAATTGTAATGGGTAAATAACATCTTCCAAAAATTCCATTGTCTATTGCTGACAAAATCGTTGGTTGTGTTTAGTTTTATGATCAAAAATGTGTTATTGAGTTTTATTTTTAATAAGATTTTTTTAATTAACTATTTGAGAACCCTAAAAAGATCAGAGCAACAAAAACATCTGTATGTACATAAAAATTTGTATTAATAATTATATGTCCTTACAATTGTTTATATATAAAGAGCATATATTGCACTTCAAAGATAGTAGTAACTCAATCCAATTCATAAAAATCACAATTGTTTACTATTTTTAATTTAAAATTAAAGTTATGTTGTTTTAAACATATTGGAAGCTATTCACAACCTATATATTATACTACATTCAGTAGTATAATAGTCCTACTAAATCGCTACAAAATTATGGCCCTCGTTACAACCCTGGCGGTCTGTGTAAAAGCGGCGGTAATACCGCCAACAGACTGGAGGTAAAAAATATATGGAATCACAACCACGGCGGAAACCGCCAACACAGACAGCCACTTTAACACTCCGACCTCCAAGGCAGTAGCAACAAACACGTGCGGTAACCGCCAACAGCCAGACAGAAGATAATGTACCGCCCACCCCATTACAACCCACTCATCCACCAGCTTTTCCGGGGCGGTACCAACGCCATCAAAAGCACGGCCGAAACAGTACACAGAAGGGAAACCACTCACCTCTCGAAACCCAAGGAAGAACAAGGACGCCATGGAGCCCGAACTACAGGTGTTACCCATGTTGGTCAATCTTCTCATCTACCAGGAGTACGAATGGCAGCGGCGACGACCACGGTGAGTACTGCACCTAGCACACAGGAGACGGGGGAGGAAAAAGAGAGTGATACACACATGCAACACCCCCACCCTCACCCCCAACACCACACACACAAACACATACATCAACATTACATATATACCCTCTGGAAGAACACAAGGTCAAAAGAAATGGAGTCAAATGAGTGTCATATTAGAAATAGTCAGATATACTGTACGTTACAAATTCAAAAACAGTATTTACAATATATACAATATGTACATAAGGCAGAACATTATTCACTCAAAATGTCCGTGGCCCACTGGGCCAAAACGTATGGGCCAAACGCATAGGCCAAGCCCACACTTGACTCCTGCACTGCAGGGGCATCAGGTCAAAAAGAAACAGGCACCTCAGGGGGACGGGGAAGGGGGGCACCTCAGCCGGAAGATGGGACAACACCACTGCTCCTGGAGGGGCCCCATGCCCACTGCTTGGTCCTGGGGAATGCAAGACCACAGTCTCTCCAGTCTCTCAAGTGGGTGGTTTGCCCACTGCTTGCTCCTGGGGAGTGCAAAGCCACAGTCTCTCAAGTCTCTCAAGTGGGTGGTTGGCCCACTGCTTGCTCCTGGGGAGCCAAAGCCACATTCTCTCAAGTCTTTCAAGTGGGTGGTTTGCCCACTGCTTGGTCCTGGGGAGTGCAAAAGCCACAGTCTCTCAAGTGGATGCCTTTCTCCACTGGTTTTGGAGGGGGCTTTGTGCCCAGTGTGCTTCATCCTGCCAAGGATAGGGTGAGTGGATGCCTTTCTCCACTGGTTCTGGAGGGGGCTTTGTGCCCGGTGTGCTTCATCCTGTCAAGGATAGGGTGAGTGGATGCCTTTCTCCACTGGTTCTGGAGGGGGCTTTGTGCCCAGTCTGCTTCATCCTGCAAGGGATAGGGTGAGTGGATGCTTTTCTCCACTGGTTCTGGACGGGGCTTTGTGCCCAGTCTGCTTCATCCTGCCAAGGATAGGGTGAGTGAATGCATTTCTCCACTGGTTCTGGGGGGGGTTCTGTGCCCAGTGATGCAACACTTGGTGGGTGGCAGTTCACAGTCCCTCACCTGGGTGTCTGAGCCACAAGATTTGCAGTGACTAGGATGCATGATAGTCCATGGAGGCAGGGCTAGAGTTCATCCGGCATAGGCTATGGCTGCACAGTGGTGGTAGTGCCGGTGCTGGTGTGGGTGCTGTCAGTGGTGGAGGGAGGCACCAGCCCCTCTCCTGCAGCCTCGGACGGCTGCCCACTGGGACTGCTTCTGCTGGCAGTGGTGCTACTGTCAGCGGTGCAGGTGTTGGTGCTTGCAGCGGTGCTTGCGGCGGTGCTTGAGGCAGTGCAAGTGGAGGTGCTGGCCACGGTGCAGGTGCTGGTGCTGCCAGTTGTGGGGGGAGGCTCCAGCCCTTTTCCTGCAGCCTCGGACGGGCTGCTGCTGCTGACAGTAGTGGTGCTTGCAACAGTGCAGGTGGCGGTGCAGGTGGCAGTGCTTGCGACGGTGCTAGCGGTGGGGTTGCTGACGGTGTTGCCCGCGGTGCAGGTGGCGGTCCTGGCAGTTGTGCTGGTTGCCACCAGGCCTTCGCCTGCAGCCTCGGATGGCTGAAGTGCCTTGCTTGGTGTTTTTGCCCCTTTCTGACCTTGGCAGATGGTGGTGTCACCTTAGGTCTGGCAGCTGGAGTCTTTGAGGTGGCCTTGCTGGGTGATTGTGGCTCCTTCCCCTTGCTGGATGCTGTACCTTTCTTCATCTTGCCAGGTGGCTGAATGGTTTTTGCTTTGGCAGGGCTTGGTGGCACACTGGCTGGGCTGACGGGTGCCCCCTTTGAGCCTCTGACAGCTGCAGGAACCACAGCAGACGTGGACATGGTGGCTGAGGTGCTGGCTGCGTTTTGGCCACCCTGGCCCGAGGGGAAGGACAGGAGGGAGGGGTAGGGAAGAGGGAGAAGGTTTGGGAGTGGAGGAAGAAGGAGTGGTTGTAGGAGGTATCTGTCTGCTGAGTTTGGGTGCAGGTGCATGGGCTGGATGCTGTTGGGTGGGTGGGTGCGTGCATTTGTGTACTTTGGAAGGAGGGGTCACAGACACAGTGGGAGAGGACACAGGGGATGTGTGCATGGATGTGGCGGTGGTGACTGCCAGTGAGGGGTGTGTAGTGATGGGCGTGCTGGTGATGGAGTTAGTGGATTAGGATGTAGTGCATGCAGGTGTGAGTGGAGACGCAACTGGGAGGGAGGTGGACGAGGAGGAGGAGGGGGACACAGTGGAGGCAGTGGATGTTGGTGTGTCTGCATGAGGATGGTGCTCTTGTGAGTGCCTGTGAGATGAAGTGTGGTGCTTGTGTTTGCCAGAGCCACTTTTGTCTGTTGATTTGGGTGAATGCTTGTCTGAAGGTGTGCTTGGGATAGGCTGGGGTTGAGGGAATTGGAACTGGGTAGAGGAAGTTGGAAGGGGGAGGCTAGAGACCGGGACAATGGCTGCCATCAGTGTGGAGGCCAGAGCCTGAAATGCTCTCTGTTGGGCCACCACGCCAGAGTGAATGCCCTCCAGGTATTCATTTATTTGTTGCAAATGCTTCTCAACACCCTGGATGGTATTCAGAATGGATGACTGGCCAACAGTGAGGGATCTCAGGAGGTCAAAAGCCTCCTCACTGAGGGCAGCAGGGCTGACTGGGGCAGGGCCTGAGGTGCCTGGGTTGAAGGAGATGCCCACCCTCCTGGGTGAGCGGGCATGGAAAACACGCTGAGGGGCTGCTGGGAGGGCGGTGCTGGTACGGGGGTGGCGGCTATACCTGTTGTTGGGGTGGGCACAGAGGTGTCCGCCACTGCTAGGGAGCTTCCATCAGAGGAGAAGTTGCTGTGTGTGATGTCCCCTCCTGTCCCCTTCATGGTGCTCCCCTCACCCTCTGTCCCACTGGTGCCCTCACCCTTGGTGGATTCGGCGTCCAGGCCCATGTGGGATGTCGTTGCCGGTGCCTCTGCTCATCCAGATGATGCTAATGCACACAAGGACAGGGTGACAAAACAAAAAGGGGGGGAGAAATAGAGGATACACTTGGTCAATGCCAGCAACACCACTATCGTTGGCGGACACAACTCACAGGGTACAGCCCTATGCTCTATTCCATGCACTACCAGTTACAAAGCTAGTCATCAGCCCATGGGGTACAATGCCTAACACCATCAACTGCACACCTAAACAAACAGGGCCCTGACCAGTAGTAGATGCCCACTAACACTATAGGGGTTGGAGTGCTTCAGACCCTGGCCAACAAGGGACCTACCCTGCCATGTTCACACTGGCCTAGGGGCACCCACAGTCCACATCCCCACCCAGGTAAAACCTCAACGCGCGCAAAGCATTGAATCTGAATTTGTACTCACCCCCTTGTGGCTGCTGTGATGCCCTCAAGCACCCATCCAACTCTGGATAGGCCACCGCCAGGATGCGGAATATCAGGGGGGTCAGGGTATGACAGGAACCCCTTCCTCGTTGGGAGGCCAGCCCCTGCTGGGCCTCCGCCATCTTCCCTGCCCAGTGGTGCCCGTCCTCCCACCGTTTGCGGCAGTGGGTGCTCCACCTGTCAAAGACCCCCAGGGTCTGCACCTCCTTGGTGATGGCACGCCAAATACCTTTTTGTGATGGGAGCTGACCTGCAGGAAAAAGACAGCACAAAAGGGAATTAGTTAACCATCCGGACCGTCACACTTATGGCACACCATATCCCTCCCATCCCCTGACGCACATACATTGACCACCATACATGCAGCACTCTGACCAGGACACCTCAGCCCCCCCGACATGTGGCTTACACACACAGCACTCTACATTCATGGCCCATGCATCATGCTCACAGTGTACTCACCTGTTTGTCTGGAGGACCGTAGAGTAAAGTGTACTGGGGTAGGACCCCATCCACCAGTATCTCCAACTCCTCCGCAGTGAAGGCAGGGACCCTTTCCCCAGACACATGAGTCATTGTCGCTTCCAGACACAGGTCACAGCAGCACTTGCAGTGTAGGTCCTCTCCTGTTGAAGGTCAGGTAACAAGTGAGTGAATAGATAGAAAATGATGGTCACGTCCGCGGGGGTGCGTACTGTCACCGCCGACGTACATCGCCATAGGCTCCTGGAACCCAGAGGGCCCAGTGATAACCAATCCGAAGTTGCGTGGCGGTCGTCGACTGCCTACCGCAACGGCACACAACACCAGCAGAATTACCTCATTTTCACTTGTCCCTCCTCACATGTCAGGCAGCCGCCATTTCAAGGGGGAACAGGCCATGGCACCTAACTGCGTCACAGCAGACATTGGCACAGCAACTGACTCGGATTCACATACTGGTTCTGTAAATGTAGAAATGCATCATTATTGAAATAGATGTGTGATTATGACCCTCTGCTCACCGTTTTCCTCCATAGGCTTCAACTGCTGAGGATGAATATGAGATGGAGACATCCTCCAGTGTACAGACCCCTGGTGGACCTTGTGACAATGGAGGACAGACACATTATACTAACATACAGACTTGATGGGGCCACAATCCAAAAACTGTTTGCCCAATTGGAGCCAGACCTGATGTCAGCTACCTGCCAGCCCGCAGGTATCCCCCCTCTAGTGCAGTTCCTGTTAGTGCTCCATTTCCTTGCAAGTGGTTCCTTCAAAACAACAGCGGCCATGGCATCAGGGATGTCTCAGCCAATGTTCTCTAACGTGTTGACCAGAGTGTTGTCAGCCCTGCTGAAACACATGTGCAGCTACATTTTATTCCCCCAGGTGGAGGATTTGGCCACAGTGAAAGCTGACTTTTATGCCCTGGGACATATCCCCAACATCATTGGTGCCATTGATGGTACACATGTAGCATTTGTCCCCCCTGGAGAAATGAATAAATGTTCAGGAATAGAAAAAGCTATCACACTATTAATGTGCAGATTGTGTGTTTGGCGGACCAGTACATCTCCCATGTGAATGCCAAGTATCCTTTCTCTGTGGTTAATGCCTTTATCTTGAGGGATAGCAGCATCCCAAACGTGATGGGCCAACTCCAGAGGCACCGGGTGTGGCTAATAGGTGAGCCCTAGGTCCCCATCCACTATATGTTGGTGTCTGGGTGTAGGGTTGTCCATAAGGGTTAGTGTGTGTCTAACAGTTGTCTCTCAATGTTTTCAGGTGACTCTGGTTACCCCAACCTCTCATGGCTACTGAGCCCAGTCAGGAATGCCAGGACAAGGGCAGAGGAACATTACAATGAGGCACATGGGCGAACAAAGAGGATTATTGAGCGGACCTTCGGCCTCCTGAAGGCTAGGTTCCGGTGTCTCCATCTGACAGGTGGATCCCTGTACTACTCACCCAAGAAGGTGTGCCAGATCATCGTTGCATGTTGCATGTTGCACAACCTGGCCTTGAGACGCCAGGTGCCTTTTCTGCCGGAGGATTAGCCTGGAGATGGTCTTGTGGCAGTGGTGGAGCCTGGGGACAGTGAGGAAGAGAAGGCGGAGGAAGAACATGTGGACAACAGAAGTAATATCATACAGCAGTACTTCCAGTAACACACAGGTAAGAAACTGTAACTTCACTTTACTTTTCAGTTTTCTGTTGGACATTATACATGGAAGCCTGATTTCCCTATGTCTATGGCAACTTAATGTACCCTTTGGCATCTCTATTTTCAGATCTCTCTGGCACACTCTGGCTCCTGGTATGTTTACTGCTGCCCACTAAAGGTCATACCAATGTATATATAACTGTACATATGACTTGCAATGTTTTCAGAATGTTGTACTAATACATATTTCAATCATTTGACAGACTCTATATTTGTATATGTTCCAAGGGTGTTTATTTAAGTGCTAATAAGTAGAGGGGGATGTGCAATGGGCTGGGGTAATGGTGGAGGAATGTCCAGTTAGAGTCCAGTCTCTTGGTATCACAGGTGCATTGTCGAATGGGGCATAGGAAGGGGAGCTATGGCAGTTCAAGGTGGACAGGGTAACAGAGTGGGACAGAAGGGTGACAATCATGAGAGTCTTATTTCCTGGTGGGGGTCTTGGCAATGTTCTCTGGCTTCTGCCTGGATCACAGGGACAGTTTGCGGGGTGGTTCTCCTTCTGCAGGGGGTGGGGTGCTGTTGGCCGGTTGGTCCTGTGGCAGGGCCTCCTGTCCACTAGCCCAGACAGAGGTGGAGGGCTGTTCATCGGTGTGGCTAGTGTCAGGGGCCCATTGGTGTGCTACTGCCTCCCTCATGGTATTGGCCATGTCACCCACCAACCCGGCAATCGTGACCAGGCTGGTGTAGATGTGTTTGAGGTCCTCCCTGATCCCCAGGTACTGTCCCTCCTGCAGCCACTGGGTCTTCTGCAACTTGGCCAGTATCTGGCCCATGGTCTCTTTGGAATGGTGGTATGCTCCCAGGATGTTGGTGAGTGCCTCCTGGAGAGTCGCTTCCCTGGGCCTGTCCTCCCCCTGTCACATAGCAGTCCTCCCAGCTTCCCTGTTGTCCTGTGCCTCTGTCCTCTAAACCGTGTGCCCACTGCCACTGACCCCAGGTCCCTGTTCGTCCTGTGTTTGTGGGGTTGCCTGGGGTCCCTGTAGTGGTGAACACATTGCTGATTGACATGTCCTGGGGACAGTGGTATGGGCCCACTGGGTGGGTGCTGTGCTGGTGTTTCCTGGGGGGGGAGGCTCTGTGGTAGTATGGGACTGTGGCAGGGTAACCGACTGTCCAGAGGTCCCTGATGGGCCAGGTTGGTCGTCATGATCCAGGCGTGCAGAGCTTCTGTCATCACTGTGGGCCTCGTCTGCGGGGGGACTGGATGTTGCTGGCAACTCCTCTCCGGTGACGTTGAGTAGGGGTCCTGTGGGGACGCAAATGCAGTGTTATTGCATCTGTGTGTGCCATCTTGTGCATGGGTCTGTATCCCTGTATGGTTGTGATTGCCCTGTCAGCTTTGACTTGTGTGCGTGGTGATTTTGTGGGCTAGGTGATTCTCTCTAATGGGCATGCTGTGGTGATGGGTGTCCATGCAGGTCTGTGATGGGGGTCCATGGATTGGTGTGCCATGCAGGGCTTGGTATTGGGATCGGTGGGTTGTGATAGTAGGGTATATGTGAGGTGGTGGAGTGATGGGGGTGAGGGTAGGGGTAGGAGTTTGTGATGGCATGCAGGTAGGGTGGGGATAAAGTAGTAAAGATTTGACTTACCAGAGTCCAGTCCTCCTGCTACTCCTGTGAGGCCCTCAGGATTCATGATCACCAAGACTTGCTCCTCCCATGTTGTTAAGTGTGGGGGAGGAGGTGGGGGTCCACCGCCAGTCCTCTATACAGCTAGTACAGCTACCTGGTGTCTTGCGACCACGGAATGCACCTTTCCCCGTAGGTCGTTCCACCTATTCCTGATGTTGTCCCTTGTTCTTGAGTGTTGTCCCACAGCGTTGACCCTGTCCGCGATTCTCCGCCATAGCTCCATCTTCCTCACAATGGGCGTCTGCTGCACCTGTGATCCGAATAGCTGTGGCTCTACCCGGATGATTTCCTCCACCATGACCCTTAGCTCCTCCTCTGAAAACCTGGGGTGTCTTTGGGGTGCCATGGATGTGGTGTGAGTGATATGTGTGAGGATGTGAGGGGTGATGTGTGGGGTGATGTGTTGGGGTGTATGGTGTGAGGAACGTGGATGGGGCATAGGTGATGGTGTTCTGTGGCGCCGATTGTGTGGGTGCTCCTAGCTTGTGTCTCTCTCTGCTGGCAATCTTTTTTTTTGTCGTAAAGGATTGTGGGTAATGTGGGTGTGTGTTTTATATTGGATTGGGTGTGTGGGTGTGTGTAGTTTGAATTGTCCAATGTGGTGTAGTTTTGTTAGTGTGTGTGTATTTTGAGTGCTGCGGTGTGTACCGCCAATGGTTTAATGCGGTATAAAGACCGCTGCGGTGATTCACGGGTCCTGATTCTGTGGGTGTGTTCCTGTTGGCGTAACGGTATGGGTTTTGGTACCGACAATTTATCACTGAATTTTGGTGAGGCGTACGTGTGTGGGTGGCTGTATAGTGGCGGATTTCTCTGTGTGGGTCATAATACCCGAAGCGGTATACCGCTGCGGTCACAGTATATTGTCGGCCATCAGCACGGCGGTAGGCGGCATCTACCACCAGGATTGTAATGTGGGCCTATATTTGTTAACTTACTTGTGGAATACTACACCTCCACGTCACTTTGCTTTTATGTACAGAGATCTCTGCTCTGACTTTGAGGATCTCAGCACATTTAGGTATAAATTAATAGTATTTGTTTGGACAGATGGGAGTGGCTAGAAAATGGCAAATACTAGTAAATGGGAGGGGATATGGAAGGAGTGAAAAGGGGATGGGGGAGAGTTGAGGTAGGGTTTAGACAGGAGCATGTAACTACCCACAAAAGAGTAATCCAATTGTTATTGGCAACTGCACTTCTGTAGTTACCACAGCCATAAATGACCCAAAGCAGTAACAAGTGTACTCCACCAAAGAGATGGAGTAGGTCCAGCATGACACATGGCCAAAACTCCCTCTCATAGAGAGTAATGAATCCATGTACTTAAAATAAAATCTCATATGAACTAGTGTTAAATTACATTAACTTATTTTACCATTAAAAAAAATAAATGTACCTAGAGGTTAAGAAAAACTATATAAATAAGCCATATATATTATTTCATTATAAAACATGTAACTTAAATATTATGATAACTATTGTTGTTATAAATATTTAAATTAGTTTCAATTAAGTCTGTGTATAATGCTAAATATTTTTTACTGCATAATACATACATACATATTTTATACTTTAGGGAGATTTTTTAAGTATTTTTTTTCAGAAATAAGGGCAATTTAAATGTAATTTATTAAACATTTTTAAAATAATTATTCAGGACTAAGGGCTGGATTACGACTTTGGTGGTCCTTGGACCGCCATGGCAGCAGCAGTAGCTAGACCGCTGCCGGTTTGGCAGTCATACCACTGTATTATAGTGCATGTGGTTCCATAGACGAAGGACTGTCTCAGTCCTTCTGACACCACCAGGCAATGCAGACCACCACAGCTGCAATATAGTCTTATGAGGCTGTCGGAGGACGGATGCTTAGTGTTTCCGCTGGACATAATATGAAGTTGCTTTCTGCCAACGTCACAGTGGCGGTCCAACCACCATGTCTCAGCTGCGAAAATGGAGGCATATAGAGCCGGAACCCACCTGTAGGCAACTTCACACATCCTGTGCTGCCATGGAGCTGATACTTCCAGTCCTGCTGATAGAAGAAGCACAAAATCAACACCACCTTGGACGCAACTGACAGGAAGCCAAAACACCTGCCATGTCCCCAAACTCAATAGCAAATTGGCGTGCCGCCCTAGACCTGTTATGGGAGCTGTGCACCGTGGACCAAGTTTAAATTTATGTGAGTAGTACACAATGCATGACCCAATCACAGCCCCATGATGCCCTCTGTGGAAAGGTCACTGACAATACACCACCAAGCTCCACAAACCACACGTCTGCCCATCCCAGTTTCAGGGACAGTGAAGTTTACATAACATTGTGACACACAACAACAACACATAAATAGCACATCTACTAATTGAACTAACAGCCTCACGTTGCTAATATGCCATGGCCTATCGTGATATTGAAGACACATATGTATGGATTTGTCATTTAACCCAAACACCCCTTCCATGCAACATCCCTGCAATGGACCCACATGTCACCCATATTGCAAGAGAATGGAAGGGAAATGGGATGCACAATATCGTGCGAGACAAATATCCAAAGCTCACAATGTCAACAATACCAGCCGAATAGGGATGGCAACATCAGGATGACACCAGGAATAATGCTTCCCATGGACACATTTCACTGAGCACATGCCCCTAACACACTATTTGCACACAAACGTGGGCTCCCTGTATCCCAGGGACAAACAATAGTATAGCCAAGTGCCATGCCTATGTTGCAAATGTGTAATTGCAAGTCAAGAAAGCAAATACAACAGGAACAGCCTGGGTCACATATTTAGATGAAGTAGCTGGAAGGTATACACATGGAAATGGAAACACAGTCAGTTAGATGTATAGGAAGGTAGCAAAATTGAACACCCTCCATGTGTGGACAAACAAAACTCTAGCTTATGCACATGATACGAATATCCAATTGCCATCTGGGGGACAAATGTAGTGCAATCGATATTGACATTGGCCAAAGCAAGATGACATACTTACCATATCAAACAACACACAATGCAATGACACCCCATTTGGATTACCACCCACATATCCATCCGTTGAACATCTTTCCTTGGCCTGGGTGACACTAGCTCTGCTCTCAAAGTCAGATCATACCTACTACTACAAATGGATCAGCAGTCAGGGTAAATCAAACACAACTGTAGGCATACGTCACAAATTATTCAGGAACAACAAAAAGGTAAAAAAGTAATGGCAGGACAAATTTGAACCCAAATAAAACAGATTGGGATAATATAACATTTTGATTGAAGGCCAATGGCCAGTCCACATACATTAGTCCATGCACACTGCTGTACACCACAACCTGACCAACCTGATTTCAGGATCACTGCCATAGGAACCTCCACAGGAAAGGGCATCGAGTGGGTATTCCAAGCACCTGAGGGATCACCCTTGGGTAGAGTGACGTCTGATTTAGGATGGGTGGGTTTTGCTTTGGGAGGGGTGGGCCTAACTTTGGGAGGGGTGGACTTCTTCTTGGGGGTGGGAGGGGTACCGCGAGTTCCGCAGGGGAGATGTGATAGAGGAGGACTTGGGCTTGGAAGGAATGGGTCGGGATGTGGGTAGGGTCCTATTGGTTTTGGGAGGGGGTTGTGAGAAAGTAGCCTCTTTCTAGCATGGTTACCCCCACTTTTGGCCTGTTTGTGAATGTGTGTCAGTGTATTTTTACTGTCTCACTGGGATCCTGCTAGCCAGGACTCCAGTGCTCATAGTTAAAACCCTGTTTGTCAGTGGTTTTTTGCCTGTCTCACTGGGATCCTGCTAGCCAGATCCCCAGTGCTCATAGTTTGTGGCCAATGTGTGTGTTGTCAGTAGTGCTTAACTGTGTCACTGAAGTTCTGCTAACTAGAACTCCAGTGCCTATGCTCTCTATGCTTCCAAATTAGCCACTATAGTTTAGTGACTTCATATTCCAATTAAATTGACACACTGGACACCCCTTATAAGTCCCTAGTATATGGTACCTAGGTACCCAGGGCATTGGGTTTCCAGGAGATCCTTATGGGCTGCAGCATTTATTTTGCCACCCATAAGCAGCTCAGGCAAACCTCTTCTTCGGGACTGCCATTGCAGCCTAAGGGAAATAGTGCGCACACTATTTCACAGCCATTTTCACTGCACTTAAGTAACTTATAAGTCACCTATACATCTAACCTTCATTTACTGAAGGCTAGGTGCAAAGTTACTAAGTGTGAGGGCACCCTTGCACTAGCAAAGGTGCTCCCAAGCTGTTCAGGGCCAATTCCCCGGAATTCGTGAGTGCAAGGATACCATTACACACGTGCACTACATATAGGTAAACACCTATATGTAGCTTCACAATGGTCACTCTGAATATGGCCATGTGAGATGTCTAAGATCATGGAATTGTCCCCCCATTCCAAATCTGGTATTGGGGGCCAATCCCATGCATCCTGGGGGCTCCACCATGGACCCCCAGTCCTCCCAAACCATCTCTCTGAGGCTTGCACTGCAGCTACAGCTGCTCCCACCTCACAAACAGAGATCTGCCCTCCTGGGGTCTGAGCAGCTCAGTTCCAGGGAGGTAGAACAATGCATTTCCTTTGGGAACAGGGTGTTAAACCCTCTCCCTTTGGAAATAGGTGTAAAAGGCTTGGGAGGGGTAGCCTCCCTGAGCCTCTGGAAATGCTTTGAAGGGCACAGATGGTGCCCTACTTGCAAAAGCCGGTCTACACCAACTCAGGGACCCCTAGTCCCTGCTCTGGTGCAAAACTGGACAAAGGAAAGGAGAGTGACCACTTCCCTGTCCATCACCACCCCAGGGGTGGTGCCCAGAGCTCCTCCAGTGTGTCCCTGGCATTAGCCATCTTATTTTCCAAGGTGTGGGGACACTCTGGAGGGCTCTGAGTGGCCAGTGCCAGCAGGTGATGTTAGAGACCCCTCCTGATAGGTGCATACCTGGGTATGTAGCCAATTCCCCTCCCAGGGCTATTTGGGGTCTCTCCTGTGGGTTCCTCTTCAGATTCAGCTTGCAAGACTCCTCCAGGAATCATCTGCATCCTCTGCTTCAGCTTTTGACCGTCAGATCAATCGCAGACTGCTCTAGGAACCGCTGTAACTGCAACAAAGTATCCAGGACGACTCCTGTGACCTGCAACTTCAGCTCCAGCCAGCATTTGCAACAGTTTCCAAGGTGTGCACGCTCTGAGGACCCCCTGCCTTCACCCTGCACCAGAAGAACCAAAGGAATCTCCTGTGTAGTGACAAAGTAACTTCCCTGCTCCTGCAGGCACCTTCTATGACGATGATCGGTTCTCTAGGACTCCTCTGCTGACGATGAGCATGCTCCCTGGAACACAGGTGGTGGACCAACACGACTTAGACTGTCCTAAGGTCCAGCTGTCCAGATTTGGAGGAGGTAAGAGCTTGCCTTCTCGGTTTGCTACAGTACCCCTGTGCACTATGTCATCTCCAGCTCCTTCGGCTTCTGTGCACTTTCTCCGAGAATCCTTAACGCACAGTGTAGCCCATGCCCCCAGCACTCCATCCTGAGACGCACAACTCACTGAGCTGTTTTGCGGCGGCGTGGGACCTTCTTTTTTGTGCTACACCAACCACAATTTGGATCTTCTTTATCCCTGTGTCCTGGGACTCCCGTGGGTGCTGCCTGGTCATCTGTGGGCTCTCTCCAGTGTTGGGAGCTTCCTCCACCTCCTCAGTCCATGTTGCGGCCCCCAGGTCCCTCCTGGTTCCAGGCAGTGCCATTTTGACGCAAACTGCGACCTTGCTTGAACCAAAGCCTGTTGGAAAAATCCAGTGACGCAAACAGCCTGCATCCAACATCTCGACGTGGGACATCTCCTGCACCATGCAGGAACCCACAGCCATCTTCTTTGGTGCTCTTCTGCAGACTTGTTGTAACCGGAGAATCCTCTTTTGCACCATCTTGTAGGTTGGCAGGGGCTCCTGTCCTTCCTGGAATCTTCTGTGACTTCTGGACTTGTCCTCCTCTCTTCACAGGTCTTCAGGTCAGGAATCCACCATTTGTTGCTTGCAGTCTTGCTTGGTTTTTGTAATAACTCTTATCCCGACTTGTAGTGTGCACTTAGGAACCTTACAGTACTGTCCTCCTACTACTTTCCTGGGCTCTGGGGTGGGATATTTTACTTACCTTTGGTGTTTTCTTACACTCCCAGCACCCCACTACACTTGCCCAGGGGGGAATTCGTGATTTGCATTCCACTTTCTTAGTATATGGTTTGTATTGCCCTTAGGCCTATTGCATTCTATTGTGTTGTCTACTGTTTGCATTATTCTATGACTATTTACTTACCTGATTTTGATCTCTAGTGTATATATTGTGTATAGTACCTACCTCCAGAAGGAGTATTGCCTGTAAGATATTTTTGTCCCTGTGTCACTAAAATAAAGAACCTTTATTTTTTGTAACACTGAGTATTGTCTTTTATTGTGTATAAGTACTGTGTATCTATAGTGGTATTGCAGGAACTTTGCATATTTCCTAGGTCAGCCTAAGCTGCTCTCCTAGAGCTATCTCTAGACAGTCTAAGCTGCTAGAACACTGCCTACATTTCACTAATAAGGGACAAATGGAGCAGGTAGAAGGTGTAAGTACCTAGGGTACCCACTACAAAACAGGCCAGCCTCCTACAGGGGTGGGTTTCACAGGTTAAGGGCAAGGTCAAACAAGAAACTTTCTTTGGAGAAATGGGTAGAATCTGCAGAAGGGATTAGGGGTTGGGAGGTTGAGGAAGTGCCTGTGTCAGCTGTGGGTGTTGTTGGTGCTGGTGAGAGTGTGTCTGAGGTATGCTTGAGTTTGAATGGTGTCTGTTGTATGTGTGAGTGTGGGTGTTTGTGTCTCTTGGTACCTGTGAGGTGTAGGTGATGGCTCAGGTGGGTGTGGTGGCTGTGTCTGTGGTTGTTGGGGTGCTGTCTGGGGGTATTGTGGTATTTTGTGGCTGTGTCTGAGAGTGTTGGTGAGGTGTCTGGGGGTATGGTGTGTGTAGTGTTTGGGTCTATAGGTGTTGGAATGGTATCTGGAGTATGGTGTATGGTGTTTGGGTCTGTGGGTGTTAGGTTGGTGTCTGGGGTATGGTGTGTGTGTGGTGTGTGGGTCAGTGGGTCTGTGGGTATTGGTGTGGTGTTTGGGGTATGGTGTGTGCGGTGTTTGGGTCTGTGGGTGTTGGGGTGGTATCTGGGTTATGGTGTGTATTTTGTGTGGGTTTGTGGGGGAGAGGGTGGTAATGGGGGTATGAGGTGTGTGTGGGTGTTGGGGTGGTGCCGGTGGGAATGTTGGGTGTGGTGGTATGTGTGAGTGACTGTTGAGTGCTTGCATGTCCGTGTGTCTTGTGATGCTTGTGCTTATGTGTGCTGCTTGTGTGTGTTGAGGTGGGTGTGTGCAGAAGTGTGTGTGTGCTTGGGACAGGTATGGGAAGAGGAACATTGGATGGGGAGGAGGTAGGCAGTGGGGGTAGGATTGTGGGGGTGGAAGGCTGCTGTCATCAAGGAGGTCAGAGCCTGAAGAGCTCTCTGTAGGCCAGACAAGGCACTTTGAATGCCTTTCAGGTACCTAACCAACTGCTGAAGCTGGCTGCCCTGCACATAGATGGCATCCAGAATGGCAGTCTGATCCACCAAGATACTCCTTAAGAGGTCAATAGCCTCCTAACTCAGGGCAGCATCTGTAGAGGGGGCAGGGGATGAGGTGCATGGTGCAAAGGACACCCCCACCCTTTTGGGTGAGCGGGCATGGCCAACTGGGTGGCTGGCAACAGGGAGGGTAGGGATGGAACTAGGGGTAGTGGAAAAGGATGGAACAGGTACAGGTCCAGATGGGTCTACCACCACTAGATAGTGGCTACTAGAGGATAAATCCAAAGATGGGAATGCTGATCTTGTGTCCTCCGTGGCACTCCCCTCACCCTCTGGGCCACTGGGTTCCTCCGTGTCTGATGTTTATTAACCAGCGGCTTCCACATTGGTTTTGGCCCTGTATCCTCCACTCGTCAGTGCTGATGCTAAAATAACAAAGACAAATGGAGCCACTGCATGTGTCTGATCATACTTAAACAAAAGCTTTGATCACCAAACATTACCATAATGTACAGGGACAAGCTACAGCAAAGTGTCTCCAACATTTCTTACACCATTTACATGCATGCTACATGAACTGTGAACAATTGGCCACAGGAAAATTTAAATTGCAGAAACTCCAATTGCATGGGTGGAGTTGTGCAATCACAATATCCATGAAGCAAGTAGGAGACGTTATCACCTTGAATGGTTTGGCTTATGTAGTATCCCTCAGTAAACTGTTGTCACAAAATAGTACATAAGGTCATGCATCCATCTAATCTTCATATGCACAATACCGCATCATGATGAAATTATGGCCAAACAATCCAGCCATGTTGCAGCAAGAAGTACAGTAGCCGGAAGAAGGTGACATGGAAATACCCATGTCACACTGTAAAACAATCCCCAATGATAACTTCACAATATGTCCATTGACTAAATAGGTTCATGGAAGTTATACTATGTTGCTTTAATAGATGACACATTTTGCACAGAAAAGTACACTAGAGACAGTTTGTCCAAAATGTCTGGGAGATTTGTCTATAAATGTCTACACCACAATAAATCAGCTAGCCCCAGGGAAATCACCTGTCTTGATTGGTACTGCAGGGAATACCCTACTCATTTTGCATAAGTAAAAGCCAATAGTCCATTCAATGCTGTAGAGGCTCAGGGAATCTACCGATACTTGTAGAAGGCCCTTAACATGTTGCCCAATTAGAAGGCACATCACTCTCCCTTTTTGTCATGCAAACACAGGTTCACTTGGATGAATGAGTGTTCACAACTACATATGATTCCCACATTCCTGCAAGTCACTCCCTGATGCATGCCAACAGTTAGGTAATGATTCTTCACCATTTAACATGCGCTAAGCGCTTACCAAAGGATTCTACATCAACGACATGGAAATGCACGATGTGAGTAAAAACTGTAGTCCTATCCTACCTGTCATGTCCTTCACTGCTTCTGGAATTGTACATGCCAAATTGCATGGAGTGATGGGTGAGGGTATGTGTGAGCCACAAAGCAATGGTGACACACTCCTGTCTGTGGCACCACATGAACTGTAGTCTTATCACATATGTTCAATTCCAAACACATTTTGGCATGCATACATATGTGAGGGAATCAGACACTATCCCATGAAGACAGGTAGACCATGCATGAAACAGCAGTGAAAATGAAATGTCAAAAGTGAAAGTTACACATTTTAACATGTAGGCACAAGGAATAATGGCATCAGTGATGTTACCAAAATCATGTCACTGGACATTCACTACTTACCAATGGAAAGTATTGCTCTGTGACTACATCCAAAGGGCAACATATGCTCTGGGCATGTACGATGACCACCTTCACATGAGAGACAGTAGTGAAGCACCTGCACTCATCACAAGCTGAAGACAAGTGGCCTTTGTTGAACTGATGCCAAGACACTCACTTGAGCAGACACATGGCTGAGTACAGTGATCTATTACATCATGCTGTTTGTTGTTGGGGCTGACACACTGAAGACAAGTGGACTGTTGGGTACAAATGACACACACAACAACAAACAACATGACCTGGTTGATCACTGTACTCAGCCATGTGTTGGCCCTGGATAGTATGTTGGTAGCGGACTGTTCACTGTTGTGTCCTAGGTCACTGGGCCAATAGGCAAGGCACATCAGCATGCACCAACTTCCATATCTATAAAAACAATTACTCATCTTGTGTGTCACACATGGCCTATTTCCAATCTTCAAATCAGCAATGTACAGGCAGAAAAGTGCCTAGGACTCACCCCATTGTCACTGATGTGCTCCCCTCAAACACCCATCAAGCTCAGGGTAGGCCACCGCCAGAATGCAGACTGTCAGGGGGGGATCAGGCTCTTGTGTGTGCCCCACCCATGTTGGGAGGATAGCCCCAGCTTGACCTCCATGATATTCTGGGCCCAACGTGTCAGGCTCGTCCACCTCTCGCCACAGTGGAACCTCCGCCGGCTATGGACCACCAGGGTCCACACCTTCCGGGCAATGGCTCTCCAAATCCATTTGTTCTGATGGGTGTTGACCTGAGTGGATGCACAAGACAAATGGAAAGGTTGAAATGCCATTTATTTGTCCAACTGGTTGTATCACACTCATTTCAGAAACACTAGGCCCAAAAAGTTTGTAATTGTCAACACACATGATGATAACTGCAAGGATAGAAATACACACTTTTGGAGTTATCTGCAGACTAGACCACTACCCTGCTTATGGCCTACACTGACTAAGCAAACCCACTGACATCAGGTAGCCCAGGCTCAAGCCACATGTACTGTGATGTGAGCCACACTGAAACACAACACACATTGTGACATTCTGCACAGTAGACCCCTTGGGTCTCACTGGACAGACATATTTACATCCAGCTACATTGACTCATTACATAGAGTTGGTACAAGCAACTACCATAGTACAGACTAAACCTAAGACTTAAGTGACAATGAAAGGGCTGCCATGGGTGGCACAGAAGTCTTTTCCTGGTGCATGTGAGAACATGTCATCTACCAAATATAATCTCATACCAGTTCAGAGTGGGTTTGTGTGGTATGTAGCTGTAGCACAGAATACACCTTTTACAATGTGTGGCAATCCTACATAGACGGCATCCAACATACCAAGGTATGATTGGTCTGATTGGTCGCATATAACCAAGTTAATGAGTCACGTCATGCCCTCCCCTGAATAAACCATCTGCACTGTAGGTTTGTCAGTTGTGAATACACATGTACTGCACAGATACAAATCAATTAAAAGGTGACAACAGAACTGTGGGAGTAAGGGACCTGTCATAGGTTAATGAGATACTTTGTCAATGAGGGTCAACACAAAAAAGTACTAGGCCAGGGGATTAAAGCAGTACACAATCCTAATGTAGTCAATGTACAAGGGCCTTCAAACCAAGTCTTGCCAGTGAAGATTCATTTTGACCACATCGAAGGATCTGCAGGTCTACAGGGAGAGAGACTGGTGACACAGATTCATATCCACAGCAACTCTACCCCAGCCTGGTCTATGTTCCATACTGGGAGAAACATTTGACGGGCCGTGGTCTCTACAGGCTGAGCATACAGAACCTACATGACACCCACATTCCCATCATTTCCATGCATGACAATACATCCTGTTCTCATCCTCTACGTGGGTTGAGGGCTGTGTGGCACTCTGAAGGGCGCAGTGAGTTTTACATGGTTTTCATACATCAGTTTGGCAAGGCCAGATGTGGGAGGAGTGATCTGTGGGAATATGCATATTGCTAACAGGATTCTAAAATGACTGAAACAGTGTGCATACACAGCTCATGCTGTAATGCACATACCTGTTGTTTTACATTTACAAACATCATATTCAAAGACATGTCATATTATGGCTGTAAAGTATCCTTGCCTAGATATATGAATGGAACAGAAGGAGTATCTAGAGCTCATCACACATCACATGACACAATGGTAATTTGAAATACATAAAGTACTTGTCTCCACTGCCAGCACCATGTACATCCCATGCATGGAACACAAAATGTGACAGTAGTTACCAGAAAAGTCTCACTGGCACTCAGAGGCACATTGTAGCCTATGAGAAAGGAGAGTGTCAAGCAGAGTCAATTATGCCTATGAGATTCTACGGAGCCATCAGAGCTGACCTCAGGAGAAGGACCTCCTCAATGAGCCTGTCCAGCTCTTCAGGATAGAAGGCAGGGTGCCTTTAGCCTGCTTGGCCTGGCATGATTGTTTCAAGAGGCAGCACAGAGCAGCTGAATGTGTCAGAGGTGTTGGTGGCAGCAGTGTCAAGAGTCAAGTGAGTGATTTAGCAAAACATGGCGTACATATACGCCATGTACGCAGTCATCGTAGCCGACGGCCAGTCATTGGCCCACGACCATCACAGTCACATCTTAGCCTATGGCTGTGTCCGCCGTGGTTGAAACTGCCCACAACATGGTCACTTTGTGGGCGCTACCTAATGTCCAGTGAACTAGGAAGGCATCCGCCATTTTTGCAGTTTTAACTACAGTATTGGGCCCTGTTGAATGCGTGACAACGTCAATATATGTATCTGATCATCTCAAACAATGTAAAGCAGCCTTGTTGTGTAGGTTCCCCTACACAATCACAAGTGTAGTGTATTGCTGGTCACAGACGGGCACTGTCCACCGCTGGTGGCGGTCAGAACAGACTGGTAAATTTCGAGGGCAAATGAGGAGCAGGTAGTTGGGTAATGCCCAAATCCATGTTGTAGACATATGTGTAGACTCATTTAATTTCACAAATAGGTACCCTGTGAGAGGGAGGAGGCAACCAGCTCCAGTGTACTGTCCATTGCCAGACCTTCAAACAATAGAAGAACTTCACATCATCAAACAGTTCTGTCTGAATAGGCAAATTATTGTGGATTTATGTAATCAGTTGGAGCCAAATCTGATGCCTGAAAACACAAATCCAACATGCATAACACCCATTGTTAAACTCATGGCAGTATTGCACTTCCTGGCCACAATGTCCTTCGAGTAAACAGTGACCATATCTGGCAGTATGTCCCAACCGATGTTCAGTGGTGTGTTCAAAGATGTGTTATCAACAATGATGAAACACATTGACAGCTAGATCATGTTCCCCAGATGTGAGGATTTAGCCAATGTGAAGGCTGACTTCTATGGTTCTGGTCGCCTCCCACATGTGGTGGGAGCCATTGGTGGCACACATATTGCATTTGTGCCACCCCAGGCCAGTGAACAAGTCTTTCGCAACAGGAAGCATCTCTATTCTATCAACGTGTAAGTTGTCTGCTTGGCAGTTCTCTTTATCTCAAATGTCTGTGCCCCATTTCCGGGTTCCACCCATGATTCCTTTGTAATGTGGAACAGCACCATACCCCAGCTGATGTAACAACTACAACCAGAGAGGGCATGGCTGGTTGGTAGGTCAAGTCATATCTGTTCTGATTTTATCTGTGCAATGTTAGGTGCTACTATCATGAAGTGAGGGACTCATTGTGTCACTTATGTCTTTCAAAAACAGGAGAGTCAGCATATCCAAACCTTTTCTTGGTTGTTAGAATCCAACTACAACAGGGGAAGTCCACTTCAATGATGCCCATGGAAGAACACAGAGGGCAGTTTAGGGGGTCTTTGGGCTCTGGAAGGCCAGATTTCACTGCCTAACAAGACTGGGGAAGCCCTCCTCTACTCACCCGGAAAAGTGTGTCAGCATGCTGCATGCTCCATAACATCACCCTGCGGAGGAATATCCCTCACATCTCAGAGGAGGGTGAGCCTTCAGTGCCACCAGGCGAGAATCCTGAAATGTCAAATGAAGATGATAGTGGTGAAGAGGAAGGAGATGATTTGTGACAAGATCTCATCAACAGCTTCTTCTCATGAGTGTTAAGTTTGTAATGAGATATCATGACTTTAACTATACAACGAACTGTAGTTGTCATAATGTGTGGAGTATATCTTTGCAAATAGTTAGGGAGCTGATGTTCAGACAAAATCTGGAAAAGGGTGTTTGATGAGAAAGCTTTTTACACATTCACATTCTGATGATGTTGGTTTTTTTGTGTCTGAGTTTTCTAATGGACTTTGTTCTCCAGACATTTGCTATGTGTCTTGTGTCATATGTATGGTTTCATAACTATCCTCCTTTGCTAGACCTGACAGCCTTAGGGTGGTCATCCCTAAACTTTTTGCCTGCCTCCCTCCACTTTTCTGACACTGGTTTTGCTGGTTTTAGGACTCTGTGCAGTTTACCACTGCTAATCAGTGATAACGTGCATTTGCTCTCTCCCTTAAACATGGTAACATTGGTTCATTCCCAATTGGCATATTTTTTTGTCTGGGAAGTCTCTAGTAAAGTGCACTGCCTGTGCCCTGGGCTTGTAAATCAAATGCCACTATTGGACCTGCATCACTGATTGTGCCACCCACATAACTAGCCCCTTAACCATGTCTCAGGCCTGCCGTTGCAAAGCCTGTGTGTGCAGTTCCATTGCTACTTCGACTTGGCATTTAAAAGTACTTGCGAAGCCTTAAACTCCCCTTTTTCTACATATAAGTCTCCCTAAGGTAGGCCCTAGGTAACCCATAGGGCAGGGTGCCACGTAGATAAAAAACAGGACAGATGCCTGTGTGTTTTATATGTCCTGGTAGTGGAAAACTCCTAAATTCATTTTCCACTATTGTGAGTCTTGCTCCTTTCATAGGCTAACATTAGGGCTACCCTCATATACTGTTTGAGTGGTAGATTCTGATCAGAAAGGGGTAAACATTTTGTGCTTAGTATGGCCAGAATGGTAATAGAAAATCCTGCTTATTGGTGATGTTCGAGTTTATATTACTATTTTAGAAATGACACTTTTAAAAAGTGAGCATTTCTCCGCACTTAAACTCCATCTGTGCCTTACAGCCTGTCTCTAATCCATGTCAGGGTTGGGCTGGTTGACAACTCCCTTGTGCATTTTACCCATACAACCACAAACACAGGATACTCTGTCACACCTGCACTCATCTGCATACTGAATAGGTCTTCCTGAGCTGGAAGGGTTGAGGGGCCTGATACTTACATTTCAAAGGCGAGTGGCCTGCCCTCACACAATGGACTGCCAAACCCCCTACTTGGACCCTAGCAGACAGACCAGCACTGAAAGGGGACCCTGTGCACTTCAAAACAACTCTTTGAAGTCTCCCCTACTTCAAAGGCATTTTTAGGTATATAACCTGGGTATCTGACCCCACCAAATCAGACGCTTCTGGACCAGATCCTGCAACCTGTCAAGAGGAGCTGCCCGGCTGCCCAAAGGACTCACCTGGACTGCTTTTCTGTGAAGGACTTCTGCCCTGCTGTTGCCATGCTGCCTTGCAGGCCTCTTACTTTTCTGAGAAGTGCTCTTCAAGGGCTTGGATTGAGCTTCCCTCCTGTTTCTGAAGTCTCAGGGCCAAAAAGATGTCCTCTCTTCCAGGAAACTGTAGTAGGCTGGCCTGGTTTGTAGTGGGTACCTAAGGTACTTACACCTTTTACAAGGTCCAGGTATCCCTTATTAGTGAAATGTAGGCAGTGTTCTAGCAGCTTAGGCTGTCTAGAGGTAGCTGTAGCAGAGCAGCATAGGCTGCACTAGGAGACATGCAAAGCTCCTGTAATGCCACTATAGTTGCACAGTACTTATACACAATAAAAGACAATACTCAGAGTTACCAAACATAAAGGTACTTTATTTTAGTGACACAAGGTCAAAAATATCTTAGAGGCAATACTCCTTCTGGAGGTAAGTATTATACACCATATATATACACTAGGGACCAAAATCAGGCAAGTAAATAGTCATAGAATAATGCAAACTGTAGAAAATACAATAGAACGCAATAGGCCTAGGGGCAACACAAACCATATACTAAGAAAGTGGAATGCAAATCACAAATTCCCCCCTAGGCAAGTGTAGTGTGTAGAGGGGCGCAGGGAGTGTAAGAAAACACCAAAGGTAAGTAAAATATCCCACCCCAGGAAAGTAGGAGTAAAGTACTGTTAGTTTCCTCAGGACACACTATAAGTCGTGATAAGAGTTATTGAAAGAACCAAGCAAGATTGCAAGCAAAAAATGGTGGATTCCTAGACGTGAAGACCTGTGAAGAGAGGAGACCAAGTCCAGAAGTCGCAGAAGATTCCTAGAAGGACAGGAGCCCCTACCAACCTAGAAGATGGTGCAAAAGAGGATTCTCCGGTTAGAAGAATTCTGCAGAAGAGCACCAAAGAAGATGGCTGTGGGTTCCTGCATGGTGCAGGAGGTGTCTTACGTCAAGATGTTGAATGCAGGCTGTTTGCATTGCTGGATTCATCCAACAAGCCTTGGTTCAAGCAAGGTCGCAGTTTGCATCAAAATGGTGTTGCCTGGACCCAGAAGGGACCTGGGGGCCTCAACTCAGACCGAGGAGGGAGATGAGGTTCCTAACACTGGAGAGAGCCACAGATGACCAGGCAGCACCTACGGAAGTCCTAGGTCATGGGGACAAAGAAGGTGCAAATTGTGCTTGGTGCAGCACAACAAAAGAAGGTCCCACGCTTCTGAGAACAACTCAGCGAGTTGTGCGTTGCAGGATGGAGTACTGGCGACCTGGGCTACACTGTGCACAAAGGATTCTTAGAAGAAGTGCACAGAAGCCCAAGGAGCTGGAGATGACACGGTGAACAGGGGTACTGTCACAAACCGGGAAGGCAAGCTCTTACCTCCTCCAAATTTGGACAGCTGGACCTTAGGACAAGTCTGGGTCGTGCTGGTCCACCACCTGTGTTCCAGGGAGCATGCTCGTCGTTAGGAGAGGAGTCCCAGAGAACCTGTCGTCGTCACAGAAGGTGCCTGCAGGAGCAGGGAAGTTACTCTGTCACTACATGGGAGATTCCTTCGGTTCCTCTGGTGCAGGGTGAAGACAGGGAGTCCTCAGAGCATGCACATCTTGGAAACTGTTGCAAATGCTGGCTGAAGTTGCAGGTCACAGGAGTCGTCCTGGATATTGTTGCAGTTACAGCGCTTCCTGGAGCAGTCTGTGGTTGTTCCAACGGTCAGAAGCTGAAGCAGAGGATGCACAGGATTGCTGGAGGAGTCTTGCAAGCTGAATTTGAAGAGGAACCCACAGTAAAGACCCTAAATAACCCTGTGAGGGGATTGGCTACCTACCCAGGTATGCACCTATCAGGAGGGATCTCTGACATCACCTGCTGGCACTGGCCACTAATATATCTCCAGTGTCTCCACACTTTGGAAAACAAGATGGCTAATGCCAGGGACACACTGGATGAGCTCTGGGCACCACCCCTGGGGTGGTGATGGACATCGGAGTGGTCACTTCCCTTTCCTTTGTCCAGTTTCATGCCAGACCAGGGACTGGGGGTCCCTGAACCAGTGTAGAATGGCTTATGCAAGGTGGGCACCATCTGTGCCCTTCAAAACATTTCCAGAGGCTCTGGGGGGCTACCCCTCCCAAGCCTTAAACACCTATTTCCAAAGGAAATGCATTTTTTTTACTTCCTGGGACTGAACTGCACAGGCCCCAGGATGGCAGAAACCTGTCTGTGAGGTGGAAGCAGCTGTAGCTGCAGTGCAAGCCTCAGAGAGTTGATTTTGCAGTACTGGGGGTCCAGGGTCCCAGAATGCATGGGATAGGCCCACCAATACCAGATTTGGAATAGGGGGACAATTCCATGACCTTAGACACCTCACATGGCCATATTCGGAGTTACCATTGTGAAGCTACATATAGGTATAGACCTATATGTAGTGCACGGGTGTAATGGTATCCCCGTGCTCACAAAGACTAGGGAATTGGCCCTGGACAGCGAGGGGGCACCTTTGCTAGTGCAAAGGTGCCCTCAGACTTAATAACTTTGCACCTAGCGTTCAGTAAATGAAGTTTAGACATATAGGTGACTTATAAGTTACTTAAGTGCAGTGAAAATGGCTGTGTGTGTGCACTATTTCAATCAGGCTGCCCTGGCAGTCTTGAAGAGAGGTTTGTCTGAGCTCCTTATGGGTGGCAAAAGAAATGCCACAACCCATAAGGATCTCCTGGACCCCAATGCCCTGGGTACCTAGGTACCATACACTTATATGGGGGGGCCCAGTGTGCCAATTGGAATTGGAATATGAAGTCACTAAACTAAAGTGACTAATTTTGAAGCAGAGAGAGCATAAGCACTGGTGACACAGTTAAGCACTACTGACAACACACACATAGGCCACAAACTATGGGCACTTGGTTCATGGCTAGCAGGATCCCAGCGAGACAGGCAAAACACACTGACAAACAGGGTTTTAACTATGAGCACTGAGGTCCTGGCTAGCAGGATTCCAGTGAGACAGTAAAAACACATTGACACACACTCACAAACAGGCCAAAAGTGGGGGTAACCATGCTAGAAAGAGGCTACTTTTTCACAGAAACTCCTTGTGCGGTGAAAATCAACGCACAGCCTGCCGGAAACGATGCACAGCCTGCCCTGTGATGAGAAAGTCGCTGCATCGCTGTACCGGAATGGCACAGTCCAGCTCCCCAAGTGGAAATCAACGCAGCGCCTGAGTTGCGACCGGAATTTCAACGCACAGCCATAACGGATCGACACACAGCCGAGCTGGAACGATGCAGCCTGACTTCCTGCATGAAGAATCAATGCAGCACCTGCTGTGCAACAGAAACTCAGACGCATTGCCCACTGGACTGGCGTGGCACCTGAGACTGAGTCCCGGATGCCCAGGATTTCTCTGCATCGTCCCTAGGTGTCAAAAGACCCCACTTCGCAGTGAGGATCCAATACTGCATGAAGGAAATTGACGCAAAGCCCTGGCAGCGTGGGAAGAAACAATGCATCATCACAAAACCCGACGCACACTTCCTTTTTCCACGCTTCTCCTCCTCTGCGGTCTCCGTGAGTGTAATTTTGACACAAACCATGCACTTTGTGCACACAAGTGACAATTACTGGTTTTTAAAGAGTCTTCTTAACATAGCAAAAGTGATATTTCAACTTGTGATTATCAAATCTTGATCCTTTTGACCTTAATTTAATAAAATAAATATCTTATATTTTTCTAAACTTGTGTGGTGTATTTTTGTGGAGGTTTCACTGTCTGATTGCATGATTTATTTCACAAATACTTTACACATTGCATTCTAAGTTAAGCCTGACTGCCCAGTGCCAAGCTACCAGAGGGACAGCACAGGATAATTTGGCTTACGTGTGACTTACCCCAACTACGATTGTGGTCCTTACATGGACATGGGTGTTTACCTCTGTCAACCAGAGATCCCATTGCTAACATTCTTTTTTTGTTCTTTCTTCAGGTGCCTTCACCATAAGATCTTCGTTTGGGCGTTTCACAGTTGTGACATTTGGAGGCATATGGTGCTGTTGGAACATCCAAAATGGACATGGATTGTTTCTGGGAATGTATTTCACAGATTTTTTGTGTAGAAGACCTGGGTGAAGGCAGCTTGCACAGTGATAGGATAGAAGTGCAGAAGACTCTGTTGTTCTTGTTCGTTGTTGTGTGGTAGTGATGATGCATCATGTGTGTTACCATGTGGTCAGTAAAAAGGTTGTTGAAGGTCAAATTCATGTCAGTTCCCCTTCACGTTGGCTAAACACTCTTTTTCTCTGAACTGTTTGTAGCTGGTAACGTGTTTAATCATTGTAGGCCAAAGTGCCTGTGGCACATCACTGATTGCGGTTTGCGTCATTCCACCAGATGAAGTTACACTGGATTGTAATGATCCTGTGATCATGAACAGTTGTACTGCCAACTGTCTGGGTGTTGCATTATATGATGTGGGCTTTCTTTTGAGAGATAGGGGATATGGCTCCAGCTGATGACATCAACCATATCCATCTTTGCCACTTTAACAGGACAATGGCTAATATGTCAACTCATACAATGATCTGGGGGTCTGTATATTTGGTGGCCTACACAGTCTGACATGGTCATGTCTGAATTTCTATGTTTCTGACATATTGACAGCCTATTTGCTGAACAATCTAATAAAATCTCTTCTGAAACAAGACACATGTATGTATGTATCCCTGCTTACACAAGTAGCTTGGGTCTTCATCGTATGTTTCATATAGTCTTACATATCTAGATAGCTAAATGTGAATTTTAAGACAGCAAACAATGAGTTTGTGATGGGTGAATTTATTACAATGCTAATGCCGAAATTAAATTTGGGACAGAAAGAAACAAAATTGTAAAGTGAAGGGGTCAGTCGTGGTGAATAAAATCATTGGAGTAAGGTCCAGAGTAGTCCTCCCATTGGAACTGGAATGAGGTTTAGGATCAGTCCACAGAGTATGTGTGTGACACACAAAGGAGGACATTAAGGAAGAGTTTTCTTGCTGGCAGTGGTGGGTGTCTTGCCATCTGCACCTCCTGGATTCTTGCATGGATGTCCCACTTGTGAGGGGGAGATCAGCTGCTGCAGAGGCAGGGTATCTGAGGGTGGGTATGCCTCTGCAGGGCCTCCCTTCCTGTGGCTGCTGCACATGTTCTTGGGCTTGAGTTAGTTAACCCACAGGATGGTGGTAGACAAGCACTGCTCAGTGCCGTGTGGATGTCCCTCAGCAACCTTGTTAGGGTGCCCATGTTGGCATTGTGGTCATCCAATTTTTAGATCTTGTCCCCCTGCAGCTGTTTCATTTCCCAGAGTTCAGTTAGCACCTGGCCCATCATGCCTTGGGACTCCTGATAGGCCTACAATAAGTGGCTAATGGTATCCAGGTCAACAGCAGCTCCAGTGGCCTCACTCCTCTGGCCCACAGCATCCCTCCCACACATCCTACCCCCACGAGTCTGCGCTATTGGCACAGGGTGCCCTCTCCAACTGGGTCCTAGACCTTCAGTGTCAGGAATGTTGGGTTGCACCTCTGGATCCAGGACTAGGGGGCACACGATGTTTCAAGCTGTTCGAGGTAAAAGGTCGGGCTGCGTTTTTGTCTGTGATGTTAACCCAGCAGTGCTGGGAGATGTTGTTGTAGGCACAGTGAGACTCACTGTTCTCATCTGACCAGGCTGCCTAGATGTTCCAGGGCCGTCCTCCTCATTCAAAAGTCCAGGAGTGTTGTCACTGAGGGTTTCATCTGGGGGTGGAGTGTGAGTCTTATCAGTGGACGAGGGCTGCCCAGGGGCTGTGCCAGTTCAACCTGTTGAATAAGAGGGTACATTGTTATTGGTTGAAGTGTGACATCTACCTCCAAAGGTTTTGTTTTACAGTAAGAAGAGATATGGGGCATTCGTAAGTGGTAGATTAGCCTATTGTGCCATGTTACCATGGTATAGAAGTATTTGACATGCCATGTGTGAAGCTTGCCTACGCTATTGGACTCAAGCAGCTCATTAGAGGTGTTGATCAGTTGCACTTTGGATGAGGGAATTAAAATCACATCTTACCAACAGTGAAGCCAACACAATGGAGAGGCACCATGTGCAATCGACCATGTGGAAGCCTAGTCGAATGTGATACAGGCAACCTTGTTGTATCTTATCTGCAGTAATCATGTGTGCAGTGCTGGGTCAATGTGTATGCTGCTGCTACCAATCTGCAGCTTATGGCCTTAGGAGTACTTGGTGTACACAATTTGTAACGTGTCATTCCTGTCCCCAATGGTTTAATCTTGAGATACAAAGTCAAAATGGAGCTAGGTAGACACATCTCTGAGCTGAGCATGATCTGCATATTGCTCACTCTCAGGTGAGTAAACTTTATTTGAGAGATAATAAACAGGTGTATTTGGGCAAGTAAACACTGGCCTGGTGTTTGGAGTTATAGACACTAGGCCTCCTGGGAGCTGCAATCAGGTCACTCCCTCTATTTCACACACTAGACAAATAGTATACTCCCAGGTGAGTAAACTTCATTTGAGAGTTCACTAACAGGCTTATTTGGGCAAGTAAACACTGGGCTGGTGTTTGAACTTACAGAAACAGGGCCAATTTGGCTTTGCAGTCAGATCACTCCCTCTACTTTCCAACACTTGACAAACGGTATTCTCCCAGGTGAGTAAACTTCATTTGAGAGTTCACAAACAGGTACATTTGGGTAAGTGAATACAGGGCTGGTGGTTAGAGAAACAGGGTCACCTGGGAGTTGCAGTCAGGTCACTCCCTCAACTTCACACACTAGACACATTTTGGGTATTACATATCTGTTGCCAGACTGCATTTAGGTTGGAGCATACATTACATGTTGAGACATACTATGAGTCCTGAAATTAATTTTTGATATTGAAACACCTACAGGCACCATTCCAACTTATGGCATGTGATGGGCCTTGGTAGCTGTGATGTTAGGTCCAACAATATACATTGACAATATTACATCTCAGATGGTAACTTCAATGAATGGCAGGGTGGCAAAAGCTGAGCTGTGAGCATACATGACATTGCAGTTTTGCGACAGTTTTTATGTTGTAACTTAACCAGACTCCACTCCCCGAGGTTTTCCTGTCAAGCCCTCAGTATACAAGATGGCTAAGACCGTCTCCTCCCAGGGAAAGAATTATAATGGGGCAGTGGGATGGTCACTGCCAGTCTTGTTGACCTCCATCTGTTGCCTGGAGGCCAGGGAATGCACTTTGCCCCTCAGGTCGTTCCACTGATCCTAATGTCCTCCTTTGTGGGCAGGGTGGTGCCTACAGCATTCACTCTGTTGGTAATCCTTTGCCACAATTCCATTTTCCTACTGAGATGAGTGTGCTAGACTTGGGCTCCAAACAATTGTGGCTCCACTCTTATGATGACATCCACCATTACTTTCAACTTTCTCTCTGTGAAACGGGGATTTTTGAGATGTGACGTGGTAGGGAGTTAAAGTGGGTGACAGGGAGTTACTTTCAAAAGAAAAGTGATGAGGGGAGTAAATGGAGATAAGTGTATTAAAGAGGATTTAGGGATAATACAAAAGGTGTGCCTAATCTCTCTTAACAAAATCAAATCTTGGATGCAGTGGAGATGCAAAAGATGATGGTCTCTGAAGGGGTGTGTTTTTTAGTGTGATTTGCTGGTGCGTCCATTGGGACCATGATTGTCAGCTGTGTCGTTTTTTAATTCATCCAATGTGCACTTGTCTGTGGCTTTGCTGAATGCGTATCCCGGTGGTCAACCTACTGTAGGCTAGTCACTGCAAGGGGATTGCCACGTGAACTGTGTGTTTGTAATCAGCTCAGCAGTTGGCCATGGCGCTGACGGCACCAGAGTACCCACCTCCCAGATAACAGACCACTGTGCCGCTGGTGGTCAGCAGTTTGGCTTGGTGGAAGGCTGTTCTGGCTATATATATTGTAATATGGCGGTCTGGGGACTGCAGCCACAGTTGTCTTTTTGGGACCTCCTTCTTGGCGGTCTGGCAGTTCACCAGCCAAACTCGTAATTGGGCCCTAAGTATAATTTTTAAAAAATTTTTTACAAATTAGGCATGTTTGTGTTGCACAAGTATGTGGTTAGCATGTGGAGTACATCACAAACTGTATTTAAAATTAAAAAAAATTGCAAGCAATTTTTGGTCTTTCCACAATACATTCTTAATGAAGATACCTGGTGATTGAAGATATCTGGTTCTGTGGCATTTAAATGTATTTGTCAAAATGTCACTGGGTGTTTTTTGTTATAAAAAACGGTTTTTAGCCTATTTGAACATGAATCTTGCATTCTGTTTTCCTATGAAATCTTTAGAGCTGGCCTTGAAAAACATTCTGGGACTGTTTCATATAAATATGATCACATTCAACATTATTGGCATCTTACATTCAATTATTTGTCTCTATTTTCAAGACCCGCTGTCTAGGATGTCAAGAAATCAATACAGTGTTATTTTCTCTATACTCATTACTATCTGCTTTTGGGTTCTAAGTAGGTAAACAATTTCAGATCACATTTAATGTAATATAAACTCCATAGTTAAAAGAACAGTTTGAGGACATATTGCAAACTGTTAGTATTCTGTAGGCATATTAATTACAAGTGAGTCTTCAACCACACCTTTTAGTGGGATTTGTATATTTTTTACAAATAATAATTCTGTTTTTTTTCAGAACAAATTGATTTCATTTTCATTTATTGCAATTGTACGGTATCCAGTATTTTTCTTAAATATTGTCAACTATTGTTAAGTGTGTTTAATGCTATTAACTTTAGTAACTCTCAGTTTGTTTTTGCTTTTTTGTGCAATAAATATTTAAATAATTGTAACATTTTACTAACCTTTTGAGTCTGCCATATTGTACCTTTTTTTCTGCCCTTCCCCATGATAAACCTTTAAATAATTGTAAAATAGTACTAACCTCCTTGGTCTGTCATTTTGTATCTTACTTTTCTGCCAATCTCTGGATTCATACATTGTGAATAAACTGATTAACATAGTCAACCCACAAGACTCAATTCCTTCTCATTTGGGGTGTAATGTTCAGATTTAACATATCAGGGCTTTAGATTTTTTTATGTTTGTAGTAAGCTAAGTAGGTTCTCCTCCCAAAAATAGGGCAGCACTCCATTTGAAATTTCATATCCCCTAGTCCTCATATGCTCTGGATTGCTCCTATTATTTTCATAAAAAATTGTCAGAATTAAATAACACTGTTTTGTACCACATCACTGAATGAGCAAAGGGATTCTAAAGTGTGTAATTCTCTCAAAGTGTCTACTAGGCCTGGGTGGAATGCACAGAGTCGCACTATGCGGAACTCCATGGAGTGGCAAAAAAACTCTACCGCTCTAAACAGAGTTCCGCAATCGAGGGGAGTTCCTTCCTGTCAAGCCCGTTGCATTGCATTCCATGTCAAACGCAAGGTGAAGTATGTTCTCACATTCGAAATTGCACACAAACAGCACCACGCAGTTCACATGGGTGCAGCCATCTTGCTTTTCTCTCGGTGTATGGTGCTGGGTCTTGATACTCTCTTCAATCCTCCACCCTCCCAATTATTCTACCCCTCATTTCTATTTATTAAATAGGGGGTCTTTCCGTGTCTGTGTATTTTTACATTTTTTATTCTTTTCATGCTTTTAATTACTTTTTGTATTTTGTTTATTTTTCCAGTTACATCTTTAGGTATTATTTCCTTCCTTCCTTTTCCTACTGTTTCTTTTCTTCAGCCACCACCCAGTACTATGGCATAGCAGGGCAGTGGTGGTAAACAGGGGAGTGGCAGCACCAGCTTACCATCCCTGGACAGCCAGCAGCAGCCATCTACCTCATGGGTGGCGGCCCTGCCAATGGATGCAGCCCTGACCCATTTTACTTATCTTAATGTTACTGCATTTGCCTGTTTCTATAATAATTTTGTGGAGATTAACTGTACCACTAATCTATTTTTTCTTCTTTATTTCCTTAAATGAGCACCCAAAGGTAAGAAGAGGCACACCACAGAGGTGGGTCCGGCAGGAGCTGGGGAGAGGGCTCTGCTCATCCCAGTAAGTCCTATTATTTAATATTATAATTATTAATTCCTTACCTTTTACCTCTGCCCACTATTATACTACTTTTTATTTTGCCTTGTTTACTTTTTTAACACTGTCTACTTTTTTCCAACAGCCCTATCCAATTTTTGTTTAATTCTTGTTATCCCTGCATTATCTTTTTTCTTACATTGACCATTTTTATTCCACCCCTTCATTGTGCTTCAATGATATTGAGGCATCATCATCATCATAGCCTATAGCTCTGCCGCTCCATTATGCAAAGTCTTTGGTTGGCATGACTATCTGGCTTTTCTAACATTGTGACCCAACAAAATGCCCAGAGTGATATTTTTGATAGACGATACTGCAGTGCTAACTGTACTGTAACAATGTATTATGGCTGTATTTTTCTATTAAAAAAATAAGGGGAGGAGTATCTGGCATCTAAAAACTGTATAATGTTCTTTTTCTATCCCCACCGACCACCAGTGCAGCGGGCTCAAGTTCTGCTGCAGGAGCAGATGAAGCAGGGGAGAAGCGGGGGCAGGGACAGGTGATGGTAAGTCACATTGCTTGCTTATTGACAATTGCTATTATTCAGTAGCTACAAGGGTGTTGTCATGATTGTGAACCCCCTGTATTACAGCTACAGCGGTGGTTGGGTTGCTTCTGGCTTTTTCCCTCTGCAACTCAGCAAAAGCACATAATGTACGCTAAAAATGATGACTTAATGGAAATGTTAAAGAATGGAAGGTTAAAAGAAAGGACAGGTGAAATGAGTGAAAGAAAAGGATGAGTGAGTGGGTGAAAAGATGTGTGGGTGAGTGTTGGGTAAATGGATGGATGGGTGAAAGGATGATTGAAAGAAAGGGTGGATAGTGGATACTGAATCGATGGATAATGGATTGTGGTGAAAGACTGGATAAGAGAAAGTAAAGCCTAAATCATGGTGTCTATGGGTAAATACAGTAGTGTTAGAAATTAGGTCTCTAGTTGGCAGTCAGTTTACACCCTGTCCAAGTAGGGACCCTCACTCTAGTCAGGGCAAGTGAGATACTCAGTTAAGATAACCCCTGCTCACCCCCTTGGTAGCTTGGCTCAAGCAGTCAGGCTCATCTCAGAAGCAATGTGTAAAGCATTTGCTCCTAATGCACAGTAATAAAGTGAAAACACTACAAAAGGACACCACATAAGTTTTGGAAAAATAGCCAATAGTTATCTGTGTAAAAAAGACCAAAACAGGAAAAATCCAACATACAGTAATAAAGATATGAATTTGCCAAGAATGAACTTACAAATACAGTTCCTTGAAGTCAATAGCTCCGTCTGGGGCCATCACGGCGTTGTGAATAACAAATCCAACAGTTCAGGCCAGCCGTGGCATCGTGGGCCAGCTACAGAGTCAGGAAGACCCACAAACAGCACCTTAGAGATGTAGGGCATTGTGATCCTCGTGATGGGATCCCGGGTGCAGGCTTCACTGGCATCGGCAGGCATCAGCGAGCGTCGAGTCTGGAGGTCAGTGCAGGGCTTGTCGGGCTCTTGATGTCACACGCGTTGCAGATCGAACTCTGGGCTGATGAGGAAGCCAGGAGCATTAGCATTGATGGCGTCGGGCTGTGGTGTGAAACATGAGGTATCCATGGGTAACGGTGCAGGCTGTGGCTCAGTGACTGTATCCTGTGGCATCAGTGAGACCAGGGCTGTGGTGTGAAGTGGGGCGGTGCATCGTTTGGCGTCTCTAGGTCGCAGTGCAGGCGTTGTTGTTGTTGCTGAAGTTCTGTCGTCGGTGGGCCAAAGGCAGCGGTATGACATGGGACTGGCTCCATGTGGCACCCACGGGTCACAATGCAGACAGGGACGTCTGTTGACGATGCTGGAGTCGCTGTCGCTGGCACCAGCTGTGGTGCAGGACGGGAGTGTGCTTCATGTACCTCACAAGCAGTGTCCCCAGGCCACGGTGCAGGCAGCGGCATCGGTGTCAGCATAGAGAGGCGTCACTGGGGATACCAAGGCTGCGGAGTGAGCAAGGTCATGCGGACTGCGGGTCCCATGGGTCAC
The DNA here is from genome assembly GCF_031143425.1 of Pleurodeles waltl. Classification (NCBI taxonomy): domain Eukaryota; kingdom Metazoa; phylum Chordata; class Amphibia; order Caudata; family Salamandridae; genus Pleurodeles; species Pleurodeles waltl. The sequence continues at coordinate 162,197,788 of NC_090446.1, read as the reverse complement.
GGTGCAAGCAGCAGCTCAGTGGAGGCACCAGGTGTTGGCGCTGGTGAGACCAGGGTTGCGGTGCAAAGAGGGGCACAGCTCCATGCGGCGGCATCAGGTCATGGTGCAGGCAGTGGGGTCGTTGACGGTGATGGGAGTTTTACTTCTGTTTCAGCATAAAACACACAGTTCCCAGTGCTGTGGGCAGATGAACATGAATTCTTTGATACCTCTGAGACAACTTACAGGACGCAAGCTCTACTTCAAGCACTTGGAGAAACATCACAAGCACGATACACAGTAAAGCCCAGTCCTTTTTCTCTTTGAGGCAGAAGCAGCAACTGCAGGCCAGCCCAGCAAACCACATACAGCAAAGGGGCAGTGCTCCTCCTCCAGCTCTTCAGCTCTTCTCCTTGGCAGAGGTTCCTTTTAGTCCAGAAGTGTTCTAAAAGTCTCGGGTTTTAAGTCTACTACTTATACTCATTTCTGCCTTTGAAGTAGGCAAACTTCAAAGGAATGTCTCTGTTGTTTACAAGATCCTGCCTTGCCCAAGCCTGGCCCCAGGCACACTCCAGGGGGTCAGAGAAAGCATTGTGTGAGGAAAGACACAGCCCTTTCAGGTGCAGGTGTCAGCTCCTCCCTCCACACTCTAGCCCAGGAGACTCATCAGGATATGCAGGACACACCTTAGCTCCCTTTGTGTCACTGTCTAGAGAGAATTCACAAACTGCCCAACTGCCAGTATGACCCGAACGTGGATTCCACAGGCAGTCAGAGGCACAGAATGGTTAAGTAAGAACATTCCCAGTGTCTAAAAGTGGTATTTTTAAAGAGACAATCTAAAAAACAACTCTACCAAATGATGCATTTTTAAATTGTGAGTTCGGACACCCCAAACCCACATCTCTATTTGCTCCCAATGGGAAATTATACTTAAGAGGAATTTAAATGCAATCCCCATGTTAACCTATGGGAGAGATATGCCTTGCAATAGTGAACACAAATTTGCCAGTATTTCACTATCAGGACCTGTAAAACACCACAGTACATGTCCTATCTTTCATTACATTGCACCCTGCCCATGAGGCTACCTAGAGCCTACCTTTGGGGGTGACCTATATGCAGTAAAAGGGAAGGTTTAGGCCTGGCAATTGGGTGCACTTGTCAGGTCGAATTGGCAGTTTAAAACTGCACACACAGACACTGCAGTGGCAGATCTGAGACATGTTTACAGGGCTACTCATGTGGATGGCACCCTTTACTAATAAATCACATATGTCAACCATGGATAGACCAATTACTAATACAATTTACACAGGGTGCACTTGCACTTTAGCACTGATCGGCAGTGGTAAAGTATGCAGAGACAACAAACCGGAAAAAACAAAGTCCAGCATAGCATAAAAACAGGAGGTCAGAAGGCAAAAAGACAGGGGAAAACATGCTAAAAGGTGCCAGGTCTAACAAGTAGGAAGATTTAAAGGATGATTAAATAATTGCCTTGGATGTTTGAACATGGGAGCTCTTCTTTAGAGGGACATGCTGCTCACCTATTTCACTTACTTGGTGTTTTATGGTTTTCAAAGCTAAGGTTCAAAATGGGGGTATTTTAATGTGTGTTCTAATTTCTTGACTAACTGTATTTGTTAAACGAGGCAGCTATGTATCACACCCATCATCTTCCATCAACCCCCTCCCTGCCCATGGTATTTCACCACCCATGACTGAAAAACTGCAGTATGGTTTAATACATGTCTGCAATGTTGGTTGTGCAATGTGCATCTGCTTCACTTAATGCAGCTTTTACAAAGTATTCAATGCATTGCAAACTGAACACACAAGGTGTGTTGTTTTCCATTCGCCCACTCAGTCACCTCTTAGTACTTCACGCCTTTATTGTTTCCTAAGTTCTTCCATCCCAGGCTACCAAAAAAACTGAACAATCCATTCTTGGCATGTGCCACCTTTTTATGGCTATGTGAAGTGTTTCCAAAATATGTTTCATGGTTTCCCATAACATATTTATTGTATGCCTGTTCAGATTTTTCCCTTTAGACTTCCGTCTATACAATGGCAAATAAGCCATAGCATAGGCACACGATGAATCAATGATCAGTGACACCCTTCCATTCTATAGCAAAAGCTCTACCTACCAACCTAATCCCTGGTTTTCTCTGCCGTTGAGTAAGTCAAGTTAACATCCCTTCTGCCCAGCGAATGAATTTGTTGGAAAGAATTTGTGGTGGTGGGCAAGGCCAGTGAGTAAAGTGGGACTAGTAAGTGCCTGATTTGATTTCACGTTTGGCGCAAGGGATACTATGTGATGAATGTGCAAAATACAATCTATTTAGCCAGTTCCTTTCCCTGTAGTGCAGTGCATCGTTTTCTCTACCATCTACTTACAGCAGCCAGGATAAATATATCAGCATTTTGTACATGACATGTGTGACATATCTTATTTATTCATCTGCCTTCTTGAAGTCAGGGTAGAAACTAAGTGAAAGGCATTTGGGTAAAAGCAGGGTCACTGGAATTAAAGATAGATAATTGTCCAGTGCAGCTGCCCCAGCTGCAGACAGAAGCAAATTACTTGAAGCTCTGGCTAGCATTCCTACATTAATTTGGTACAGCAACTTGCACTCCTTAGTGCATAATGCCTTACTCATGGATGAGAGGTAATTCATTTTTATTTTTCCATTAAAAGTCTCTGTTTAGTTACTAGAAAAGCCTTTAAAAGAAAACAAAATGAAATCATTGTTTTTCTAATCCATTGTTATTCTGCCTTAATTCTTTTCTACCAGACAGTCAGTGCTTTTTATGTGAGGCATGTGTGGGTAAACAAATAAAAAAAGCCTTGTGACTCTCCTAATCATAATCACATCAAATTCCAATGTCCCTAGGGGAACAGTAATGTAGAGCTACTGTGCCACCCACTACCCACTTTTGAAGAAGTGTTTGATCAGAGCATTGTTTACAATTTGTCTTTTTTATTTTAGTTTTTCTCAGTATGGCTACTCCTGCTGGATGATCCCCAACCAGACGAGAGATAGCAGCCCGTCTGCGGGAGCAGAGGCTGGAGAACATCCAGGCTGAATTCTGGTGGCTGGTGGTCCTGGAGGAGGAAGAGGCGGAAATGGGTGCCTCAGACCCAGGACAGAGCTCACCATCAAACCAGACCCAGCCTCCAGCCTCCTGGCCACTACATCATCAGTGCTGCTGCCAGCTGTCAGGGTCCCTGACTTCACCTAGATTCACACAGACAACATCTACTTTAGCAGGAGTTAATTGCTAACTAAACAAATTCACTTAAATCCATGGTTCTTCTCTTACCTGAATAGATGAAGCCAGGGAATCTTCTAACTGCAGTTTTTTTCCCAAGGTGGCATCTTAAGGGGTGTGGTAGGTAGTAGTAGTAGTAGCAGGCTAGCTTGCTCACAGAGAAGACAGAAGGTGCCACTCCCACCTATGCAAACTGCAACTGCAGGATTAACCAAAGGGTTATCCATCACCTTCAACTAGACTGAAAGAAAACAGAGTTAGTGAGTGAGATTATATCATAACTTTAGGAAGACTGAGACCAGACTACAACAATGATAGTATTTGACACACACAAAGAAGACCTGATATGATAATGAAAACTAGCAATATCACCTTCTTCTGCGCAATAGTGGGGAGCTAGTATTTGAAAATTAAACTTAGGAAATTAAATCATGGTAACAGGAGAGGTGGGCTTAGAGTCAAGAGTGGTTGGACAAGGTTAAGCATTTATGCAGCACATAACACAAGGCATAAATGATGATGTTGACAGGGCCGGAGTGGAATATTGCTCAGGTAATAGAAAGTCATGCAGTGAGTTGGTGTTGCTATCACCACATCCACCCTAGCAAGTGTGTGATCCATTTAAGTTGTAAAATTAAGTCACACCTCAATAAATCAAAGAGCCTGGGGAAAGGGGGTTAGGGTCTTGATGAGTAGATGGGAAAGGAGATTTAGGGAAAGGTGTGACATTACACAAAAGAAACCACAATAATATTCACTGTGTTTCTGAGTAACACATCATCGTCAATCTGTTGTGGAAGGAAACAATGAAGAGATAAGTATGATACAGTTCAGTTAAATGCATAGCAAACAATCCTTTTGCCCCTGAGAGACCTAAGACAGTATGGGGGTCATTCTAATCTTGGCGGGCGGCAGAAGCCGCCCGCCAAGCGGGAACCGCCAGAAGACCGTACCGCGGTCAAAAGACCGCGACGGTCATTCTGAGTTTCCCGCTGGGCTGGCGGGCAACCGCCAGAAGGCCGCCCAGCGGGAAACCCCCTTCCACGGGGATGCCGGCTCCGAATGGAGCTGGCGGAGTGGAAAGGGTGCGACGGGTGCAGTTGCACCCGTCGCGATTTTCAGTGTCTGCTATGCAGACACTGAAAATCTTTGTGGGGCCCTGTTAGGGGGCCCCTGCAGTGCCCATGCCATTGGCATGGGCACTGCAGGGGCCCCCAGGGGCCCCACGACACCCGTTCCCGCCAGCCAGGTTCTGGCGGTCACAACCGCCAGAACCAGGCTGGCGGGAAGGGGGTCGGAATCCCCATGGCGGCGCTGCCTGCAGCGTCGCCATGGAGGATTCTTCAGGCCAGGGGAAAACCGGCGGGAAACCGCCGGTTTCCCTTTTCTGACCCCGGCTTTACCGCAGCGGTCAGAATTGGCCTGGATGCACCGCCAGCCTGTTGGCGGTGCATCCGCGGTCCCCGGCCCTGGCGGTCATACGGAATGACCCCCTATGTCTCTTTTTTTAAACCTTCATCTTTAGTTTTCAAATAAAAACATAAAACTGTTAGAGAGATGCCATACACAGTAAAGATGAAATCACGAGAGTGAGAGTCCAATGCCAGTGCCTACATATATTACAATCTTTTTAGTTACATCCATCTCAAAGCATCACATGAAATGTTCCAAACGCTACTTTCCCCAACACTCCTCATCTCAACATAGCCTCACAGCTGTATATGCATCACCCTTCTCACTAATGATTGATTCGTCATTGGTCACTGATAACTCACCTGAAGTTGGTGCTAAAAATATATTATAGAGATCCCCCCCATACCTGTAGATATTCAGCTAATTTTTCATCCCGTCTGTTCCATCGCATGTGAATGTCTTCCACCAGCACCCATTCCTGGACATCCCTATGCCACAGTTTTGCCATTGGCGCCCTCTGTCCCATCCATGTGATGGCCATGTGATGGTGGGCCAACACCAAGGCAAGCTGAAGGAAGTTATATGCCACAGTGCAGTTTGTGGGTTTCTTTATGTGGGCTAGTAAGCATTGCAACGATGCTCAGTCAATGGGTATGCATGTTGCTCTGCTTAACTCCATCACCACCTGTCCTGAAGTCCTGAACGGCCTGGTAGTACCATGCTAAATGTATAAAGTCTTCTCTGCGAGGTAACTCTGTGGCACCTGTCTTGACTTCTAGATGTTGTGTTGCAGCTTTCTAGGCATTAAGGGCCTGATTACAACTTTGGAGGAGGTGTTAATCCGTCCCAAATGTGACGGATATACCACCAGCCGTATTACGAGTTCCATAGGATATAATGGACTCGTAATACGGCTGGTGGTATATCCGTCACATTGGGACATATTAACACCTTCCTCCAAAGTTGTAATCAGGCCCTAAATGCATTCTATGAAGAAAGTTTAATGCACTAGCATAAAGTGTGTGTTGCTAGATACTGAATGCATGAGAGAAGAAAAGTCAATTTTTTTGCCCTGGTCACCCCCAAACATTTTGGACAGATACTGGTAGTTACTGACTCTTGGCTGTGCTCTGTGTACTGCTTACCAGTCCCAGGGCCAGTGCTCTGTGTAAAGTGGATAGGCAAATTAGGCTAATTATAATTGGCAATATTAACCTACCTATAAGTCCCTAGCATATGGTAGGGCATGTAGGTTTAGAGGCCCCCAGCATAGGTGCACTTCCGAGGTGCCCAGTGTAATTTTAAAGGCAGGCCTGCCTTACTGGCTGCTTTTAAATTAAAGTTACATGCAAATTAGACTTTGGAATTAAAAGTACTTCCAAAGTCTTAAACTATCTTATTTGTACATATAAGTCACCCCTAAGGTGTTCCCTTTGTGCCCCTAGGGTTGGGTGCCATGTAACTATTAGCAGGGACCTTACAAAAATAGTTTTATAAGCCCTAGTGAGGTAAAACAGCCAAATATGTTTTCCCTCATTGTAGTGAATGGCCTCCATAAGCTAGAATAGGGAGAATTTATTTTAATTTATAAAGTCCCCTTAAGTGTCAGGTACCTCAAGTTTGGTATCAAATTAATTGTTATAATAAATCCCACAACTTACAATTGTTAGATTTAATATCTTTTGTTCAGGTAAAGAGTTTTAAACTTTACCTAAAAAGTTGCCAACTTCAGCCCTGTCGTGTTTTGATGCTTTGCTCTGATTGGCCAGCCTGAGGTGTGAAACTGACCTGGGCTCAACACAAAGAGATGTGCCTGGGGGAGGAGATCTTCCCTCTGCAGATGGGGAAGCAGGAACGGGAAGGGCTGCCAAACGGTCTTCAAAGGTAGGGAATGACATACATCCTATAAACCCAGACAATGAGGTGCCCCCTTGATTAGATTAGGAGAGAGCAGGAGAGGTGTGTGTTTAGGATTTTTAGCCACACCAGTGGGTGGGCTCATCCAGATGTAACCTCCAAAAATCATTTTCAGCCATGATGGATTTTTGAGGAATGTTGCTCCCTGGGATTGATTTTTGCCACACTTCCCAGGAAGTGACCATCACAGGGGGAAGGACCCTGCAACTGATTGGAGAACCAGGATCTCCCTGTTTTTCACACAGGAGCAAGGATAAAACTGGCAGACCTGCACCCACACCTCCGATCCCTACGAGATCCCTACAAGGAAGAACTACAGGAGAAGAAGGACTGCCCTGCTGGACCCCTGGCCTGCACCTGGACACTGCACTCTGGAGGACTACACCAGCTGCACTCTTGGGCTTCACCACAAGAAGGACTTTGCCTGGCTTCAACTGGTTCAAGAGGGGACTCCCTATTTGCTACAGGTGAAAAATTGCCAACCAGAGTTCCCTGCACCAACTCCTGAAGGAACTGACCAGCTAACCACTGTCCAGTGGCCGTTTTGGAGTTTACGCCAGGTGCATTCTGGGAGTTGCAGTCTGCACCCTCAAGGTGCATCTCAGAGCTTCTGGAACATTGGTGTGAGCTGTGGGCACCAAAAGAACATTAAAAGGACATCTGGAAGAAGATCCAGAAGTTTGGAGAAGTTTGGAGAACTTTTGGAAAAAAGCTCCATAAAGGGACCGACCCGCCACGGCAACTCTAGCCGGCTTGCCTCAACTGCGACCTGGCCTGACCTGCAGGTTCATCCCGATGAAGAAAATCTCCAAAAAAGTGACTAAGTCCCAAAGTAGAAAGTTGACCGGGACCTTCCAGGCAGTGTATCCGGAGTGGGGTTCAGGGATGTCAAATCAAGATTCAGGTTTGCCCCAGTCAAAAGATTTTCATCTAGAAAAAACGACCAAGTCCAAAGGTAAAAATCTCCACCGAGTGCTCCCACGACACGGTATCCAAGGAAGAGTTCCAGGAGGTCGGATTAGACTGGCGACTTTGTCCCCTGAAGAAAATCTTCAAGAAAACGACTAAGGGCCAGATGTAGCAAAGAAACATTTTGCGAGTTGTAAATAGCGAGTCATAGCGACTCGCTATTTGCAACTCGCAAAATGTTATGCAGAACGGTGTCTCAGACACCGTCTGTGAGTCGCTATGGGGTCGCAATGACCCACCTCATGAATATTCATGAGGTGGGTCGCAAATTGCGGCCCCATACCGACTATGGGCACTCGCAAACATGGAGGCCTGCTGTAGTCAGCAGACCTCCGTGTTCGTGACTGCTTTAAATAAAGCAGTTTTTTTTTTTTAAGTGTAGCCCGTTTTCCTTAAAGGAAAACGAGCTGCACTTAAAAAAAAAAACGAAACCTTTAGTTTCGGTATTTTTTCAGGGCAGGGAGTGGTCCCTTGGACCACTCCCTGCCCTGAAAAAATGTTTTTGGGTCCAGTCACAAACTGGAAGGGGTCCCATGGGGACCCCTTCCAATTTGCGAGTGGGTTACCATCCACTTGAAGTGGATGGTAACTGCAACACCATTTGCGACCGCATATGCGGTCGCAAATGGTATTGCATACCACTAGGAATCGCAAATAGGAAGGGAACACCCCTTCCTATTTGCGATTCTGAAATGCATTTTGCGAGTCGGTCCGACTCGCAGAATGCATTTCTGCATAGGAAAATGCGATTTGCAACTCGCAAACGGCAGTTTTTGCCGTTTGCGAGTTGCAAATCCTTTCCTACATCTGGCCCCAGGTCCGAAGTCCTCCCGCGAGCTGTAGCTGAGCCGGGCTCCATCGCCGTCGGCCTCAAACTTTGACTTTGCCATGGTCGAGGTGCGACCAGATGACCAGATTGACGCTATTAGTTTCTAAGCGCAAAAAAACATTAGTTCTTTAAAAATTCATTCCAGTTCTCCTTATATGGATTTATTTGCTTTGGTGTCATTTTAAAGCTAAAAATATTTCCTATTGTTATAAATTGGTTTTGGATTTTTAAACTGTTTCCTGTGTTTTATTTAATTACTGTTTTGTTATATTTGAATGCTTTATGCTTTGTCTCCTAACTGAAGCCTTGTCGCTCATTGCAAAGCTAACAAGGGTTGAACTAGGTTTAATTTACTGAGACCTAACTGGACCTAAGTGGAGGTTAGTGGCCTATTGCGAAGTGTAGGTACTTACCTGCCCTTACTAATCACCCATTTTCCAACAATGAGGCTACAGATGTGGGTCCATTGAGTATCACCTAATGGCTCTGGTAAATCTGTGTCCCATGCAGTGTGTGCTCGGATTGGACATCCTGAGACATCTTTTCTCATTACCCTATACAGTAGCAGTATGAGGTGTCGTCCTGACCCACAAGTCCACAGGATGGTCAATGTGTGTGAACTTTGAGACGTGTCTAGGTACGTGGGCCACTTTCCCTTACCCACTTCCATGAGCCAAGTACAATGTAGGTAGTTTACTGGGCCCAGTGTAAATTGTTTGCTAGCTTGTTCATACATAATAAAGTACTCGCCCAGGTACAGGTCTACCAGCATGTTTCAGCCCCCCTCCCTCTATGCCTGAAAACACATGTTGTCCATCATGTAACAAATCCTCTTCAGTATCCATATGGGCAACTCTGTTTGAAATGGGGCCATCCTTAGGACTATCTTAACAAAGTCCTGGCATATTTTTGTTGTCTGTCAGACTACACAGGGACAGGGCTGCTTAGCGTGAGGATGTCACCCTCTTCTTCCTCACCTTCCACCATGATTTGACCAGTTGTAGATGATGTTTCCCAGATCTCCTCACCTTCACCACTGCAACCACGTTCAGCCACTTTTTTAAGGTGCCCCTCTCACCGAATTGTGTGATGTTTTTTCATGTGGGTCATCTAACCTCCAGTACCATAATGTGAACCAGGCTTATCTCAACAAACACGCATGTGGCAAATGGAGCACATGGCAATGTTCACCTCCTGTTTGGTAATTGTAAAAAAGTCCCAAACTGGGGAGGAGTAATTTCTTATTGGGCCACTGCAAATGCCTGAAGAAGAACTGGAGGTAGTTGGGTATGTCCATTGCCTTTCTGCAGTGTATCCTTCTACTGAGGTACGGGTTAGTGTAGGTCTCTGCTGGGGCCTTACAAATACGGCAACTGGAGGTGCTGCCTGTACCACATTCTACGGACCAGGATGGATACTAATGTGGGACTCCTCTGGGCCAGAATACCCACTGGTTCGTCATCATCATCCTCCTCATCATCATACCCTGCCATGGTCCTAAGGCTTTCTGGACCTTTTATTTTTCCTTGCCTCTCCTGCGTCTCATGGACTCTGCCAGGATCCACTCCATATCCCTATCATAGTTAACAAAAGTGGTGCATGGAGAAGATGGTGGAGTAGTATCCTTCCTTTTTTCTTGCTAGAGATCTGAGAGCCATTGATTCTAAAAGAGGAGGTTCTTGCTCTGCAGGAAGTTTGACCTCCTATTCTGCTCCAACATTGGAAAGATCAACTATTGGTTGCTGTGGCTGCTGTTCACTTTGCTCTGTTTCCTGAAATGATTGGGTACAACATTACGAAAGTGTCAAATCGAATTCAGTGTCACTCCTTGTCGGCATCGTCATGACTGCAGAGACTGCCTCACTGACAGACATGGGCCCTCATTATGAATTTGGCGGGCGGCCTCCTTAGCCCGCCAAACTCTATGGGCCAGAAAAACGACACTCCAGTTTTCTGCCTGCTGGCCCTATTATGAGTTTCCCCCTGGGCCAGCTGGTAGAAACAGGGTTTCCGCCCTCTGGCCTCGCAGGAAACAGGCCACGACCATGAAGCCGGCAATGTTGCAGTGCGATGGGTGCAACAGCACCTGTTGCGCTTTTCACTGCCTGAAATTCAGCTATGGGGCTGTCCATGGGGGTCCCTGCACTGTCCATGCCAAGTGCATGGGCAGTGCAGGGGCCCCATGGGGCACGCGCACCCCAACTCTGGCATGCAAAAGCCGGGGGAGAGGGGACTCATAATCCACAGGGCAGCACTGGTGGATTAAGACCGCTGGTAACACCAGGCTGTCGACCAGCGGCAACCTGGTGGTACAGGCGGTCAGACCGCCTCTTTGGCGTTGCCCGACTGCCACCCTGAGTCTGGCAGTCCTAGGACCGCCATACTTGCAATATGGGTCATGTACTTAAGCTTAGGTTGGGGTGCTGCTGTTGATGTAGGAGTGCTGTTCCCAGTTTCCTCCCTGGAGGCCGTTGTAGCAGGCACACGTCTCCCAAAAAAGGTTGCTGTTGGCATGCCACTGGTGGAAAGCTGCTTCTTATCACTGGCCACTTTCTTAGGAGCAACTTTTATTTGGGGCATCTAAAGCTCTAAGTTGGCAGTGGCACTAAGACACACAAGTGGAAGAGTTTGGAGGACCGAAGTAACTGTAAGGCCTTCTCCTTGGCAGTACTGCGGGTAATGTGAGGTCTCTTCTCTTGTGCATCTAAAAGCAACTAAGCAAGAAAAACATGTAGTTATTGAAAGTGGCATTGCTTCAGGTTGAAATAGTACAGACAAAGGCAGTCTTACTGTGGTTGGTTACTTATCTAATAAATACCAATTTAGTCAAACATTTTAATTCAAACCACATCATAAAATTGAATTTCAAATCGGGCAGCACAACATGCAGATATAGCTCCTTGCTTTATCTCCATGTACTTTAAAGGAGACACCTGTGTTAGTCAGAGAGAGGTGCATGGGTACATGGAATAATCTTTTAAAAACCCATGGTGGCAAGGTGATCCGGGGAAATGGAATAATCATTCAAAAATGAACTATGCTGCAGTGATTTGTCTGCAGTGCACCACAGCCTGGGTGTCCAGGAGGAAATGGATTTATTACACACTAATAGAACCCGAATGCTGTAGTGCAGCTGTGCAGCCTTGGTGCGTGGATGTAGGAATGGTTATGGATATGAATGGTTAGACGGATCAAGGCAAAATGCAGAATTAAATAAAACTAAATAAAAACATTTAAAAAGTCAAAATAAATCTAAAAAAATTATCATTTATTTAATGGTGTTTGTATTTAAGCCTATGGCAACGACACACTGGCTGGATGCACAAAATCACTTACAGCCGCATGGTAAACAACAACAAGGAGGAAGGAGACCCAGCAAACAAAGGACACAAGCAAGCCTATGGCAAAGGGACACTGGCTGGATGGACAAAATTGCCACCTGCCACATGGTCAAACAACAAGAAGAAGGAGCAAGAAGGCATGGGGAACAAAGAAAGAACATATGCAAGCCTGTGGCAAAGGAATACCAGCTGCAGGCACAAAATGAATGCCAGCCACATGGTCAAACAACAGCAATAAGGAGCAAGGATGCATGGGGAACAAAGAACACATGCATGCCTATGGCAAAGGGACACTGGCTGGATGGACAGAATGGCCTGCACATTCATGGTCAAACAACAACAACAAGGAGACATAAAAAAGAAAGAAAGAACACAGACAAGCCTATGGCAAAGGAACACTGGCTGCATGCACAAAATGGCCGCCAGTCACACGGTCAAACAACATCAACAAGGAACAAAGAGAACAAAGAAGAACACATGCAAGCTTATGGCAAAGTCACAATGACTGGATGCAGAAAATGGCCACCAGTCACATGGTGAAACAACAACTGCAAGCAAGGAGGCATGGAGAACAAAGAAAACATGCAAGCCTATGGACATAGACAGCACAAAATGGCCACAGGCCACACGAAATGGAGAACAAAGACAAACTGTGGACGATGACAAACACACACATACACACTGGCCATAAGGAGGCATGGAGGTAACAATGAAGAAAACACTAACATTAATTCAGCTATAAAAAATTCACAACAGTACACACATCCTCCTATGCCATCAAATATTACCATAAAACATATACACTTTTTGCAAAAAAAAGTAACACAAAATATAGCCAATATTTTTAATTTAATCCAATGCCATCCCTGCCCTAAATTAAAATTTAAAAATATATACCACTGAAATATTTATTTCCTACACTGATGACTACTAGTACTGGACCTAGTGGGTAAAAGGCCCTTTGGAAATCTATGCCACATCGTAAAATAATATTGCAAATGTTACCAACATGTAGAAAAGGACAGGTACTGAGCTGAGCAACAATTTTCCTTGACAAAAGATGAAAAATCAATGAAATACAAAATACATATTTAGGCAGTGGCGGCTGATCGGCTGGCAGGCTGACACCAGGTGAATGCCTTCGAGTTGTGCTCAACCCAGTTTGTTTGGTCTTGGGAAACAGGCGGCTGAAAGCAGATGTCGGCGCAGTGAAGCGGAGTTCTACTAAAGAGTGACCGCCTTGTTCGGCACCCACGCCACTCAATGTCACCCGTAAGAGAGTGTTCTTAACAAGTGAGGAAGCTTTCCTTTGTGGGCTTTCACTCTAGAAAAAGCTTAGAAAATAGTTTGTGACCCCAGTTTTCTTCTGTCACTGGAAATGTTGGTACACTGCTGTGCTTATCATGTCTCCATATCAAATCATTCGATTTTGACTTCTAGGTATTTTAATGTGTGGGGTTCTCATCAAATGGCCCTATCTACAGGCAAAAACACATGACAAATCAAACTGGATTGTATCTGAGGAAAAAATGGGACCTCCTCAAGCCAAAACCACTTCAAAAGAAAAACACAATAAGTTGCTTATACCTCTGCAAGTAACAATTCGAGAAAAAGGGGAAACTCAACATAGATATTCCATCCCACAATAAGGAGCATCATAGGACAATGCAGAAACTTTTCAAAGTGTTTCAAGAGCCAGATTGTAAAAAATTTTATTTGACCTAATGTGTCTCATCTTTTTTAACAGTAACATTTGTTTATTTTTTTCTATTTTTTAATTATGTATGTCTGTTTCTTTGTGTAAAAGGCAGCTATGTTGTGTATTGTGGGATGAAAACACCTTTAGTAAATGTCTATTTCATAGGCTTCGGATGAACTATGAAATTTCCTACAGTGGTCTCCCCTATAGCAGACTTGAAGAGCTTTAATCTGTTCATAAGAGAATGATCACAGGCTACAGCCGAAAAGGGCTCTATGACCCTGGATTGAACATGTGGTACCTTTGTGTTGCAAAGTTAGGAAAACTCTGAGCCAGTCGCCCTAATAAAGCAAAAAAGGAAGGAGAGAATGACAACACATAGAGGAAGGGAATGAGCTTTTCTGTGTCACATGTTAATGGAAGCTGGGGGACAAAATGAAAATAATACATTGGGAAGTAACCTGGGAGTGAAATGAAAAAGGCAATCACCTTAGGAAATAACATAAAAATATGAAAAGGGAGAAAAGAAAAAAAGGAGACTAAAAGAGGAACCGCTGGGACAGAATCCAATGGTGGGTCCAAAATCCGAACAGAATGGATCCAGAGAATACTGAATTGGACAAATTGAGCAAATTGATTAAAAACACATATTGTCTGATTTAGATGAAGGAGTAATGGGACTACAACCGTAACAGAACAGAAGCACTATCCATAATTCTCTAAAGAACCAACCTCTATTACAAAGTTGGGCATGGTTGAAGAGTCAATTGGCAGAGACTGGACAGTGTTAAAGCTATGTAATGGCAATAGCCTTCTCAATTTATTTCTAGCTAGGACATCATTTTGGTGGCGCCATTCCTGGGACGACTGCCTTGTAAATCATTCTGATGTTATTTAAAAACTGCATTGACGTGCTAGGAGAAAACTCATAGCATGTTATGGATACTTGTAACACGGGTACTGTAAATATATTCCCACTTTGTGAGTACGTTTGCGGCGCCCACATCTGCAGGCAGCAGTTTCAACATGCTGTAGTGCCACGGGGCAGTTGACAGCACTGCTTTCTTTCCAACGCTGCCCACATCACTCAGACCACGGGAGGATGCTCCCAAAGGCAACAGCATGTCTGTTCCACCACCCTGCAAGATGAAAAGTCGATTGAAACTTGAAATCAAGTCAGATAGATTATTTTCTCTTGTGACCACTACTTTAAAAAAATTGCTTTGGGATATTGTGCTTCTCATTGCTGTGTCAATTTTATGCAACTATTATTTTATCTGTCCATCTATAGGGGAAAAAAACTCTCTATGTAAGCAAAGGATGTCTTATCTGATTGTCCTTTGTCTTTTTCCAGTTTATTGAATTATGGCTCATTCAGCCTCACACAGTCCAGGTTAAAAACAACATCAATATTATTCAGAAGTTAAATTATTTATGGAAACCTTAGCCTGCAGTATGCCAGTCAGTCGACATAAAGTTTCACTGGCTGCTATGTATGTTTTTTTCCAGTTTACAGTATTCTTTAAAGTGAACCGAAATGGGCTGCTTTTTACAGTAATCCTCCCATTACACCTCGGATGTCTGATAAGTCCTTAGACAACGCACAAAATACAGCAAGAATTGCCTTTCTCTTGAGGTACCGCTTGGGCTCAGTGGTTCGTCATGGCAGGGATGTCACTGAAGTGGATGTGGCGTGGACTTTAATTAAATGGCCCGTTCTGAAAAATTTCTCAATAGTGGAAGAACGTGAACATCAGACTAGCAATTATATGGTTATCGCACAGCGGTTTCCAGGAATACTTCTTACGGCATAATACACAATTTGTTTTACTGGCACCACCAGTAAAGCCAGCTCTTTATCCTGCATCTTATTAAACCAAATGGTGGATAGATGCTGAGCTGATCAACATGATGCATTTTTGGTAAAGCATAAAGCAAGGGAAGCGTCATCAATATTTCCTCTTTTGCTGACCTTTCATAGCACAGTTTAAGGTTCTTAGCAATTAAGGAAGTTTTACTTCCAGAGCCAATAAAAAGAATAAGTCAAAACTGAATAGCAAAATATTTTCTGCATTAACCTACTCCGTTTGAATTAGACCACCGCTTAGAGCCAACATTCTTTTAAGTTCCGCTTTACAATTACATCAACCCGAAAACAGATAATGGCTTCTTTTGAAAACATTCTACAAAGGCAGCACATGCCAATTCCCACTAGACACATTTTAAATATGCATAAGCAATCTACGCGACTATGAACAGATAAGTCAAAAAAATGCTTTTGATCACTCACCTCTGCCGCCCCCTCCCCATCCCCACCCTCATGCTCACTTAAACAGAGGTTTGGAATTTCCTCTCAGGTGTGCCATGGTGCGCTACTGACATGGTTGTATGCTACGTTACTGTGAAGGTAAGTTTGTATAGGTAAGAAGGCATTTATTATTCCAAACTCCAAATATGTGTTTCACGAACATATATGTAAAGCTATTTACGTGTGGAATTAAGTAAAATAAGCTTATACATTCTACGCACATACTTTTATGTACGATACTTTTGTAGTTGACATTCTGACCGCAGACATTTTGCAGCATACTATTTTATGCGATTCAGATATGACTTGCATTTCCATGTAAAGTGTTGAGTTGTGAGAGTAATTCTTACTTCATTACAGAAAACGCTTGGCTTGCTTGCCAGCGATTCCCATTACACCTAAACCTACTTTCCTCGTCACTAGTTGTTAAGAGTCTCCAGCTTACTGAATAATAAACATTCTGTGCATCCCACACAACCATGCGGACGGAAGGCATGTGGCTTTGAGCTGTGTCTGCACCTACCCCTGACACCTTTCCCTCATCCTTCTAGCCCTATTTTCCCATTTGGTTGTGTGTTCTATATTATCGATGTATAAGTGTGTACATGTGACGTATAGGAGAGATATATTATGTGTATTTCTGCGTGTGCGTATGTGTTTGTGTGTGTGGAGGTTATATGTCATGATACCAAGGAGAAAAATATCAACCTCACATCTACATACATTGAGTGTGTATATATATATATATGTATATATATATATATATATATATATACATATGCACCAAACCTTAGAAATTCAACAGTTACCGTTATATCAGGAAACTAACTTGTGCCCTAAGGTAACTTGTGCCCTAAGGTATATTTAAGTAGCGGCCCTGCCATGCAAAGTTTTGTCATCAATAATTTTATTGGAAATGTTGCAGTTATATCATCAAATCACATCAAATCAAATCAAATCAAATCATTAATATTTATAAAGCGCGCTACTCACCCGTGCGGGTCTCAAGGCGCTAGGGGAAAAAAGGGGGGGGGTTACTGCTGCTCGAAGAGCCAGGTTTTTAGGAGTCTCCGGAATGCGGAGTGGTCCTGGGTGGTCCTGAGGCTGGTGGGGAGGGAGTTCCAGGTCTTGGCTGCCAGGAAGGAGAAGGACCTCCCACCTGCCATGGAGCGGCGGATGCGAGGGACGGCAGCGAGCGCGAGGCCCGAGGAACGGAGGAGACGGGTGAGGGCGTAGAAGCTGAGGCGACGGTTGAGGTAATCCGGTCCCTTGTTGTGGAGGGCTTTGTGTGCATGGGTGAGAAGTCGGAAGGTGATCCTTTTGCTGACTGGGAGCCAATGCAGGTGTCTCAGGTGTGCGGAGATGTGGCTGTTGCGGGGTACGTCGAGGATGAGGCGGGCCGAGGCGTTTTGAATACGTTGCAGGCGTTTTTGGAGCTTGGTGGTGGTCCCAGCATAGAGGGTGTTGCCGTAGTCCAGGCGGCTCGTGACGAGGGCGTTGGTCACAGTTTTTCTAGTGTCGGCGGGGATCCAGCGGAAGATCTTGCGGAGCATGCGGAGGGTGAGGAAGCAGGCGGAGGACACGGCGTTGACTTGCTCGGTCATGGTGAGAAGAGGGTCCAAGATGAAGCCGAGGTTGCGGGCGTGGTTTGCGGGGATCGGTGCGGTGCCGAGGGCCGTGGGCCACCAGGAGTCGTCCCAAGCGGATGGGGTGTTGCCGAGGATGAGGACTTCCGTTTTGTCAGAGTTCAGCTTTAGGCGGCTGAGCCTCATCCAATCTGCGACGTCCTTCATGCCCTCTTGTAGGTTGGTCTTGGCGCTGGTGGGGTCCTTGGTGAGGGAGAGTATAAGTTGGGTGTCGTCGGCGTAGGAGGTGATGACGATGCCGTGCTTGCGTATGATGTCGGCGAGGGGGCTCATGTAGACATTGAAGAGTGTCGGGCTGAGTGATGAGCCTTGAGGTACGCCGCAGATGATCTCGGTGGGGTCTGAGCAAAACGGAGGGAGGTAGACTCTTTGGGATCGGTTTGAGAGGAAGGAGGCGATCCAGTCCAGGGCCTGGCCTTCGATCCCGGTGGAGCAGAGGCGGGTGATTAGGGTGCGGTGGCAGACGGTGTCGAAGGCAGCCGAGAGGTCGAGGAGGATGAGGGCGACTGTTTCACCATTGTCCATCAGGGTTCTGATGTCGTCTGTGACTGAGATGAGGGCGGTTTCAGTGCTGTGGTTGGTTCGGAATCCGGTTTGTGAAGGGTCGAGCAGGTTGTTGTCTTCCAGGAAGGTGGTCAGCTGTTTGTTGACGGCCTTCTCTATTACCTTGGCGGGGAAGGGGAGGAGCGAGATGGGGCGGAAGTTTTTCAGGTCGCTCGGGTCAGCCGTAGGTTTATTTAGTAGTGCGTTGACTTCGGCGTGTTTCCAGCATTCGGGGAAGGTAGCAGAAGAAAAAGAGGAGTTGATGACGGCCTGGAGGTGCGGGGCGATGATGTCGTCGGCTTTATTGAAGATGAAGTGAGGGCAGGGGTCCGATGGAGCGCCGGAGTGGATCGAGTTCATGGTGGTTTTGGTTTCTTCGGTGTTGATGTGGGTCCAGTCGTTGAGGGTGATGGTCGGAGGTGTGGGTTCAGTGATGCTTGGTTGGGTCTGGTGTCCGAAGCTGTCGTGGAGGTCGCTGATCTTGCGATGGAAGAAGATGGCGAGGGAGTTGAATTATGTCATAAAAGATGTACCGTAATACAACACCCACTGCGTATGGCCTTTGGCTGGTGTTGGCTGCAGGCCTGGCCTGTTATTAGGCTTTGTGACCAAGCCCCCATAGGGGAATTGGGCAGAGGAAAGCAAAAGGCAGAGGTCATGCAGGAGGACACACTCACCCTTCACCCTTCCCCTTCTGTTGCTCAGTCATACTAGGGCCTCAGATATGTGGAAATAGATGGAGGTGTGGAAACTGCTCAGCTCCTGGGTCTTCCTGGCGTGGGTGAACCATGAAAACTAGTTCAGCCGAGCAGGGGAGAACCAGAACTTCAGACCCTTTTCACAGCTTTTGCTGTGAATGTCCAACAGCTAACAGTCGTGGCCCTGTGTGCACTGTTAGCTGTAGAACATTCAGAGCAACAAAGGCTGAACAAAGGCTTCAGAGCCCGAGGGGGATTTCAACCCCCTTGGATTCTGACAGACCTTTGTTTTATTAATCAAAACATTCTGCCCTCATCAGGTGGAAAAATCTAATAGCTTTATAGCCGGTCATAGCTGGCCTAAGGTGACCCAGCTAAGCAGGCGCTAAGGTGGCCTTTTTCCTGTGCCAGATTTACAAAGTGGTGCAATGCATGCATTGCACCACTTTGTAACACTTTGCACCACAATATGCCTGTGCCAGGCATAATGTATGCAAAGGGGGCATTCCCTAGGAGATTTATTTGAGTAATTTCTTTCGGCACTTTTAATGCCTGCTCAGAGCAGGTGTTAAAAAGGGGCACAGCATTGTTTATAATGGGCCCCTATGTACTGTTCAGGGTTAGCACCAAACTTTTAAACAAAGAATTTAGCGCTATTGCACACTACCCTGACCCATGGTGCGCCATATCTTAAAATCTTAAAGCGCGCACATGACAGCGGTAGGGAGGTGCTCTGGGGCACAACTACACATTCCTTAAATCGGCCCCCAGGACTTTAATGCTGGTATAGCCCAGCTACGGAAGGCTATAAGGCTATTTGAACATTCTGCCACTAGAGCTAATAACTAAAACAAAGGTCTCTCAGAGCCCAAGGGAATTGAAATCCCCTCGGGCTCCACAAGGCCTTTGTTCATAGCAACAGCTGTATAAAACACACATTGAAAAGTTGGATCTCTGTGCTTCTAACAGCCATTAGAAGCCCAGAGCACTTCAATATTTCAATGGATCTCCCAACAGTCCAATGTTCTAATAAGGTATCAGTCCAAGTCTTATTCAGCTCAAACATGGGCTATGAAAAGATGCACTGGACTGGCCTTGTAAAATATTGCCTAGCCTATGGGATCTTTTATGTATGAGCTCAAAGATTTGTGCTCATATCACATGCTTCACACACAGATGGCCTGATTAAGAGTTTGGAAGGCTTGTTACTCCGCAAAACATAACGGATATCCTGTCTGCATAATTACAAGTTCATGCCTCCATCTAAATTTTCTTTTCATAAGGTGCCCATCTCAGTTGAATGCATGCATTGGATTGGCTATCAAGGGATGGTTATTGGAGCCTACTGAAATGAATTTCCTTTACTTTTTTGCACATTCAGACATATACCCTAGAGTTTATGGTCAGCACTTTATGTCTGAGTGCTTTCATTTTTCCTTACTGATGGGAACATCCAAGTAAACAGACTCCATGAATATGCCCATGTTGATTACACTAGCTGCCAAAGCTAATTACAATTGTTTCCATTTTGGGTGATGATTCTTAGAGGAATAGACAGGACGCCACTTCAATAATGCTCACTAAATAATGAATTACCTATTAAGCACACTTAGTTTTATATTGGATTAAGATCTATTTTCCCAAATGCATAATAGATTTGAGAAAAAGTAGCCTAAGTAATAAATTGCAGCAGGAAGGAGTGGCCGTTTTCATGAGCCCTGATGCTCTCTTTCCTAACCATGTATTCTAAATTTATGAGATTTAGCTTCATTCACATTTGAAAAGATAACATTATGACTGTAATTGAATTAAGATGTGGTTCTCTTTATGCACGTTGTCATACAGTTGTTGATGACATCTATTTGTTTCTTAGCTCAGGTATATAAGCTGTATATTAAGTTTTAGTTCATATTTACATGTATGTAAAACATCTAGGGCCAAATATATGAACATTTTGCACAAGGGAGCGCAGCAACCAAATAATTTACACTCTGTTGCATCAAAAGAAGAGATCAGAATAATACCATATCTACTAAGATAAGGCACTGTTTTTCTTCCCTCTGCACTGGTGCACAATTGGCTGGCGTTCCCCAAGATACACATTCCTGCCCTATAGTGCAAAAGTGTGTGCATGACATCAAGCATAAGGTTTGTACTGACACCTTTTCCTTCTATTGCAAACATGGGCCCGTATTTATACTCCGTTTGCGCCGAATTAGAGTAGTTTTTTTCGACGCAAATTCGGCGCAAAACTAATGCCATATTTATACTTTGGCGTTAGACGCGTCTAGCGCCAAAGTATGGGCAAATAGCGTCATTTTTTTGCGTGAACGCCTTCCTTGCGTTAATGAGATGCAAGGAAGGCGTTCCCGTCTAAAAAAATGACGGCGACGCAAATGCGTCGTATTTATACTCCCGGGCAAAAATCACGCCCGGGAGGTGGCGGGTCAAAAAACCCCGCATTTGCGCCACTATTTAACGCCTGGGTCAGGGTAGGCGTTAAGGGGCCTGTGGGCTCAAAAAGAGCCCACAGGTGCCCTCCCCTGCCCCCAGGGACCCCCCCTGCCACCCCTGCCCACCCCAGGAGGACACCCAAGGATGGAGGGACCCACCCCAGGGACATTCAGGTAAGTTCAGGTAAGTATAATTTGTTATATTTTTTAAATTTTTTTGGGTGGCATAGGGGGGCCTTACTTGTGCCCCCCTACATGCCACTATGCCCAATGACCATGCCCAGGGGACATAAGTCTCCTGGGCATGGCCATTGGGCAAGGGGGCATGACTCCTGTCTTTACTAAGACAGGAGTCATTTAAATGGCGTCTGGGCGTCGAAAATAATGGCGCAAATCGGGTTGAGGCGGGTTTTTTGCCTCAACCTGACTTGCCCCATTTTAAGACGCCCTAACGCCATTTTCCCCCTACGCCGGCGCTGCCTGGTCTACGTGGTTTTTTTCCACGCACACCAGGCAGCGCCGGTCTGCTAGCGCCGGCTAACGCCATTCCATAAATACGGCGCCCGCATGGCGCTTCAGAATGGCGTTAGACGGCGCTAAATTTTTTGACGCTAAACTGCGTTAGCGCAGTTTAGCGTCAAAAAGTATAAATATGGGCCCTAATGTTTTGACATAGTTTATACTTTAGTGCAGGCATCGATCATTGTTGGAGAAGGTTGAAAGATTCTTTTTTTTCAAAATGGTGGCCCAAGAGGAATCACTTCTGCTTAATTCCTCACCCACTCCCCCCACACATCTGTGATGCTTGTGTGTTTCACAGCACAAATAGAACGTGAAACCAGTGAGCGTAATTAGTGCCCTCTGGTTTCATTTCCTGATCGGTGCTGGGGAACACAACTCTGCCTGCACTAACCAGTGTGTTGCATCTCCCTAGTGAGTCCCTGATTTGAGATAGCGCTGAAAAGGAAATTTCCAAGCAGAGATCAACTTTACTAGATGCCAAGGAGTCTTTGGAGTCTGAGAGCATCCCACTAGGCCATGGACCTTTGCTGCTCCCACACCCACCAGGCAATAACAGTTTTTCGGCCAGCCTGGGGCCGGATAGGGTTACATACCTCAAAAGTGCCTACAAAGGGGTAATTTAGCCAATTAGCCAGGATGTTTTGATTGTAGGCAACCCATCCTCTTATTGGGTCATGCCCCTACCACAAAGGTGGCAATATTGTCTTTCTGCTCCTCCTGGGAGGCAAGTTGAGTGGTTCTCCCAATTTTTCCTCACAGAGGGTAGAAAGCTCATTAGAGCGAAAAAGTTATCATTAAAAAAGGTGCTGTGACCCACTCTAGCATAGGGCCCAAAGCCTAAAAGGGGGAATGCAGTCTTTTTGCCCCCTAGTAGACAGATTGGGGATTTGACCCCAATCTGCCCCCTTGGGGTAGTAGACAGTCTACTAGACACCAAGGATCATAGGTTGAAATTATTTGAAAAGGGTGGGGTGGGCCATATGGCATGCCCGCCCTAAATGCAGCAATACAATCTTTCTGCACAGCCCGTAGGGAGGTTGGGAGTTTTGCCCTCAATCTAGCTTCAAGTAGTTTGAAACCTTCCTAGAAACCAAGGAATGTTTTCCTTAACAAAAGGGTGTAGGGGTAGTCCACCCTGGCTTAAGGCAGTGCTTCTGCCTCCATTCAGGAGGCATATTCAGGGTTTAATGGTGAAATGGAATTTTAACTAACCATGTTGGAAAAGGAACATTTAATTTTAGAAAGGAATTGGGTTATTAGATAAATGGGGTAATGACCCACCTTAAGTTATAAACACAATATCTTTCAGGGTAAACCATTAAAGTCACTCAATTAACCTGAGCTCAACCTCTGGTAGCTATCACACGGAACAGACAGGCTTAACTTACAATGTGTAAAGTATTTATGCAGTACCAAAACAGTAGGAAAGAAATCCAACATGGGGAACAGAATACATGAATTTCTAAAGTTTTAAATAAAAGTAGCACCAAAAGGCTTTAAATGCCTGATCGGAGTACATCCCGACCTAGGTGCAATTTAAAACCGACCCAGAAAGCAGACTCAATGGGATAGAATGTTTACAGTGGGACTTTGTTTCAAAAATGGAAGTCAAAAGTCTTCATCCAGATAAGGGTGCAGGCTTTAGCTGAGGAGAGCTCCACAAGGTCAGATAGAGGTCAGACACGGTCTCTATGAAACCATTGGCTTATTTCAGGAAAACTGTGGCCCAAATTCATGAAGTGCCTAGCGCCAATTATCGCCACCTTAGTGTCATTTATTGACTCTAATGTGGTGATACTGTGGCAAAAATGCAGCGCCATATTTACAAAGTGGCGCAATGCACGCATTGCGTCACTTTGTAAACCTTTGCACCACATTAGGACTGCACCCGTCATAATGTTTGAAAAGGGCACATTCCCCTTTGAGGGGGTCCGCAAAAATGGTGCAGTGAAATCAATTAGATTCTACTGCACCATTTTTTGTGCCATTTTTAATGCCTGCACAGAGCAGGCATTAAAAGGAGGCACACCATTATTTTTAATGGGTCTCTATGTAATTTGCAGGATTAGTGCTTACATTGTTGGTGCTAATCCTGCAAAGTACAATAATAGCATCAAAAATGATGATGCTATTGTCCCTAACCTGCACCATGGTGAGCTGTATGTTAAATACGGTGCACACATGGTGGCGTTAGGGGGTGCAATGGGCCACAAGATAAGTGGTGCTTTGTGGCATGAAGCACCACTTTTTGTAAATCTGAGCCTCTGAGCAGTAGAAATTCAAATTTCTTGCCCAAGGAAGGTTTGTCACCAGCTAGACACTTTTTGCATATTGCCCAGTCAAGATTTTTTCATTCACCCTTTTTCTGAGTGAAGAGGCCTCCACCAGGTCAGATACCTTCTTAATGAGGTACAATTGAATTGTATTTTCTGTTGTGTGAATGCTCAGAGTGGGAGGAATCTGAATCATCTGCCCAATGGCAACTGCCCTCAGTCAGATCAGATTGGCAGGTTTGGCCTAATCCTCTGAAGGTCTTTGGAGCCAAAAAGGTTTGGAAGTCTCAGGTTTCAAAGATGGTAGGAGAAGTCACAGCAGATAAACCAAGGGTTCCAGGAGGTCAGGAACAGTCCTTGGGAGTTGGACTCATTCTAACAGAGGCCAACAGTGCGGTCCAAAAAAGATCTAGTTGGAACTGGTCAGCTGGGCAGTTGAAGGAAAGGCCTCTTATAGCTTGTTGTGTATCTGTAGCTAGAACAGGAGGGCAAACATATCACTCTTGGAGTTTATTTCTTTGTCCTGGATGAAAGAAAGGGTAGGTTCAACCCTTCCTGTCCCAAGTCACAAATAGCAGGTGCAGCCCTTTACCAATCTTCCTCAGGGCCAATAGTGTTCTGAACAGGGTATTGTGGATGCAAGGTTTATGCCTGGCTCAAAGGTTGGGGTGGATGCTGAATCCTTCCTAACCAACAGGGTGAACATTCCTGTCGGGGTTCATGGAAAAGACAAAAGAAGCAACCCATATGATTTGCTGTATTAAACTCACAGGTTCAGTGGGAAGATATTGCTTCTCTGGAAATTTCAAAACTTCCTGTTGGAATTCACTTTGGCACACAAGGACTCTTAAGATGGCTAACGCTACTAAAGACAATGCCCATAGTTTAGGCTAGATTAGTGGCATTTCCTTGTGGGCAAATCAGAACCCAGAGTAGCATCTCCCATGGGCTTGAAGGAATTTCCAGTATCTGGATGTATTAGTCAGAATTCTGAGTCATTTGAGGTATTTCTCTTCACAAAACTAGTTCGGAGTTCAGACACAGTTTCACAAGAATTAATTTCCATTTCTGCAGTTACGGATTGCGGAGAAGAAAATAATACCGAGCAACACACTTACCTGAAGAAAGGAAGCAAAGATAGTAATTTGCTTAGCAGTTCCTGTCGTTCAGTTGATCCGGTCCCGCAAGTACTCCTGTGTATAAAAAAAAGAAAAAAGCAAGAACACTAACTCTAAGATATGCAGATTATGTGAAAGCTAAGGACCATTGCAAAACACAATAATAACGTGATATTCTATTTATATTTATTTTCTTAAAACAGAATGATTAAATACAATAACTGCTTATTATACATCAACGCAAGAGAAGAGAAGGAAAAGCTTTATTTTAGCAGGGTATGTGAATACAAGTATATGGTTTAATGTAATTGAGTTTAGACAAGATTTTGAAGTCTAGTTAGACAATACTAATAGTACTTCTTGTTTGCAGTTCTCTCCAATGACAAAACGAATATCAGAAGCCCAAACAGAGCAGGTCATTGTTGCATGAGAAGAACTGAAGGCCCTGACAAAGGCAATCTCTTCTTGTTTTTCTCCATTCCCTTTTCCCCTTTGGAGTGCTTTTAGTCTCTAGAGTACATATCATTTGGAGGCTGGAGGGGTTCTGGGAGAGGCATTGGGATATTCACATCATTCTGGTTCTGAAGATGTTGGGAACTCTAAACAGTGAAATTCTAACAATTATCAAGGGGTTATCCTACCAACATTTGCTGCATTTCCTGAGGGCCATGCTGCCAACAATCCTACAGTGTCCCTCTCTGCGGAATTCTCAGATGGTCCAACCCTTCTCCACTCATACAGGGCCTGTGTGCCCACCCTAGTGGTGTGGCCTGAGAAATGAGAAACCCATCCTCTATGGTCACCTCACACCAGTTCCAGAGGAAGGTCACTCCTCACTGATATTGGAGCCTTGCTGACTGGTAAACTAAAGAAGAGCCTGTCCAGGTGTCATCTTGCATTTGCCAGTGCCAGGGGAAGCCAATGTGAAGTGAAATTAAGTTAGTGTGTACTGCCCAAATGATCATCATGTAAAAAGAAAAGAAACACCTCCACACACCAAGGTCTTTGTCTCTGCTCTGGAAACAGTTTTTACACCTCATTCAGGGCATTCAGAGTTCTGTTGCTGGAAGCTAATACAAATTAGACTTCAAAGGCTTTAGGTAGGGAAATGGTAACTTTCTAATTATACATTTCCATTAATATTTATTAACATCTGGCTTCACTGGTAAATTGACTTTAAAAATATTACAAATAGTGAACAAATAACATTTCCAGGTATTTTCTAGCCGCAGATAGCATTATTAAATTTAATAGTGTGTTTCTCTATGGAACAGCCAGCTCCAGTGAAAATAGTTTAACAATACATTTCTATATGTCCTACATTTATATTCTATGCACCCTGCCTTATGAGCTATAAGGCCTATTTAGTGATGACTTGGGTTGGATCTATCAAAAGGTTTTATCTTGGTAGGTCGAATTGCAGTTTCTGTGTTCTGCAATCAGTCTACAATGCTAGGCCTGAAACCATGTTTACCCTGCCACTGCAGTAGATGGTACAATAGGTGTTGCAATTCACTAGTGACAAATACATACACTGGGTTCACCCTGTACCATATACTGGGAACTTGTAGGTAAGTTAAATATGCCAATTAGATGTTTGCCAAATCAATCATGTTAAAGGGGGTGCACAGGCATTTTACCACTGCTTATCAGGGGTTAAGTGCACAGAGCTCACTAGTCAGCAATAATAGGGTTCTGTACAAAGACACAAAAAGAGGATGACCAGATAGGAAAGGTGGATTTTTAACAGTGATATAATATTGTCTGGTACTTGAAATACCAAATGGAAATGGCCACACAGTTGTTAACGAGCTAACGTTATTGGGTTTTAAATGTGGTGTGCTTTGATGAATTTTGACACAGTTCACATTTATTTCTGGCTCTTGATGTTCTTTACTGTCACCATATCATTCCTTGACAGTCATTTACTTCAAGCAGAAGTCACACACATTTAAGATTGCTACCTTTGATTGGAATCTTAAGATAGTTGAAATGTGAATGCTGGAAAGCTGTCTTGATCATGTTATGGGTGAAACTGAAAATACTGACAAATAAATGGCCTTATTAGCTTAAGACATTTGAAAGGCCTTTGATACAGTTCTATTAAATTATCTTTTACCAGTATTGCAGGTCATGAATGTCAGTCCTGCATTTCATACATTTGTTACCTATTATATACTAAACCTGTAGTGAGAATCAGAATTTATGGATTCTTTTTGGAGAAATAAATGGGAACTGGAGAGACTCATGAAGCAGGTGTGTCCTCTATTGCCACTGTTTGTCATAGCAAGAGAACCCTTAGCCTGTCAATTACATGATGTACTAAAAGACTGGGCAATAGAGCTATATGGTACATGCTAACACTGTATGAAAATGGCCTGTTCACATACCTTTATTGTAACTGGACGTTCTGATGAGTTTTATTTTGATTCAGCCATGAGTCCAGGCTAAAAATTAACAAACAAAAATCACCAAAATTCCTGTTAGTCACCCTCTATTTGTGTCAGTATGAGAGATGGAGATAACTGGGTGAAAAACTCATTCTGATATCTGAATTACTGTAACATATACAGACAATAATGGGATGAGTTACACATAGATAAACTATTACATTCAATTATCAACTCTGGACATCTGAATGTCACTACCACTGTCCCTAATTGTGAAAGTAGCTATAACCAGAATCGCTAACTAAAATGCTAATACTCCCTAGACTCTTTTATTTATTCCAATGTACCAATCCAAGGAAGATATGTATGACTGAAATCCACAATAACTGTGGCAATGTGAGATTAGAACAGTAGTGGGATACCAAATTAACATGCTACACAGATAAACACCCTTGATTTAGAAACATGATACTTTTCAACCAAATATCAGTTTGTGGCAGGCTTCAAAGCAGAAGAAAGGCATAAATAGAGGACTACTGGTGAAAGTACTAAACACAACATAATTTCAGACAAGGCTAGGAGCATACACCTAAACACAACAAGATGATGAGACCTGTATGGCCAATGTTCTGCTCGAGATGGGATCCAATACTACTATATGTCCTGCATCTACTATTCTGAATAATAACTAAGTTTACTCAACTTAAAAAAAGAATGAGAGCCTGGGCATGGCGGTGGTTTAGCACAGGGGGTGATCTACATAGTATAGAGTCTCTATTCACCCCAGAGAATACCATTACAAAATTTCAACTGACAACTAGCCATTGTTTTTGCAAGATTATGACAGCTGTGATGCAACTATCAAAATCCTGGTCACAACAGAGAACTGTCCCAAACATCACTAATAGTTGTGCTTTTGGTGACAGCCAACCAAAGTAGAAGAGTAGCTGTAGCAGTACTAGCAGATACACAGAGGCAGACACTGCTAAAGAGACATAAATGTGAGACAAATTGTGTGTAGAAAAAAACAATCAATCAAAGGGAAAATGCCATCCAGATAACACACCAAGGCCCTCACTAACACTTCGGCGGTCTTCACAGAAGACCGCCGAAGCTGCAGGCGCCAGTATACCGCCAGTGCTATGGTATTTCTGGCTCCCTATTTGGACTTTTCCGCTGGGCCAGCGGACGGTACCAGTGTTACCATCCGCTGGCCCAGTGGAAAAGTCACATCAACATTGCTGCCGGCTCGGAATAGAGCCGGTGGCAATGCTGATGTGTAGCGGGTGCAGTAGCACCAGTCGCGCATTTCACTGCCTGAAATTCGGGCAGGGAAATGTGCGATAGGGCTATGCCTGGGAGCCCCTGCACTGCCCATGCCAAGTGCATGGGCAGTGCAGGGGCCCCCAGGGGCAACCCAAGTCCCCCTTACCGCCAGCCTTTCCATGGCGGTGTTTACCAACGTGGCCAGGCTGGCAGTCGGGGACTCATAATCCCCAGGGCAGCAGTGCTTGCACTGCTGCCCTGGGGATTATGACCACCAGACGGAAGCCTGGCGGTATAGTGGAGGGGCCTGAGGTATGGCCGTGGCTATTGCACCATGGTCATAATAGTTGGCGGAACACCGCCAGCCTGTGTTACCGCCAGCTTACCGCCGGCCGCCATGGTCGTAATGAGGCCCCAAGTCTCCTTCTATGGAAGATTTTGAGCTACCCATTTTAACATTTTGGGGTACATTGAAGAATATATTACAAAGACATCTTTTGATTGATATAGAGATGCAACCGCAAAAAATTTCACTTGGAATTGATATTAGTAAAAGCAAAATCAACAAGAATTTTCTCCACCTTGTATTTTAGCTGATGAAGACATTAATTGTGATACACTGGATAGTACCAAATGCCCCCAAAATAAAAGATTGGGTAAAAGATGCACAAGAATGGGCATTAGCAGTGGAAATAAAAAGTAAGCCATCTAGAAATTATGATAAATTACCTGAGGTCCTAGAAATAAGGCACAAACTCTCTAAAATCTGATACACTTACTTGACACAAAATCTCACAGTTAGATAAAACCCTTAAATATGCAGTATGTACAATACAGTTGAATGGACCAAAGGACATAGGCCCTCATTATAACCCTGGTGGTTGGTGTTAAAGCGGCAGTAACACCGCCAACAGGCCGGCGGTAAAAAAATGGAATCATGACAACAGCAAAAACCACCAACACATACAACCACTTTAACAGTCCGACCACCACGGCGGTAGCAACAAACACCGCGGCTGTAACCGCCAACAGCCAGGCGGAAGACAATGTACCGCCCACTCCATTACAACCCGCCCATTCGCCAGGTTTTCTGGGGCGGTACCAGCGCCATCAAAAGCACAGCGGAAACAGTACTCTGAAGGGAAACCACTCACCTCTCGACACTCAAGGAAGAACCAGGACGCCATGGAGCCTAAGCTGCAGGACTTACCCATGCTGGTGTATCTGCTCATATACCAGTATCACCAACGCCGGCGGGCGACGATGACCGCGGTGAGTACTGCACCTAGCACACAAGGGAGGGGGGGGAAGAGAGTGACACACACACACGCAACACGCAACACCCTCATCCCTACCGTCACCCCCAACACCATACACTCAAACACATGCAACAACATTACATATACACCCCGTAACCGTCTGGAATAAAGCAAGGACAAAAGGAATGGAGTCAAACTAGTGTAATATTAGAAATTTTGAGAAATACATTCATAAATAAAGAAACAGTATGTACAATCTATGCAATAATTACAAAAGGAGGGACAATGTCCACACAAAAATTGTACGTGGCCCACTGAGCCAAAACACATAGGCCAAGTCGACACTTGACACCTGCCTCAATACAGAGAGAACACTGCAGGGGCATCAGGTCAAAAACACACAGGCACCTCAGGGGGACGGGGAAGGGGTGGGCACCTCAGCCGGAAGATGGTTCAATACCACTGTTCCTAGAGGGAGCTCCATGCACACTGCTTGGTCCTGGGGACTGCAGGGCCACAGTCTCTCAAGTGAGTGGTTTGCCCACTGCTTGGTCCTGGGGAGTGCAAGGCCACAGTCTCTCAAGTGGGTGGTCTGCCCACTGCTTGGTCCTGGGGAGTGCAAAGCCACAGTCTCTCAAGTGGATGCCTTCTTCCACTGGTTCTGGAGGGGCCTTTGTGCCCAGTGTGCTTCATCCTGCCAAGGATAGGGTGAGTGGATGCCTTCTTCCACTGGTTCTGGAGGGGGCTTTGTGCCCAGTGATGCAACACTTGGGGAGTGCCTCACCTGGGTGTCAGACCCACGAGATTTGCATTGGCCAGGATGCATGACACTCCATGGAGGCAGGACTACAGTCCATCCGCCGGCATCTATGGCTGCACAGTGGTGGTAGTGCCGGTGCAGGTGGCGGTGCTTGCAGCGGTCTTTGCGGCAGTGCAGGTGTTGGTACTGCCCGCGGTGCAGGTGCTGGTGCTGGCAGTGGTGGGGGGAGGCCCCAGGCCTTCCCCTGCAGCCTCAGACGGCTGCCCACTGGGGCTGCTGCTGCTCACAGTGGTGCTACTTGCAGCAGTGCTTGCGGGGTACAGGTAGCGGTGCTGCCCTCGGTGCAGGTGCCGGTGCTGGAAGTGGTGGGGGGAGGCTCCAGCCCTTCCCTGTAGCCTCAGACGGCTGCCCACTGGGGGTTCTGCAGCTGGCAGTGGTGCTACTTGCGGCGGTGCTTGAAGGCAGTGCAGGTGGCGGTGCTAGCCGCGGTGCAGGTGGCGGTGCTGACGGCTGTGCTGGTAACCACTAGGCTTTCACCTACAGCCTTGGACAGCTGAAGTGCCCGGGCTGGTGTTCTGTACCCCTTCTTGCCCTTGGCAGATGGTGGTGCCTCCTTGAGTCTGGCAGCTGGAGCCTTTGACGTGGCCTTGCTGGGTGGTTGTGACTCCTTCTCCTTGCTGGATTCTGTCCCCTTCCTGCCCTTGCCAGGTGGTGGAACCTTCTTGGCCTTGGCAGGTGTTGGTGGTACACAGGCTGGGCTGATGGGTGCCTCCTGGGGAGCCTCTGACAGCTCCAGAAACCACAGCGGACGTGGACTTGGTAGCTGAGGTGCTGGGCTTGGCTCTGGATACCCTGGCCCGAGGTGAAGGACAGGGGAGAGGGGTAGGAAAGAGGCCAATGTTGGCTAGGAAAAGCTTCTTAGGGACATTGGGGCGGGAAGAAGGTGAAGGTTTAGGAGTGGAGGAAGAGGCAGTGGTTGTAGGAGGTGTAAGTCTGCTGTGTTTGGGTGCAGGTGCATGAGCTAGATGTTGTTGTGAGGTAGATGGCTGATGGGTGGGTGTGTGCTTGCGTTTGTGTACTTTGGGAGGAGGGGTCACAGACAGTGGGAGAGGACACAGGGGACGTGTGTATGGATGTGGGGGTGGTGACTGCCAGTGAGGGGAATGTGGTGATGGGCATGCTGGTGATGGAGGTAGTAGATGAGGATGCATTGCATGCAGGTGTGAGTGGAGATGCAACTGGGTGGGAGGTGGACGAGGAGGAGGAGGGGGACACAGTGAAGGCAGTGGATGTTGGTGTGTCTGCATGGGTATGGTGCTTGTGTGAGTGCCAGTGGGATGTGTGGTGCTTGTGTTTGCCATGTCCACTCTTGTGTGTTGGTGAGTGCGCATGCTGGTCTGATGGTGTGCTTGGGGTTGAGGGGATTGGGACTGGGTAGAGGAAGTTGGAGGGGGCAGGCTGGAGACAGGGACAATGGCTGCCATCAGTGCAGAGGTCAGAGCCTGAAATGCTCTCTGTTGGGCCACCCCAGAGTGAATGCGCTCCAGGTATGCATTTGTTTGTTGCAAATGCCTTTCGACACCCTGGATAGCATTCAGTATGGTTGACTGCCCAACAGTGAGGGATCTCAGGAGGTCAATAGCCTCCTCACTGAGGGCAGCAGGGCTGACTGGGGGAGGGCCTGAGGTGTCTGGGGCAAAGGAGATGCCCACCCTCCTGGGTGAGCGGGCACCAGAAACACGCTGAGGGGCTTCTGGGAGGGGGGTGCTGGTTCGGGAGTGGCGGCTGTACCTGTTGCTGGGTTGGGCACAGAGGTGTCCGCCACCACCGGGGAGCTTCCATCAGAGGAGGAGTCGCTGTCTATAGTGTCCCCTCCTGTCTCTGTTGTGGTGCTGTCCTCTCCCTCGATCCCACTGGTGCCCACACCCTCGGTGGATTCGGCCTCCAGGCCCATGTGGGATGCAGCTCCCTCCGTCACCGGTGCCTCTGCTCCTCTGCCAGATGATGCTAATGCACACAAAGACGGGGTGACAAAACAAGAAGATGGGGGAGAGACAGAGGATACACTTGGTCAATGCCAGCAACAACACTACAGTTGGCCTATACAACACACAGGGATCAGCCCTATGCACTAGGCCATGCACTACCAGTTACAAAGCTAGTCACCAGCCCAGGGGTTACATTGCCTAACGCCATCAGCTGCACACCTGAAACCAACAGGACCCTGCCCAGTAGTAGATGGCCACTAACACTATTGGGGTTGGAGTGCTTCAGAGCCTGCCCAACAAGGGAACTAACCTGCCATGTTCGCCCTGGCCTAGGGGCACCCAAAGCCCACATCCCCCACCCAGGTAAAATCTTATGATTCTGAATCTGTACGCACCCCCTTGTGGCTGCTGTGATGCCTTCAAGCGCCCATCCAACTCCGGATAGGCCACTGCCAGGATGCGGAACATCAGGGGGGTCAGGGTACGACGGGCACCCCTTCCTCGTTGGGAGGCCAGCTCCAGCTGGGCCTCTGCCGTCTTCCTTGCCCAGCGGCACAGGTCCTCCCACAGTATGCGGCAGTGGGTGCTCCGCCTGTCTAAGACCCCCAGGGTCCGCACCTCCTTGGTGATGGCACACCAAATACCCTTGTTCTGATGGATGCTGACCTGCAGGAAAAAAACAGCATAAAAGGGATTAGTCATTCCGTCCGGACTGTCATACTCATTGCCCACCATATCCCTCCAATCCCCTTACGCACATACATTGACCACCATACATGCAGCACTCTGACCAGGACCCGTTAGCCCCCCCTACGTGAGGCTTACACACACAGCAATCCATACATTCATGGCCCACGCATCATGCTCACAGTGTACTCACCTGTTTGTCTGGAGGACATAGTAAAGTGTACTGGTGTAGGACCCCATCCACCAGTCTCTCCAACTCCTCCAAAGTGAAGGCAGGGGCCCTTTCCCCAGAAACTTTAGCCATTGTCGCTTCCAGACACAGGTCACAGCAGCACTTGCAGTGTAGGTCCTCTCCTGTTGAAGGTCAGGTAGCAAGTGAGTGAACAGATAGAAAATGGCGGTCACGTCCACGGTGCTGCGTACTGTCACCGCCGCCGTACATCGCCGTTGGCTCCTGGAACCCATAGGGCCCAATGTTAACCAGTGCGAAGTTGTGTGGCGGTCGTCTACCGCCGACCGCTACGGCGCACAATGCCAACAGAATTACCTAATTTCCACTTGTCTCTCCTCAGAAGTCACTCAGCCGCCATTTCAGGAGGGCACAGGTCATGGCACCTAACTGCGTCACAGCAGACATTGGCACATCAACTGACTGTTGAATTCACATACTGTTTCTGTAAAGGAAGAAATCCATTTTTATTACAACATATGTGTGAATATGACCCTTTGCTCACTGTTTTTCTCCCTAGACTTCAACCTCTGAGGATGAATATGAGATGGAGACATCCCCCCGTGTACAGACCCCTGGTGGACCTTGCGACAATGGAGGACAGACACATTATCCTGACCTACAGACTTGATAGGGCCACAATCCAAGAGCTGTGTGCTTGATTGGAGCCAGACCTGATTTCAGCTATCTGCCAGCCCACAGGTATCCCCCCTCTTGTGCAGACCCTGCCAGTGCTCCATTGCCTGGCAAGTGGTTCCTTCCAAGCAACAGTGGCCATGGCATCAGGCATGTCACAGCCTATGTTCTCCAACGTGTTGACCAGAGAGTTGTCTGCCCTGCTGAAACACATGCACAGCTACATCGTATTCCCTCAGGTGGAGGATTTGGCCACAG